>NC_135485.1:2575000-2877500 GCF_052094955.1 Ictidomys tridecemlineatus
ATCTCACTGCTGGCTTCTCTGTGACCATGCGCACTCCACTGGGGGACGCCGGGATAAAGGGGTCTGCGAAGCTGGGAGGGGGAGGGGTGCTTCCTGAGCAGCGTGTGGGGAGAGGCCCCAGGGAACCATGCTGGAGGCCCGCTGGCTCCAGAGCTGCATCCAGCAGGTGCTGACCGTGGGGGACCCGGCTCCTCCCCTGCAGAGCCTTGCTCCACCCCAGAGTTCTGCAGCCCATGTGCCAGACAGGACTGAAAAGGGGGTGATGGCAGGATGCCCCACACAGCTCTCAGGAGCTGGCCTCGCCTCTCACCCCTGCCTCTCACCCCTAGGGCCTCCTTCAGGGCGTCCTTCCCCCCAGGAAACCAGCAAAAACTCGGGCCCCTCACCCCCTCTGGGCCAGGCCTTGAGCATTTCCAGAACAGCACTGAGACCAGGGAGGGGACACAGCAGGAAGGGGTCCCAGTCACAGACAGGGAGGAGCACCCAACACATACTCACACACACACACATACACACACGCACGCATGCACGCACGCACACATGCACATGCACACACACATACACATGCACGCACACGCACATGCACATGCACACACACATGGACACGCACACTCGCAGGAGTCTTGTGTCTGCCCCTGTCTCGGTCCTGACAGTTGGCCAGCCCTCCTGGGGTTCTGCTCTGGCCCCAGGTGGTTGGCCACACTGTGCCAAGATGGACAGATGGAGCCAAAACCCAATTAGGACCTTAGACTGAGTTGGCACCAAGTGCCCCTTACTCATCAATCACTTATCATTAATGCCCCAGCTATTCACCCCAACCTTCCCATCCACCACCCAGCTAGCCACCCATCTACCTAGCTGTGATTCTCCACTCTAGCCCACTACCCATCTGTGTAGCCATCTGTTCACCCATGCATTCACCACTCACCAACCACTCACCCATCTATTCACCTAATATTCCACCCACCCACCCACTTATCCATCCATCCACCTACCCACAATTCCATTCACACACCTAAATATCCAACCATCACCCATTCACCCAAGTATCCACCCACCCACCCAACGAGCCATCCATCCATCATCCATCCATCCACTCAGCCATCAGTCACCCACCCACCCATTCATTCATCCATCCATCCATCCATCATCCATCCATCCATCCATCCATCTAACCATGATCCATCTATTCATCCATCCATCCATCATCCATCCATCCATCCATCCACTCAGCCATCAGTCACCCACCCATTCATTCATCCATCCATCCATCCATCCATCATCCATCATCCATCCATCCATCCATCCATCCATCTAACCATGATCCATCCATCCATCCATCCATCCATCCATCCATCCATCCATCCATCCATCATCCATGCATCCATCCATCTATCTATCTAACCATGATCCATCTATCTATCCATTATCTATCCATGATCCATCTATCTATCCATTATCTATCCATGATCCATCCATCCATCCATCCATCCATCCATCCATCATCCATCATCCATCCATCATCCATCATCCATCCATCATCCATCATCCATCCATCCATCCATCCATCCATCCATCTAACCATGATTCATCTATCCATCCAATATCCATCCATCCATCCATCCATCCATCCATCACTCCTCTATCATCCATCCATCCATCCATCCATCACTCCTCTATCATCCATCCATCCATCCATCCATCCACCCATGTACCCATAGTCCACCTGAACGTGTGCTTACTTCCCACCTCATACTCCCCTGCCAAGCCATTGGCCCTACTCTAGGAATCTTCTTCCTTGGCACTGCACTGTGCTGTGTGGGGCTGTGCTGTATGTGTGCTGTGTGTGGGGCTGTGTGTGTGTGTGTGTGTGATGTGTGGGGCTGTGGGTGTGTGTGTGTGATGTGTGGGGCTGTGCTGTGTGTGTGTGTGTGTGTGTGTGATGTGTGGGGCTGTGCTGTATGTGTGCTGTGTGTGGGGCTGAGTGTGTGTGTGTGTGTGTGTGATGTGTGGGGCTGTGCTGTGTGTGTGTGTGTGTGTGATGTGTGGGGCTGTGCTGTATGTGTGCTGTGTGTGGGGCTGAGTGTGTGTGTGTGTGTGTGTGATGTGTGGGGCTGTGCTGTGTGTGTGTGTGTGTGTGATGTGTGGGGCTGTGCTGTATGTGTGCTGTGTGTGGGGCTGAGTGTGTGTGTGTGTGTGTGTGATGTGTGGGGCTGTGCTGTGTGTGTGTGTGTGTGTGATGTGTGGGGCTGTGCTGTATGTGTGCTGTGTGTGGGGCTGAGTGTGTGTGTGTGTGTGTGTGATGTGTGGGGCTGTGTGTGTGTGTGTGTGTGATGTGTGGGGCTGTGCTGTGTGTGTGTGTGTGATGTGTGGGGCTGTGCTGTATGTGTGCTGTGTGTGGGGCTGAGTGTGTGTGTGTGTGTGTGTGATGTGTGGGGCTGTGTGTGTGTGTGTGTGATGTGTGGGGCTGTGCTGTGTGTGTGTGTGTGTGTGTGATGTGTGGGGCTGTGCTGTATGTGTGCTGTGTGTGGGGCTGAGTGTGTGTGTGATGTGTGGGGCTGTGTGTGTGTGTGTGTGATGTGTGGGGCTGTGCTGTGTGTGTGTGTGTGTGATGTGTGGGGCTGTGCTGTATGTGTGCTGTGTGTGGGGCTGAGTGTGTGTGTGTGTGTGTGTGTGATGTGTGGGGCTGTGTGTGTGTGTGTGTGATGTGTGGGGCTGTGCTGTGTGTGTGTGTGTGTGTGATGTGTGGGGCTGTGCTGTATGTGTGCTGTGTGTGGGGCTGAGTGTGTGTGTGTGTGTGTGATGTGTGGGGCTGTGTGTGTGTGTGTGTGTGATGTGTGGGGCTGTGCTGTGTGTGTGTGTGTGTGTGACGTGTGGGGCTGTGCTGTATGTGTGCTGTGTGTGGGGCTGAGTGTGTGTGTGTGTGTGTGTGTGATGTGTGGGGCTGTGTGTGTGTGTGTGTGATGTGTGGGGCTGTGCTGTGTGTGTGTGTGTGTGTGATGTGTGGGGCTGTGCTGTATGTGTGCTGTGTGTGGGGCTGAGTGTGTGTGTGTGTGTGTGTGATGTGTGGGGCTGTGTGTGTGTGTGTGTGATGTGTGGGGCTGTGCTGTGTGTGTGTGTGTGTGATGTGTGGGGCTGTGCTGTGTGTGTGTGTGTGTGTGATGTGTGGGGCTGTGCTGTATGTGTGCTGTGTGTGGGGCTGTGTTCTGTGTGTGTGTGTGTGTGTGTGATGTGTGGGGCTGTGCTGTATGTGTGCTGTATGTGGGGCTGTGTTCTGTGTGTGTGTGTGTGTGTGTGTGTGTGATGTGTGGGGCTGTGCTGTGTGTGTGTGTGTGTGTGATGTGTGGGGCTGTGCTGTATGTGTGCTGTGTGTGGGGCTGTGTTCTGTGTGTGTGTGTGTGTGTGTGATGTGTGGGGCTGTGCTGTATGTGTGCTGTATGTGGGGCTGTGTTCTGTGTGTGTGTGTGTGTGTGTGTGTGTGATGTGTGGGGCTGTGCTGTGTGTGTGTGTGTGTGTGATGTGTGGGGCTGTGCTGTGTGTGTGTGTGTGTGATGTGTGGGGCTGTGCTGTGTGTGTGTGTGTGTGTGATGTGTGGGGCTGTGCTGTATGTGTGCTGTGTGTGGGGCTGTGTTCTGTGTGTGTGTGTGTGTGTGTGATGTGTGGGGCTGTGCTGTATGTGTGCTGTATGTGGGGCTGTGTTCTGTGTGTGTGTGTGTGTGTGTGTGTGTGATGTGTGGGGCTGTGCTGTGTGTGTGTGTGTGTGTGATGTGTGGGGCTGTGCTGTATGTGTGCTGTATGTGGGGCTGTGTTCTGCGTGTGTGTGTGTGTGTGTGATGTGTGGGGCTGTGTGTGTGTGTGCTGTATGTGTGCTGTGTGTGGGGCTGAGTGTGTGTGTGTGTGTGTGTGTGATGTGTGGGGCTGTGTGTGTGATGTGTGGGGCTGTGCTGTATGTGTGTGTGTGTGTGATGTGTGGGGCTGTGTGTGTGTGTGTGTGATGTGTGGGGCTGTGCTGTGTGTGTGTGTGTGTGATGTGTGGGGCTGTGCTGTATGTGTGCTGTATGTGGGGCTGTGTTCTGTGTGTGTGTGTGTGTGTGTGATGTGTGGGGCTGTGCTGTGTGTGTGTGTGTGTGTGATGTGTGGGGCTGTGCTGTGTGTGTCTCTGTCGTGTGTGGGGCTGTGCTGTGTGTGCTGTGTGTGTGGGGGCTGTGTGTGTGTGCAGGGCTCCCTCAATGCACCAGGAAGGGGCCGGGGACCCCTGTGGCTTTCTCAGATGAAGCCTGAGCAGCACTTGTGCGCCCAGCCCCCTTCCTGTGCGCCCGGCCCCCCTTCCTGTGCGGTGCGAGAGGTGGTGCTGTGTGCAGGACAGGTATGTGGGGTGTGTGAGTTGTGTGTGGATCAAGCGCTGTGTGTGGTGCGCGTCCTGAGTGTTTTGTGTGTGTGTGTGCTTGGCACGCCTGCTGGGTGTTGTGTGTAGTGTGTGTGTGTTTCCTGTGTTGCTTGTGTGGTGTGTGTGTGTGCTGTGTTGCTGTAGTGTGCAGGAGTGTCGGGTGTCTTGTGTCTGTGTGACACGCACTGTGTCATGTGTGCTGTGTGTGTTGTGTGTGCCTCTGCGTGTGTCCTGGGTGCCCTGTGCCTGTGCTGTGTGGTGTAGATGTGGTCTGTGTGTTGTGTGTTGTGCGTGGCCTGTGCCCTTGTCCTGGGCACAGCTCTCAGGGTCCACACTTGGGAAGGACATTTGTGGTTTGCTTCACTGTCCTGTGCCACCCTCCGCCTCCTCCCCTCGGGCTGGGCCCTCAGGAGACACCTCTTGGGGGTGGCGTGTGTGGACCCCTGCCCTCCACCTGGCTCCACTTCTGCCTCTGCTTAGTGCAGGCCCTGTCCTGTGGCCCCCGTGGTCATCGGTGGCTGTGGGGCAGAGGGGGCAGGGGGTTCACACACTGGTGTCGTGGGGGCTGGGGTTCTTCTGACCGTGCTGTCCAGCTGAGCAGGACACAGAGGGCCCCTTTTGCCGGCGTCTGCAGAGCCAGAGCCCAGCGTGGCCCGTGCGCTGCGTGGGTGGGGTAGGTTGGCAGGTGGTGGGGTGCCACCAGGGCTGGGAGCCCTGCAGACTGTGAGCACCTAGAAGAGGTGGGTGCAGGGCAGTCTTCCTTTCTGCTGGGGGTTGCCTTAGGGGTGGGGCTCGAGCAACAGACCCGGGGGCTGGGGCAGGCCAGAGCCTGAGGCTGGGACAGGGGAGGGTTCTTGCAGAGTGCCCTTCCCCAAGGCCCACCTGGGAGGCCCCTGGCTGCCCAAGGCCTGGCCAGCCTGCTCAGCACAGGGCCAGTGTGCTCTGGGGCAGGTGCAGGCAGGACAGCAGGTCTTCCTGACCTCCCTGAGGGACAGGGTGCTCTCGTGGGCTCTGTTCAGGGCCCGGGGGCTCAGGCCTGCCCCCAGCACCCCACTCTGTGTGGGGGGCTCCCTGTTTGGGTTCATTCAGGCAGGGAGAGGGCAGGGGCCATGGGGAGCAGGCTTGGGGGCCGGGCCTGGGGTGGTGATGCCATGTGGGATGGAGCAGGCACACAGGACGATGCTGCTGTCCCCTCTGTCCACCTGCTTCCCCAGGGTTCGCTGGTTGCAGAGACCCCGTGGCCTAGCTGATCCATGTTCCCAGCAGCTGTGGAGCAGGAGCCAGAGTCCCTGAGTGTCAGGGGCCTATGGGCTCCTGCCCCGGCTGCCTGGGCCCAGGCAGGTAGGCCCCTGGATGGGGCCTGTGGCCTTCAGGCTGCCCTGGACTGGCTGCCTCTTTCCTGCATGGTCCACTGAGGAGACGGGCAGACTGGGCACTCCTGTGACCCCGGCACCCTGAGAGCCTGCTCGGGGCAGGCACCGCCCACCGCAGCCCCAGGCTGCTCCCCTTTCTGTGTCCCACCTATTCCACCCCAGTGTCACCACAGGTGTGGGCCTCACCTGCCCACGAGCGGGCCTCCAGCCTGTCTCCAGCCCAGACGCCACCTGCCCAGCACCTCTGCCTGCCGTCCCTCCCCCTCTCCTCTGTGCCCCACCCCAGCAGCAGGCGTCCCTGCCTCCCTCCTAGACAACCGACTGCGGCAGCCTCCTGGCCTCCAGCCTCCCCACTCCCGCAGTTCTTCCTCCTCGACGCCTGAGAATGAATCCTGGTGGCTCTGGCTGAGCTCTCAGGCTGTGTGGCAGGTGACGGGACTGGGGGCATCCTGGCCTTTCATCAGGAAACTCTTCTACTGAGAGGAGTGCATGGCCACACCCTGGACTGGGTCTGCGACAGGGAATGTGTGAGTTCTGGGCCTCGGTGGAGGGTTTCCTCCTGTCCCCTGTGTGTCTGTCATCTCTGTGAGGAGAAGCTTGTCCCTCCAGCCTGTGGTCCAGGAAGGAGTGCAGTGGAGCTGACCAGGCCCACATGTGGGGTCTAGTCCCCTGCCCTGACCAGCCAATACGAGTGCTGGTACTCACGAGCTTCTGCGGATGCTCGTTACACAGCCATAGCTGACAGATGCAAGGTGCTGCACTGCCTTGGCCCCCAGGCATCAGCTTTCTGGGCAATCTGCACATCCTGGGCACTGCTGACTTCCTTCTGCACTGGTGCCTGCCCACATCACCACCTGTCCAGGAGTGTCCAGTGAATGCCTCCTCCCTCCATACCTCACTGGCCCTTCTGGAGGCTCTCTGGCCAGAATTCTAACTGTCTGGGGTTTGCAAGCTCCCAGGCTGGGTCCTGCCTGGGTGTGGTGGTTTCTGCTGCCCCAAAGGGGAAGGGCTGTGCCAGCTGTTGGAGCCTCAGGCAGAACCCTGGGCCCAGGGCGCGCTTCACACCCTGAGGGACAGCTGTGCAGACGGGTGAGAGGGGCCTTGTCTGGCAGGCAGACGCTCTCTGACGGACACTCGCTGTTCTGGGGCCATGCTGCTCCCGACTCTTCTCTGGACTGGGACTTTTGGCGCTGGCCTGCACACAGCCAGCGGCCGCCGGGCCATTGCAAGGCAGCCCCCTGTCCAAACAGGGGATGGGCGGGTGGGTGGGGGAGTCAGGCCTGGGTCCTGGTTGTTAGTGCCCAAGGGCAGCTGCCACGGAAGCTTCCTGGCTGCAGGGGACCCTGGACGGAGGAGAGGCAGGGCCCAGGTCTAGCTTTCCCCGTTGACGCCTGTGAGCTCAGGTGTAGTGGGTGAGCTGCCAAGCGGGGCTCGGGACGTGTGGGCAGCCCTGGCCTGCCCGTGCCCTTCCCCAACCTCACACCGGCAGAGCGCCCTGTGGAGGGTCACCGGCTGGCAGTGTTGGTGTCCAGGGAGACCGTGTAAGATACAGTCCCATTTCCAGATGGAGAAGCGGCTGTGGGGCGGGAACGACTGGCGGCTTGCTGGAGGGCTGGGCAAGCTGGGACTGGCCCTGTGTGGTCTGGGGACGTGGATCGTCCCCGTCCTGGGACAGCAGTTCAGTTGTCCTGTGTTAGGCTGGACCCTCCTTGGGGCAGGGACCCACCTATTGATCTAGATCTCCTCGTCTCTAGTCCAGTTGTGGGCCACGCCCTCCCACTCCCCGACCGGTCCCTGCCGCCCTCCCTGCCCTGCATCCTGGCCTCTGGGCCTTTCCTCCTGCTTGGGAGGTCCTCCCCAGCTGGCCTCCAGGGGCAGCTCTGCACCCCTGAGCGTGTGCGCTGGCCAGACAGCCTGCCCTGCCTTCCCCGTGGGCACAGTGCGTTTGGGCCCTGGGCCCCGCAGTCCCTCGGGTGCCTGTCCCTACTCTTGCCGCCAGCTGCCCAGGCCGCCCCCTGACAGGAGTGCTCTCCACCACTCTCCCCACCCCTCAGCATGGACTGTGTGAATCGGGGGGCGCAGACAGGGCAAATGGCCTTCATCTCAGATCCTTTCGGTCCTTCAGGGAGAGGGACCTGGCCTGGGCTTACCCAGCAAGCAGCTGTGCCTTGAGCAGGGCCCGTTTCCCTCCCTCTGTGGGTCCAGGGCCTCTGTCGGGGTCCTGCGTGGTGGCCGGGAGGCCAGGCGGGTGCCGGCCTTCTGTGGCTCTCCCACCAGCACAGCAGTCCTGTGTCACCTGAGGCAAGACTGTCACTGCCCAGCTGCTGGCTGAGAAAACTGGTCAGGGACGCTCGGTGACTGGGCCGGGTCTCAGCTGGGAAGAAGCAGAGTGGGAGGCAGACCTGGTGGTCTTCCCGGTGCCCCCTCCCCACGGGGCGGGGCTGCAGGCCCTGGGTGTGCGCCTCCCAGCCCAGGACGTCCTCTCCCACCTGCCCCCTGGACTGGGGGCAGGTGGTCAGCCTGATGCTCAGTCTGTCTCTAGGGCCTGGGCCACCTCAGCCGGGTGCCTGGCACCGCTCCTCCGGGAGAGGCCAGCCCTGAGGTCCCTCGTGAGGCCCCAGCTGCTCCTGGCCTTCTCCCTCCTTCCTCCTTCCTGTCCACACCACGCTCCGGCCTTTCAAGAGTAAAGCCAGGACTGTCGCCTCTCTTCCTGGCTGTGCCCTCGTCCTGTCTAAGGCCCCTTTGCCTGTTGCCACCCACTTTAGTGCCCAGGGTGGCCCTGCGATCTCCGGCACTGCTCACTTCACCTCCCATCCAACAGCCGGATTCTCCGGGCTCACCCCCGCCGCCCGCCCCGGGGCCTTTGCGGCTGCCCTCCCTCCAGATCCCCTCTCCTCCCTCTAGGTCCTTCCTCCCGGCCGCTTCCTCCCTGCCGCCTCCTCCAGGAGGCCTTCCATGCCCTCGGCCCTGGGCCCAGCACTTCACCCCTTTGTCTCAGCCCAGGGCACAGCGAGGCTCAGGCTGACCGCAGGGGGCTCCCCGCAGAGGACTGAAGTGCGACTGAGGCAATGAGGGGAGGGCAGCGCCCGAGGGCCCGACAGCCTCCCCCCACAAGCAGAGCTGGCGCAGGCCATTGGAGCTCGGCTTTGGGAGAGACGGGTGCTGGGTGAGCGGGCATCTTCCCTGACGCCCAGGTCTCGGTGCTGGGAGACCCCTGCTCCGCCAGCACCTTCCGCTCCCATGTGCAGGAGCCGCCTCTGCTGCTGGCCGCTGGGGTCCTCCCACGCAGAGCTGCAGCCCCCCACCCGCTCCTTCTCAGACCCGCTCACCCCAAGCCCCAGCCATCCTCTGCCCCTGTAACCAGGGCGCCAGCGGCTGGGTGAGCACCAAGCTCTTGGAGGAGCTGGAGGGGAGGGTGGGCAGGGTGGCTCCTGGACCAGCTCAGGGCACAGACGGACACAGGACACAGCTCAGTGTCACAGGCGGAAGGCCCCCAGCTTCTCTTTCTCCTGTAGCGCGACCTGCAGGGCCTGGTGGTGACTGGCTCCACCTCCTCCTGGCCCTTCCCACCAGTGAGGACGCTTTGACCTTGGGCTTACAGCAGAGCAAGTTTCTGTCCCCACTGCCGGTCCTTCTGGGGCCCCCTCTGTCCTGCTCCCTTGAGTTGGGCAGCAGGTGGAGAGGCCCCAGGCCCCCCTGCTGAGGGCAGCTGGTTTCCGAGGGCTTAAGCCTCAGGGGGCCTGGGTGGCACACCCAGAAAACAGGGGAGGGCACCTCTGCTCCCCTGCTCAGAGCTGCTCTGCGAGCAGGTGACATTGGCCCTTCCTGTGCCGGAACTTCCAAAGGAACGGCTCGTTGGGGCTACACGGAGGGGCCTGTGAGCAGAAGGACCTGAGGCCCCGGGTGGGGGACTTGGGGGAGTCTGGGCAGGGGAGTCTCCTGACCGCCTGTGAGAGGTGTTCGGTTTTCTTTTTTTTTTTTTTTTTATTGTTGGTCGTTCAAAACATTACACAGTTCTTAATACATCATATTTCACAGTTTGATTCAAGTGGGTTATGAACTCCCAACTTTACCCCGTATACAGATTGCTGTATCACATCAGTTACCCTTCCATTGATTGACATATTGCCTTTCTAGTGTCTGATGTATTCTGCTGTCTTCTTTTCTGTTTTTTTTTTTTTTGTTTTGTTTTGTTTTTGTCTGTTTTCTTGTTTCATGTTTTGAGGGCGCCCTCAGGTGTGGCTCAGGTCAAGTCTCTCCAAGGGTTGCTTCTGCTGAGCGGTGGCTGGCTGCGCCATTAAACGTTCATTCTTCGAAGCCTCATTGCTGTGTGAGGACGGTTTGTCCCCATTTCATGGCTGGTTGAGGCTGACTTTGCCCTGAGTGAGTGGGTGCTGCTGGGCGCCCAGCGCCTCCTCCCCTCCCTCTCTGTTCCTGGAGCCCAATGGCTTCTGCCCTGGGAGCCGACTTGCTCCAGCCCCGTGTTCACCCTCGGCTCCTTTTCTGGAGCTTCCTCGCCGACTCAGCTCCCAAATGTTGGTCACGTTGGCGGTCTCCGTCTTCATTTGTGGATCTGGGGGAAGTGGACAAAATGGTTGTACAAAGTGACCCCAGTGGACCGAGGGTGGTTTGGCCATGCGATCAGCTGTGCACAGTTGAGGCCGGCCCAGCCTCCTTGGATTGTGCCTCCTGGCGCATCCGTCCTGCAATTAGAAATGGTCACTCCCCGCAAACCCGAGGGGGCTTGAAAGGCTCTCGTCCTCGGCCCCGCCTGCCCTCCTCTGGCTGAGTCATCACCTCCGTTTGAATCGGAAGGTCCACGTCACATTTGGACTCTACACTTAATTCTTTTTGGAGACCGAGCATCACTTGGCCCCTTCAACAGCCAGGCGTGTGGTCAGCCCCCCAGGACTCAGACCTCGGACTTCTTGCCTCGGTTTCAAGTTGCCCAGGGCTTCCCCTGCGGCCGTGCTGCCACTGTGACAGGTGACTCTATTCCACACGAGGGGTGGCTCCGACTTCTCCCAGCAGTGCTGGGCCTGGAGCCGATTCAGGAAGCGATTCAATCTGACGGGAGGATTTTCCCCAAGCTCCTGACCCCACTCTTGGGCTGTGCTGGTAGTTTAGAAGCTTGGTGCTGCTGTCCCCACCCTGTCCCCTGAACTGGGAATGAACCCAGGCGGTCTACCCCTGAGCTGCATCCCAGCCCTTTCTATTGTGAGACAGGGTCTTGTTGAGTGGCCAGGCTGGCCTCAAACTTGAGATCCTCCTGCCTCAGCCTCTTGATCTGCCGCTGTTTTATGAGCTTTGCCCCCCAAGAGGTCTGGTTCTCTTTTGTCCCGCGAGCCCAGCCCTGCCAGGATGACAGAGAGGGTGACCGCAGCCTGGTCAGCCCAGCGCTGCTCTCCCTGTGGGTGAGTCCTAGGGAAGCCCCAGGACAGCCAGAAGCACAGCCTCTCAGCTGGTCACCAGGAGAGTGTCGCCCCAGGTCTCTGTAAGTATTTCTGGGGCTCCCCTGTTTCCTTGGAAACCAGACACTAGAGCCCAAGGGACAGACCCTGGCATGTCCCCTCCAGAGCCGGCCTGGGCAGAGGGGGCTTTCCTTCTGCCTGTGTCCAGGGTCTTGGTGCCCCTCAGCCTGCCCACCTCCCCCATTGGAAGCTCTGGCTTGGGCCACCCCCTTTTTTGCTGACACTTGTCCAGGGTCGTCGCAGTGACCAGTGATGGTGACCAGAAGCCAGGTGGGATGGGTGTGGGGGGGAGCAGGACAGGGAAGGAGCAAAGGGGGCCTTGGGTTGGGGAGGGAGGGTCTTGGTTGGGCTCCGGGTGTCCACAGTGGAGAGACAGGTCCCTGGCTCCTCTGAGGGAACCCTGCTCTGCCTGGTCATCTGGAGCGTCCACCTCTGCAGGAAGCCCTGTTCCTTCCGGGGCAGGTTCATAGGCCAGCCACACCTCTCTCCAGTACCCGGGTCCCTCACTCCATCCTTGTCCCCAGCCAGGACTCGGGACTCCCACCTGCTCCGCATCCTTCTCCCAGTGTGGCCAGCTCCAGGGGGGACAGGCCCTCTCCCTCCCTGAGCCCCCCACTTGGGCATCCGGTGCACCCTTCTCACTCTGGCAGCCAAGTTCTCCGTGGAATCTGTCCCCTCTGGGCCTCGAGGGCAGGGAAGGCAACCATCTCTGTCCCCACCATCTCTGTACCTGGAGCCCCCACCCCACATTCGTGCCAATAGTACTAACAAGGGGCCGTCCCCAACAGGCCCCGGCACCAGGTGGAATGAAGCCACCCGAGGGAGGGGCCCTGCAGAGGGCTGCCCCACGGCGTGACCATCCTCAGTCTTGTCGCTCCAGTCCCCCGGCCTGTGCGCAGGCTGCTCCCGTCCCTTGAGTCAGGGGGACAGTGACAACAGGCTCACCTCACTTGTTCCCACTCTGGGTCCTGGCCAGACGGTGTACCTGGTGCTCCTCACAGAGAAAGCCCCCCACACACACACACAAAGAGGGAGAGAGAGACAGACAGACACTGAGACAGAGAGAGAGAGAGAGAGACACTGAGACAGAGAGGGAGATGGAGAGACACTGAGACAGAGAGAGACAGAGACACAGAGACAGAGACACTGAGACAGAGAGGGAGAGAGAGACAGAGACAGAGAGAGACAGAGACCCTGAGACAGAGACAGAGACAGAGAGACAGAGACCCTGAGACAGAGAGGGAGATGGAGACAGAGAGGGAGAGACAGAGAGAGACAGAGACAGAGACAGAGACAGAGACAGAGAGACAGAGACCCTGAGACAGAGAGGGAGATGGAGACAGAGAGGGAGAGAGAGAGAGACACTGAGACAGAGAGAGAGACACTGAGACTGAGAGAGACAGAGAGACAGAGACACTGAGACAGAGAGAGAGACACTGAGACTGAGAGAGACAGAGAGACAGAGACACTGAGACAGAGAGAGACAGAGAGAGAGAGAGACACTGAGACTGAGACAGAGAGAGATAGTGACAGAGAGAGACAGAGACAGAGAGACAGACAGAGAGACACAGAGAGAGAGACACTGAGACAGAGAGAGAGACAGAGACACTGAAACAGAGAGACAGAGACAGAGAGACAGAGAGAGAGACAGAGACAGAGAGGGAGAGAGGGAGGGAGAGAGGGAGGGACAGACACTGAGACAGAGAGGGACACGCAGAGCGCCTCAGGTCCCCGTGACCTCATCTTCCTTCCAGGTCCAGCTCTAGGGGCCACAGGTGAGGGCCACCCAACACATGGCCTTTGGGGATCCGAGCATTCAGTCCATGAGAGTGGTCAGGGGGGGACAGGGCAGGACTTGCTCAGGGCCTTCCCTCCGCCAGCAGGCCTGGTCCTCGCCCTGTCCTACGCCGGCCTCAGGCTGCTCCAGTGCCTCCCCTGGCCGCCAGCTGGGGAGCCTGCTGTGTGCGGGACTGGGCGCTGGGAGAGGCTCCGAGGCACGGACTGCCCGGCCTCCCCTGCCCGGTGGCGTGGCCTGCCTCTGTCCCCACTGCTGCTCTCGCCAGGCTGGGGTTCTTGGGAGGCACCACACAGCTTCCTGGCCCAGCGGAACAGGAGGCTGCTGCCCAGGGCTGCTGGCCGTGGCCGACCCTGGGGGCCTGGCGGCCATGGCAGAGTCTCCCTGAGGTGCTCGGGAGGCCACGGGCTGCGTCCCTCTGCCCGCTGGGAGGAGCCAGGGTCTCGGGAGGGCTCTGCCAGCCGCATGGTGGCCGTAACCAGGATGCTCTCTTAGGAGAGACAGCCGCTCGGCCGGCGGCTTTGGGGTCGCAGCTTCACATATTTTTGAAAGGATGTAAGAGAAATATGAGGCCAAGGAAGCAGGACAGCCATGGGCGTTGTCACGCAGAACGGAGGGACAGCAAGGGGCCACTGTGGGTCAACTCAAAGGAAGGAGATGTCCACAGAAGGGGAGTGCTGGGCTCGGGGCCAGGTGTGGTGTTCCTAGGCCAAGCAGAGGCTGTCTGCCACCTTGCCAAGCAGACGGCAGAGGGCCCCTGAGCCCTGGCCAGCTCCCCCTGGACATGGGTGTCACCATACGGCATGGGCTGAACACTAGCCAGTGTTCAGTCTCTTTCCATGTGGCCTGGCTTGTCCCTCTCCACACCCTGCCAGCCTGCTTCCTGCTTCCTGGGGAGGGGCCTATTTTCTGGGGGAGGGGCCTATTTTCTGGGGGAGGGGCTGCTGCAGTGGGAGGGGCCACTGCACCAGGTAATTGTCTGACCTTGGGCTCTACAAGCCCCTCAGGGTCAGGACAGTTCTTCTTGGATGGAGAGGAGTGGAGGAGGCTGGGAGGTGTCCTCTGGGGCTGTCCTCAGGCGGGGTGGGCCCCAGCTCAGGGCCTGCAGGAAGGAGAGACCCCCTCACCCCAGGGTGGAGGTCTCCTTGCTCTGAGCTAATCCCCTGGGGCAAAGGGCAGGAACTTGGAGAGTCTGTGTGTGGCCTTTCCCAGATGAGCAGGGCCTCGGTCAGGGGTCAGCCACACGGGGTGAGGGGGTGGGGTGGTCTCTGCCCTGTGCAACTCCCAGAGCACAAGGAGCGGCTTTTCTCCCTGTTTTCAGAGTGTCCACACCGGCAGCAGAGGCATTTACCTGTGCCGCATTCCCTTGTCAGCACAGTCCTGCGAGCTCCAGGTCACGGGCCCATCCTAAGGACCACGAAGCTGAGGCACAGTCATCAGGTGAGGTGACTCGTCCTGGCCACCAGACAGGAGGCAGAGGGGTTGGGGTGTGTGTGCCCTCACATGGCTCCAAAGAGGAGGTGTGCGGAGGGCACTGCCCACCTGAGGAGCAGGGTAGCTGGGGGGACCTGGAGGGGCTGGGGGCACTGGGGGGAGCAGAGGGGAGCTGGGAGGGGCTCCCCATGACTGCCCAGCTTCCTGCATGTCCCCTATGTCCCCAGCTCCCTCCAGCTCCCCCCATGTCCCCCTGCTCCCCCATTACCCCACTACCCCCTGCTCCCCCCTGCTCCCCCAGCTCCCCCAGCTCCCCCACTACCCTCTGTTCCCCCCTGCTCCCCATGTCCCCCCAGCTCCCCCAGCTCCCCTCTCTTGGGTTCGAGGCCCAGGAGGTCAGCACAGCCTCTGTCCTGGTTTAGTTCCTGTCCCCTCAGGTAGGAGAATCCTGCTGACCTTGAGAGCTCCTTCATTCCCCACTCCCGGGGGTCCTCTCCTGCCCCCCTTAGGCGGCTCCGTGGCCCCCGGCTCCTGCTTTCTTCCTGGTCTGTCTCCCGTCGGTCCTTCTGCACCTTCTGCAGGCCGTTTCCTACAGGCCCACCCAGGCTTCGGCGCAGGGGGCTCCCAGCCCTCCTGCTCCCCACCCCCACCCCGCAGTTTGGTCCTCACCTGAACTTTCTCCCTCCCCACTGCCCTCGGCTGGATTCTCTGAAATTCCGAAGCCTGGAGTTCCCAGGCACCAGCCTGCAGCTGCGGGGAGAACGGAAGGAGCACATCAGGAGATGGGCGGCAAGAGGGAGCAATGGGCGGAGGCGGCCCAGCCAGGACTAGTGGATCCCCCCAGGAACCTCAGACACCAGACACGGGAGCACTGAAGAGGGAGAAGGCCCAAGCGGATGGGACCCGCCAGACGCAGCCGGCTGCACTCGGGTATCTGCAGGGACAAGCGGGTCCTTTCATCATGAGATGGAGGGCAGTCCATCACAATCACACCACCATCGTGAAAGTCACGCTCCTTAGAGCCTCAAGCCACATGACGAGAAGTGGAGAGGACCCCAAGACAAAACAGAAATCCAAAGTCATGGTCTGGCTCAACGCTTATCGTCGTAAATGGATACAAGTCGACAGGAAGTCGGCCAGGACAGAGAAGGCTTCAGCACCGTCACCAGCTGGACCACCGGCTTTACAGACCCCCACCCAGCACCGGGGGAACGTTCTTCTCAAGTGCACGCAGGACCCTGGCCAGAGAGCACATCCTGAGTTATGAAGTATGACTTAATAATTTAAAAGGATTCAAATCATTTCGAGTCTGTTCTCTGACCACAATGGAATTAAATTACAATCAATATTGGCAGCAGAAGGCTACCGGAAAAATCCCCAAATATTAGCCCCAGAGTCAAAGAAGAAATGAAAAGGGAAATCAGAACGGATTAGGAACTGAGCGACTTACAGAGCACCACAGGTGCACCTTGAGCTTGGCAGAGGGGAGACACCGTGCCCACACGTTGGTGTTGGAAAGAAGAGGTGTCAAGGAACCCGACTCCCCCTGTGGACTGGACGACCGAGCAGGCGGGACCGCAGAGACGCAAGGAGAGTGAGGCAGGCGAGCAGAACCAGGGGACAGGAGCCAGGACAGCCCAGGAGATGGAGGAGACCACCCAGCGCTTCTTTGGAAGATCAACAAACCCACCAGCCTCTTGAGAAAGACGCCAAGTCCCAGGGCAGGAAGCCGAGGCTCCTGGGTCCTGCGGGTCCTAGGGTGACCGCCGAAGCTCCGTGGTGGGCCCAGGCAGGGACTCTAACGGCTCCGATGGCACAGGACATGGGCTGCGGGACACAGCTGCCAAAGCTCCCGGGAGGGACAGAGGACCTGAGCAGCCACAGCCGTGATGCAGAAGTCCAGTCCTCGTGAGACCCGTCCAGAGCCACTCCAGCCCAGAGGGCTTCCCGCACACTCCCTTCCAGAACACGCAAGCACAGCCCTCCCCACCTGCTCCCGCCACAGGCTGCACAGAGCCCTCCTGAGGTGGGTGGCTCAGGAAGGTGTACTGTCCCTTCCCCAGGAGACTTCACCCCATCTGGGGCGTCTGCAGCCTCACACAGGCCCACAAAGTTCCCGCTGAGTCCTGCTCACTGCCAGGTGGGGGGACCGCCCTATAAGGAGCCCTGGCCCCGCCCTGGCCTGTGCCGTAGGTGGGCCCACATTGCCCTAGAGAGGTACGCCGCCGCCAGCCCTTGGTGCTCAGGATTATTTTTCTGACTCTAAAGATGAAGACCCGGGGTCAGAGAGGTGCCGTTGCTTGGACACTGACATGCGGCCACAGGGCAGGCGAGGCGAGAGGCCACCAGAGCTGTCTGAACCCACCTAGGGCTCCTTCCTGGGAGTGCTCCTGTGGGTGAGCTGTGGGTGGGGGTCAGAGTCAAGGTGGGGACCCTGGGCCCGGGGTCAGGGCATAACAGGAACGCAGCCCTGCTGAGCACAGAGCCCAGGTCTTAACCAAGGTGGCCTTGAGGACAGGCCACCTCCATGGCGTTCAGCAGGTCACTGGAGCAGTACGTGGGGTTCTGCAGCAGGTGGAGACGGGTTAGGGATGGAGCCTGGGGCAGGCGGGGAGTGCGGCCACCCCTCGTTCCAGGTGCACGGAATGAGGCTGAGACAGGGGGAGAGAAGAGACTTGGGCCACCCTGGGGACCTGGCACGCGGAGCGGAGAGGGGCGGCCAGGCATGGGTGTGAGGCAGCAGGACCCGAGGGCCAGTCAGGCTGCTGGGGGTCTGGGGCGGGAGCCACCAGCAGGCTCAGGAGAGCAGGCTGGTGGGCAGAGGGCTCCCAGGAGGGCCCCTGAGGACCCAGAAGGAGACTGAGGGGCAGGGGAGGGCAGGCGAGCTGGACAGCGGAAGGGACAGAGAGGGACCAGGAGAGGGGCTGCTTAGTCTGGAGAGTTGGAGGCCAGATCCCTCAGCCTGGGGGAGCTTGATTTCGTGACTGACTGCCCTGGAGACAGGACCTCACGAGGTTGCCCAGACTGGTGTTGAATCCCAGGACTCAAGGGCTCCTCCTGCCTCAGCCTCCCCCGTGCGGGGACCACGGGGGTGCGACAGCATCTGAATGGGGGCAGGCTTTAAAGTTGCCAGGTGACTCCAGGGCACCTTGCAGTGCCAAGGGGAGGAAGAGGGGACAGCCCTGCGCCCCTCAGCAAGATCCCTGCACCATGCCCCCAGGGCCCCAGGAGAGGAGAGCTGCAGGGACCGGGAGCGCCCCTGACCTGCAGAGAAGGTACCTGGGTGCACTGGGACAGGTTAATCGCCCTCTCTGCGCCTCTGTGTCTGCATCTGCAATGGCTCTCCTGAAGGACAGTGCTGACACAGGAAGAGTGCTGAGCACTCCCTGCTTGGCTGCCTCCCTGGGCCGCGGGAGTCCTCCCACGCGACCTAGTTTTCCTGAGAGCCCACTGACCTGTCCTCCTGTGCTCATTTTTCTCTGCCTGCTAATCAGGTGGATGCCGAAATGGCCAGGTGTGTGTGCGTCTGTGTGTGTGTGTGTGTGTGTGTGTGTGTGTGTGAGGTTGGTAGAGTACACAGGAGACTGTCCAGGTGTGTGTGTGTGAGGTGGGTAGAGTACACAGGAGACTGTCCAGGTGTGTGTGTGTGAGGTGGGTAGAGAACACGGGGAGACTGTCCAGGTGTGTGTGTGTGAGGTGGGTAGAGAACACGGGGAGACTGTCCAGGTGTGTGTGTGTGAGGTGGGTAGAGAACACGGGGAGACTGTCCAGGTGTGTGTGTGTGAGGTGGGTAGAGTACACGGGCGACTGTCCAGGTGTGTGTGTGTGAGGTGGGTAGAGTATATAGGGAGACTGTCCAGGTGTGTGTGTGTGAGGTGGGTAGAGTATATAGGGAGACTGTCCAGGTGTGTGTGTGTGAGGTGGGTAGAGTACTCAGGGAGACTGTCCAGGTGTGTGTGTGAGGTGGGTAGAGTACTCGGGGAGACTGTCCAGGTGTGTGTGTGAGGTGGGTAGAGTACACGGGGATACTGTCCAGGTGTCTGTGTGTGAGGTGGGTAGAGTATATAGGGAGACTGTCCAGGTGTGTGTGTGTGAGGTGGGTAGAGTATATAGGGAGACTGGCCAGGTGTGTGTGTGTGAGGTGGGTAGAGTATATAGGGACACTGGACACCATTTCAAGGACTTGGCTCAGGACACTACAGTCCTGTACACCTGGAGGGTGGGGTCGGTGGGGGCAGCGTTGGGCAGGAGGGATTACAGTCTCAGCTGGGGTCTCCTGGGAAGCTTTTCTCGGAACCCTCAGCTGGTTGGGTGAGCCCCCATGACGGAGGAGTCCCCTTGGCCTGTTCTCTGCTGAGGCCCCTCCACCCCTTCAGAAGGCTCCCGGCCACAGTGTAGGAATGGACAGTGGGATTCTGCTGGCCATGTTGACTATAAAATCCCCCAGCACAGCGCCCATTCAGGTGTTTCCTCCAAAAAGTCCCACGGGCCCTGCCAGAGGCCAGACCAGATGAGTTCCAACCTGGCATCACCCTGTGTCGGAGTCTTCCCTCCCATTGTCGAGCTGGGCCTGGGTGGGGCCCCTCCTGCCCCACCTCCACTCCTTCCTCCCTGAGGACGCTGGACGAGGTTTGTTCTTCTGTTTCCGCTTCTGACAGGTGCCTTGCCTGTGTGCTCCTGTCCTTTGTAGCGACCCATAGGGGCCTTGTCTTTCCTTGTCACTGACATCTACTGCTCCTCAGCAGGAGACCAAGCCCTGGTCTCACGCAGCGCTGGCTCCCAGAGCCCCTGCCGTGCCCTGTCCTCTCCCATATCCGCAGGGACCCAGCAGACGCCAACCCATGTGCATTGCTCTTAAGGAGAAGGTCACGTTCCTCCACAAGAAGAGGGGGACCCCCAGCCTGAAAAGGAGAGAAGGGGTGAAGAGGAGGAGGAGGAGGAGGGGGAGGGGGAGGTGCCCCCAGTGGGATAGCTGAGTGTCCCAGGGGACACATGGGGCCCTTGTCTGCGAACAGTCCAGTGGTGGCATGGTGGAGCTGGCCCCCTGAGAAGGCCAAGAACTTGGATGGAGCTTAACAGAGGCCCCCCAAAATGTGTCCACACCCTGACCCCCAGAGCCTTTGACTGCGACCTCATGGTCTTGGAGATGCAATGAGGCTACAGACCTCAAGAGGAGCCTGTGCTTCCTGGGCATGTCCCCTGCTGCTGTCCCAAGCCACATGACCCTTGTCAGTTGCTGCTTGGCTCTGCCCTGCTGGGCACAGGAGATGGTCTGCAGCTTGGGGTCCAGCCTTGTGGGACGGGCAGGGGCTCAGGGCTCCCAAGTCAGAGCCTTCCTTCCTGGACAGCAGCGCTTCCTGCAGCCTCCTCAGGTGAAGAAGATGAGCTTCCTAGGGCTGGAACTATCCAGAAGGTTCTGAGGCAGCACCCTGGCCCTGCCTAGGCTTCAAGTGTCAATCAAATCCAGCATGGCTAGCAGCAGCCTGCCCTGCCGGCTCTCAGGGCATCTGCAGGCCGCTCTGCACGTCGCTGTCCACCTGGCCTGGATGAGGGTGGGCAGGTAGCCCCTCCCAGCTCGTCCTAGGAGGGGGACCAGGCTGCTGTCCAGTGAGGCTGGGCGCAGGACGGGGCTGGGGAGGGAATGAGCAAGACAGTGCGGTCGGCACTGTGGCGGGGCACAGCCTGGTCCCACAGGACCCTGGAAGAGGAGCTGTGCCCCCTGAGGGCCACCTGCGGCCAGAGCTCACCATGGTCCCCCTGTAGGCCATGGCGGAGGGGCCTGCTCTCAGGGATGACAGCCCTGTGGTCAAAGGCGTCTAGGGGATGAGCGAGTAGCAGCCAGCACTCTTGGAAGCTGGAGGCGATGTCTGTTTGCCCCGGCATCTGTGCAGTGCTAAATTCAGATTTTAGAAGCACGTTTTTCATGATAAAAATGTATGTGCACTGCTGTCGTCTGAGGTTGTGTCCCCCCAATTCCATGTGTTGAAATCCTCACCCCAGGGTCACGGCGATAGGTGTCCAGGGCTCTGCGAGGTGATTGAGGCCACGGGTGCAGCCAGCGTGAGCAGGATTAGTGCCCTGAGGCCCCAGGCTGTCTCCTTCCACCTCTCAGACACTGGGTGAGAAGATGCTGTCCATGAGGAAGGGACCCTCGCAGGACTGAGGCTGCTGGCACCACGGTCCTGGGCTCCCGGCCCCTGGCCGCAGGAGGTGATGTCTGTGGTTGTGAGCCCCGGATGGTGGCATTTGCTACAGCGGCCTGCGTGCTGCGAGGGCTGAGGCACACACCAGAGAAGATCAGGAATGTCCAGAGAATCACAGGACTTTGAGGAAGGAGGGAGGGGGGGAGGGTGGGAGGAAGGAAGGAGGGAGGGAGGGAGGGTGGGGGAAGGAAGGAGGGTAGGGGGAAGGAAGGAGGGAGGGAGGGTGGGAGGAAGGAAGGAGGGAGGGAGGGAGGATGGGAGGAAGGAGGGAGGGAGGGTGGGAGGAAGGAGGGAGGGATGGAGGGGGGAAGGAGGGAGGGAGGGAGGGTGGGGGGAAGGAAGGAGGGTGGGGGGAAGGAAGGAGGGAGGGAGGGTGGGAGGAAGGAAGGAGGGAGAGAGGGAGGGTGGGAGGAAGGAAGGAGGGTGGGAGGAAGGAAGGAGGGAGGGAGGGAGGGAGGGGGGAAGGAGGGAGGGATGGAGGGGGGAAGGAGGGAGGGAGGGAGGGGGAAGGAGGGAGGGATGGAGGGGGGAAGGAGGGAGGGAGGGAGGGGGGAAGGAGGGAGGGAGGGAGGGAGGGTGGGGGGAAGGAAGGAGGGAGGGAGGGAGGATGCACTTTCTCCTCTCAGGCCCATCGCCGGCCAGCGCCCAGTGTGGCCTTTTGGTCTTCCCAAGTTTCATACCCAATGGGGTAGCCCTGAGATCTCTGTGCTCATGGCACTTGTAAGGCAGAGTCGAGGGTGGCGAGATGACACAGGCAGAGCTTGACAGGTCCCACCAGTCTGGTGCTGGTTTTGACAGACTCTGTCCCTGGGAGACCTGTTGGCCTTCTGATGCAGGACTGGCCGTGACTCATGTCACCGAGAACCAGTATCACCTCAAGGATGTCGAGGAGCGCCACTCAGTACTCGGCAGTGAGATGGCCACTGTACGGCTCTTTTTGTTTTTAAAGGGGAAAAAAAAAACATTTGCCAAGTGACTGCCCCTGAGTGGCGGCAGGCCTGCCTGTGGTTAGCGGTCGGGAGACCCTGCCAGAGGCACATACTGAGGACTCACAGACAAGGAGACAGGTTCTCTCTGAGGCTCAAGGGCATCACCAGGATGGTACATGTTCTGAGAACGGGGCCACTAGGAGGTGTCGCCATTGCAGGGCACTGCAGAGGGTAGTTGCGTGGCCCGAAGTGGCAGAGGCCCCAGAGGTACGTGTCTGCCGAAGTCTGGCTGGGCACAATTCAGGAGCCACTTGTCAAAAGAAACTAACTTTATTTTTAGAACTACACAGGCCAAACAAAACAGCTCCTCAGGAAAACCTTCAGAGCCCAACTGCCACCACCGGCTTCCCACAAGCCTCTCACCCCCACACAAGCCTCTCCACCTCCCCCACTCCTCCTGCTCTTGAGGCCGATTGGCTGGGTTGCGTGGGCGGAGCCAAAAAAGTTCCCCTGTGGTCTGAAAGGGCAGGGAAACAGCCCAAAGAGCATCACCGCAGAGGAGCCAATCAGCTAGATGTTGCTGGGGCCGCTGTGAGCCAATCATCAGCCGGCAGCTGGAAGTTTGCTGGCAGCTGGAAGTTTGCTGGGGCTCCTTCTGCTGTGGCTCTCAACATCTCCCCCTCTGTTTAAACAACAAGCATGTGGCTTAGGGACCGCGCCTGCCTTAGGTTGTCCAATACTACATATGGTCCTTACCCGTCATCGGATGAGCTGACCTCAAGGCATCAGCCTCCTGTCTTAGGTTGGTACCATTGTAATTGGATCTTACCCGTCACTGACTACCGGTCCAGTATACAGCCACACCTGTGGATAGGTCTTTGTACCATCAGGGGGGTGAGGTTCTTTGCCTCACCTCTGTTGGCCCCCAAATTTTAGCTGAACGATCATGACAAGCAGAAGGGAGGAAGATACACCAAGCCAATTGACGGCTCCTTTTGGAAAAATTGCACCACCGATGACATCATCAGCAAAAATACCCCAACACTACCACAAGTCGCTGCACCAACAGATAGTTCACAATGCATACAGGTGAGTTCACAATGAATACAAGTGATACATAGTCCAGGCAAGTTCTGCAAGCAGTTCAGTGATGGCTGTTGCAGAAGCTATAGATTGGTTTTATCTTTGTCTTCACCAGCACTGGGATGAAGATAGGAATTCTGGCAATAATGGCTAAAGAAAAAATTATGTAACATTCCAGAATGCACTAAAAGAGAACAATTTTCTTAACATTTTACATTGTCTTCACTGGCACTGGGATGAAGATAGGAATTCTGGCAATAATGGCTAAAGAAAAAATTATGTAACATTCCAGAAGGCACTAAAAGAAAACAATTTTCTTAACAATTTACATTATCTTGAACAGAATTATTAAATATAATGAAAAGGAAAGGTGAAAGTAAACAAACAGATCTGTTAACCTCCTTTTTTGTTCACATATTAAAATAATCCTCGACAGCTATTTACCCAATTTAAATTAAACCATTTAAATCGCGTGAATAAAAAAAATATTTGGATCCATTTTTTCATGAGCTCATCATATATGATATATGGACATACATACATTCAAACATATAACACAAAACACAAGTGTGCACACATAATACATACAACACATAACATAATAGTAAAGGCCTTATAACTTTTTACAGGTGAAATCTCCATTGCAATGTTTAAAAACTCTATAGTCAAAAAATAGAACTGATCAGCAAAACATTAACCTAAGTCTGTATGAGCTCAAAAAACAAAATAGAACTTCATGATATGGGAAAGGGTAATAATAAAATAGATATTGAAAAAAGCATCCTGGTTCTGTTGCAGATGTAAGAATAGCCAAACTGGAGTTTTGGATATCAGCTGTTATGGATTTGAGCCAAATCATCTTTTTTTTTTTTTTTTTTTTTTGGTCTGTAGAAATCGTTTTAGTTAATCTTTCTGGAATCCAAATTGGCTGCTGTTCTCCCTGTGGAAACACATAAACAGACCCCCGACTCCAGACAATCACTGGGTCAGGACCTTAGTTAATCTCTCTGGAATCCAAATAGGCTGCTGTTCTCCCTGTGGGAATACACAAACAGACCCCTGACTCCAGACAATTACTGGGTTAGGACCTTTCCATTGTCCTGTTAGAATATCCTTCCAAAGTACTTTGGGCTTATGCACATTTTTTGGACATATATGCCTTTCTGCAGCACTAAGTCCTAATGAATCCAAATTTAAAAAGTTTAGAGTAAAAAGGGTTATTTATCTTTGGGGAATATATACCCCTTCCCAATTACCTCTTTTTGCTTTAATAAGTACATTTTAATAGTTTGATGAGCTCTTTCAACTATGCCTTGTCCCTGTGGATTGTATGGGATTCCTGTTATATGAGTAATGACAAATGATGAGCAAAATTGTTTAAAAGAAGTAGAAGTATAACCAGGGGCATTATCTGTTTTTAACTGTTTTGGAACGCCCACAGTGGCAAAATTTTGTAAGCAATGAACTATAACATCTTTAGTTTTTTTCTCCAGCATGAAGGGAGCCCATCAAAAATCCAGAAGAAGTATCAACTGTAACATGCAAATATTTTAATTTTCCAAATTCTGGCAAGTGTGTGACATCCATCTGCCAAATATGATTAGGTATCAGTCCTCTAGGATTGACTCCAAGATTAACTTGTGGTAAAAAGGTTACACAATTTTGACATTATTTTATTATTTTTCTAGCTTGTTCCTTGGTTATTTTAAAATGCTTTTGTAAAGTATTATCATTGACATGGAACTTTTTATGAAAATTTATAGCTTCTTCTAGTGTAGAGAAAATATGTATGTCATGTGTAGTTTTATCTGCTAAATCATTGCCCAAATTAAGGGCTCCAGGCAATCCTGTATGTGCTCTGATATGTCCTATAAAGAATGGATCTTTTCTGTCCCAGATTAGACTTTGTATAGTGGAAAGCAAAGAGAAAACAGTAGAGGAAGGGGAAATCCTACCAGCATTCAAGGGATACTATAGCATTAACTATATATTGACTATCGGAAAATAAATTAAATACAAAATCTTTAAACATCACAAAAGCTTGTAATACTGCATTAAGCTCTACCTTTTGAGCTGATTCTTTGGGTACTAAAAATGTAAAAGTTTGATAAGGTGTAACTATTGCTGCTGTACCATTATTTGACCCATCAGTGAATATATTTGGAGCATTCATGATAGGTGTTTTTCTTGTCATTTTTGGAAAAATTACAGGATGCGATGACCAAAAAGACAATAAAGGATTAGATGGTAAGTGGTTATCAAATGAAACATTAGATTTGCACATGATTATTGCCCAAGTATTTAACTCACTAGCTAACTCATCAATTTGATTCATAGTATATGGAGTAACAATTTTATTGGGAGAAATTCCAAACACTCCCTTTGCTGCTTTTATTCCTTTGAGTATTAATTGTCCTACAGCCTCAGGATACCTAGTAAGAATAGTGTTAGGAGAATAAGATAAATGTATCCATAATAATGGATATTCTTGCCAAAATACTCCTGTAGAAATATTTTTTGTTGGTAGTACAATAAATAATAAAGGCAAACTTATATCAATTCTATCCAAATGCATATTTTCCATATATGTTTCAATGATTTTTAATGACTTTCTTGCTCCAGGAGTTAACATTCGGGGTGAATTTGGATCTGATGGACCTTTTAGGATATCAAATAAAGGTCCCAACTCTCCTGTTGATATACCTCGATAAGACCTTATCCAATTTATGTTTCCTAATAACTTTTGAAAGTCATTAAGTTATTTGAGTTGATCTACTCATATTTGAATTTTTGGTGGACGGACCATGGTTGAGGATAATAGAACTCCCAAATAATTAACTGGAAAATTTAATTGTACTTTATCTATTCCTATCTCTAGATTATAATTTTTTAATAAGTTTGTAAGTGTGGCATAACATTCTAGCAATGTGTTTTTATCTTTATGTGCTAATAATGCATCATCCATATAGTGAAATATTTGTAGTTCAGGATTTTGATTTCTAAGTGGCTGTATTGCTTTGTTAACATAAATTTGACACATAGTTGGGCTGTTAGCCATCCCTTGAGGGAGTACTTTCCATTCATATCTCTGATCAGGACCTTCATGATTCAGTGCAGGGATAGTAAATGCAAACCGTGGACTATCCTCACGATGAATTGGAATTGAAAAAAAACAATCTTTAATATCTATAACTAAAACATACCAGGTTTTTGGCAAAGCAGACAATTGAGGAATCCCCGATTGAGCAGGTCCCATAATAACCATCTCATTGTTAATGGATCTTAAATCTTGCAATAATCTCCATTTACCAGATTTCTTTTTGATGACAAAAATGGGAGTATTATGGGGAGATACAGAAGGTTGTATATGTCCTTCCTCTAATTGTTGTTTGACCAGGTCATGGGCTGCTAGTATCTTTTCTTTAGTCAGGGGCCACTGAGGAACCCATACTGGTCTTTCTGATTTCCAAGTAATTTTTATTGTCTCAGTGGCCCTTTCTGAAAATCCAACCCATGTCTGTCTGTTCCTTGATCTATTTGTATTGGTGCTGCTATACCTTGTTCTTATTTTTCTAATCTTTTTCCTTTCCTAAAACCTGTCTAGCCATAATAGTGGGTGCATTTTGATTGATGTTATTTGTTATTGTCAAACCAAGTGAAGCAAAACAAAAGAATAATCTTAAAATGGCTACCCATCCTCTCGCCCTGCCCTCAGGGGCGAGCAGTTTACCTTATCACTTACCCTCAGTCGTTCCCCGTACGGGCCACCAAATGCCGCAGTGTGGCTGGGCACAATTCAGGAGCCACTTGTCAAAAGAAATGAACTTTATTTTTAGAACTACACACGCCAAACAAAACAGCTCCTCAGGAAAAACCCTCAGAGCCCAACTGCCACCACTGGCTTCCACAAGCCTCTCACCCCCACACCAGCCTCTCAACCTCCCCCACTCCTCCTGCTCTTGAGGCCGATTGGCTGGGTTGCGTGGGTGGAGCCAAAAAAGTCCCCCAATGAGCAGCTCCGTGGTCTGAAAGGGCAGGGAAACTGCCCAATGAGCATCACCGCAGAGGAGCCAATCAGCTAGAAGTTGCTGGGGCCGCTGTGAGCCAATCATCAGCTGGCAGCTGGAAGTTTGCTGGCAGCTGGAAGTTTGCTGGGGCCCCTTCAGCTGTGGCTCTCAACACGTGTCCAGCTGCAGCGGCGTGGCAGGGCAGTGTGCAGTGAGTCTCCATAGTAGAGGGCACATGCAAAAACAGCAGTAAAAAGGGCAGCACGGGGAACTGCAGCCTGCTTCCCTGTGAGCTTGTGGAGCTGTACCAGGTGGCCCCACGAGCAGAGCGGCAGTGCTACAGTTTGGACAAATGTTCTGTGTGGGCAGGGAGTGGTCTGTGTGGGCAGGGGGGACGTGGTCATCCTGAAGCCTCCAGCTTGGTCCCCAGCCTGTGGCACTAGAGGAAGGGTGTGAAACCTTTAGGTGGGAGGGACCATAGGAAGTTAGTTGGGGGTGTGTCCTCGAGGGGATCTGTGACCCTGGCCACTCCTCCTGCTTTGCTTCCTGCCACCAAGGGTGTACAGCCTCCTCCACAGGCTCCCACCGAGATGGGCTGCCCCCCACAGGCCCAGAGCAACCTGGCCAAGTGACTGTAGAGTGGAGCTCCCAAATTGTGAGCCAGGATAACCCTTTCTTTTGTTAACCGATGATGTCCAGGGTTGTGTTGCAGCAACAGAACGCAGACAGACAGGGAAAGACCTGAACACGGCTCCCGGGACCTGCTCCACGGCCAGCATCTCCAGTGCAGCCCTGACCCCTTGAGCTCAGGAGACAGCATCTCTCTGTGTCTTGTGAATAGCTGAGCTGGCGGCTGGGTCCTGTGCCTGCCTGCTGGGCTGTCCCTCCACCAGCCAACCTGAGCTCTGGCCCCGCGTGTTCCAGAGGTATGTCCAGGAGCTGGGGAGCCTCCCCAGAAACCTCAGCGCCCAGCTTTGTTAAGTCACCCTTCCTGCCTGCTGCCTGGCCGAGCCTCAGACGGAACCTGGACTGTGCGTTGGGCCCTGGATATACACCAGGTCCCACATTACTGCCCCGAGCCTCCGTTTCCCACCTGCACACGGGGCTGGCAGTCCTGGATGGGGTGGGCAGTGAGCCAAGCCCTATGTGGAGCTTCCGTGGGCACTGCTGCCACCGTCCCAGTGTGCTTGGATGGCCCAGCCTGGGCTCAGTCAGTGACCTGTGTCCATCTCCGTCTCCTGCAAATGGACACTGGCCTTCTAATGTACAGATACCCCCACTCTTAGCCCCAGGAGCCGTGGTCAGTTTCCAGGGCCTGTCCTGGCCTGCCCATCAGGGCTCTGTCCGGGCTCCCCCTCCAGAGGGTTTCTTGGAAAAGTAAAGGATGGCTGTTGAGTGAATTGGTGGCAGATGCCCCTCAGCCACTTCAGCCTAATTGCTTTTGAAAAATGACTTTGTGTTATGCTTGCAAGATGCCAAATGATGTGGAAAACCCATTATAAATACCAGGAGATGTGCTGGCCGGGGACTGGGAGCGGAGAGGGACCTGGGCAGCCTGGGGAGCAGACGGGAAGGCTTGGGTCTGTTCTTCCTGCTGTCCTGTCCCCCTCCCCCCCCCGTGACCTTGGGCAGGGCCTCCTCCCCAGGGCCTGACCAGGTGGACAAGGTGACTGTCTGAAGCTGTCACCTATGTGGCTGTGCTCTGAGATACTGCTGCGCACAGGCCTGAGTGGGCAGGGAGTGGCCTGTGTGGGCAGGGAGTGGCCTGTGTGGGCAGGGAGGTGTCACAGCCTGAAGCGCTGGGTACTGTGGTGGGCACAGGGGACAATTCTCTGGCTGGCTGTCCCTGCAGGGCTGTTTTCAGGGACATTGAGGGCAGGGAGGGTTAGAATGGGCTTCCTGGCCTTGGGCCTTCTCTTGGGCCCCCTGAGTGTCCCTGCCCCGGCTTTGCTGCCTGCTCCGCCCTTTGAGTCTCCATAAGAAAGAGCCTGGTTTGTGACATAGGGAGAGCTCTGTGTCTGCCCTTTCTGTGTCTCAGAAATCCCTCTCACAGCATCATTTCTTTTGGTTCCCGTGGAAGCCAGGACTCGGCAAAATCTTCAGGCTCCTCCGCTTCCCTACATGGGGCGAAGCCCTGGCCTGAGCAGCTCTTTGTGCCTTGGGCCTGCGCGTCTCGGCTCGATAAACACTGGTGATTATTGCTGCATTTGTTATTGGGAACATTTTTCTGAGACTGGACACAGTGGTACCAGTGGCTCCCAAGTTGTCCCCGCAGGAGGCCTGTTATGGTCATGATTGTAGAAACTGGTCCCCAGACCTCTCTGACATCAGAGCTGCTCCGCCACATCTCTGCCTTGGCAGCGAGGCCCTGAGCAGGCAGAGGCCCATCTAAGCCCCAGCTCTCTCCATCCCTGGTCTTCGAAATGCACCTTCCATCCTTCCTGTCATGCACTGGACACATGTGTGCCGTGTCCTGCACTGGGTTCTGGGGTGACAACGGCGAGTTAGATAGCCTCAGTTCTTGTGGAATGAGCACCTCTGTGCTGGTCGCCCACAGTGGGGCGCTGGGGCTCTCCTGAGGGGTCCCCCGCAGAGGTCATCTCAGCCTTCCCCACGCTGGGGGCTGCCTCTGTACCTGGCTCCCAGAGCGGAGCCCGGCAGTGGTGCTCTGGCTACTGCTGCTCCTCCTGCAGAGTGGGCTCCTGGTGGACACCCTGCAGGGAGGGCCCTTCCACCCATCTGTCCCCTGCAGCCCCTGGAATGACGAGCCAGAGTTCAGATGTGCAGGGCTGGCAGGCCACCTCAGGTCTAGGCACCTGTTTCCTCTTTGTTCATTGCAAGAAAAGGGAGAAGCTCTGCAGCTCAGAGCCATTCACTAATCCCCCTGCCGAAGGGAAGGGGAGGAGAAGCCAGCCCAGGAGAGGCAGCATGCCCAGCATGGCCAAAGTTTGGAAATAGTCTTGGGCTTTTATTGTATAATAAAAATAAGTTGGCTGTGCATACTTGAAGAAACACGATTTCTACCACCCTGAGCCAAGCACTTCTCTTTCATGCAAATAAGGATGCCAAGTGAGTGTGGGAGTGCTCCCTTCTCTCCCTCCCTCCTCTCCCTCCTCTTCCTCCCTTCTCCCTCCCTCCCTCCCTTTCTCCTCTCCCTCCTCTCTCCCTACCTCCTTCCTCTCCCTCCCTCCCTCCTCTCTCTCCCTCCTCTCTCTCCCTCCTCTCTCCCTACCTCCTTCCTCTCCTTCCTCTCCCTCCCTCCTCTCCCTCCCTCCCTTCCTCCTGTCTCCCTCCTCTCCCTCCCTTCTCCCTCCCTCCCTCCTCTCCGTACTCTCCCTCCCTCCCTCCCTCCTCTCCCTCCCTTCTCCCTCCCTCCTCTCCCTCCCTCCCTCCCTCCCTCCTCTCCCTCCCTTCTCCCTCCCTCCTCTCCCTCCCTCCCTCCCTCCTCTCCCTCCCTTCTCCCTCCTCTCCCTCCTCTCCCTCCTTCCTCTCCCTCCCTCCTCTCCCTCCCTTCTCCCTCCTCTCCCTCCTCTCCCTCCTTCCTCTCCCTCCCTCCTCTCCCTCCCTTCTCCCTCCCTCCTCTCCCTCCTTCCTCTCCCTCCCTCCTCTCCCTCCTCTCCCTCCCTCCTCTCTCTCCCTCCCTCCCTCCTCTCCCTCCCTTCTCCCTCCCTCCTCTCTCTCCCTCCCTTCTCCCTCCCTCCCTCCCTCCCTCCCTCCCTCCCTCCCTCCTCTCCCTCCCTCCACACACAGGCACAATGGAGACATCTGGTGCATAGTCTCAACTGGTCCCCTCTCCACCCCACGAGGATGGTACTAGTGTGGCCCGTTTTACTGATGGCAAAATGGGCCCAAAGGGAAAAGAACACAGGGCCAGGCTCTCAGGTCTGTGTGAGAGCTGGGGCCAGCTCAGCTTCTGGTCTCCCTCCCTGGCCGCCCACAGTGGGGAGCTGGGGCTCTCCTGGCCTCAGGCCCACTCTGTTGCTCCCGCAGACTCTCCTCCTTTCTTTTCTGTCAGGCGGGAAACCCTTCAGTTGACCTCAAAGCCCCTGACACAAGCTCACTTTCCTAAGAGGAGACGCCTCAAAAATAATCGTGGAGTCTAAGCAGTCTTGCTGATGGGGACCTCAGGCCCAGGGGGAGCAGGCCTTCGTCCAACCCGGGACAGCTGACACTGACTTGGGGGTTCATCCTGGGCTTCTTCAAGAGTTTTTCTGAAATTCTTAAAAATAACCCACTCTTAATGCACTTCAGCTCTCAAGTATGCACCCCCTGGCAGGCCCGGGAGGGCAGTGCGTCATGAATTCCCAAACGGTGATGAGGTGCTGGGCTCAGAATAGGCCTGAGTCACGGCCACACAGGGCTGCCCACCCTCTGCCCAGAGACTAACCCCAGGACACTGTAGAGCACTTACCCACAAAGCCACTGTGCACACACTCGCAGGCACACACGTGTGCACCATCAACTCTGGTCCTCACTCCTGGAGACCAGGAGCACTGAGATCCAGGCTCTGTGTTCCCACGTTGAGAAGCCACTTCTCCTGGACCAGCCTCTCTCTGGCCCAGGGGCCCTCAAGTGCCCTGTTCTCTGGGTCCCCACTCCCCTGCATGCGGCTCCTCTTCTCTGACCACCTCCTCCCTCCCACATCCCCCTGCCCTGCAGCCCTCTCCAGGGGCACTGCCCAGCCTGCCCTAGGGCCAGGGTGCCTTCTCCATCCCCTTCAGAGCAGGCCACCTGCAGGCCCCTGCCCCCTCCTCTGAGGCCACGCCCAGGCCTCTCTCCCCTGGCCCCAGGCCTTCTGTGGCCTGGGACTTATGCTGACTCCTGGCTGACACCCTAATCCTACTTCCTCCTAATTCCTCCCCCCTGTCCTCCTACCCCACCCTGTGGGGAGGCCCTTCAGGGTCCTGCATCCTTGCACCCCATCTTGGCTCAAGCCTTTCAGTTCTCGGGGCTCCCACAAATGGCACTCAAGTCCCTCGTTTCTCAGCAGATCCCACCTGCCCTTGGGCCAGGACACAGGGCGGCCTCTCCTACTTCGGGGCCAGAAGCCTGGAGACCGGTCAGATGGCTCTTTGGGTGTTTGCTGGTGAGGAGGGCAGAGTTTAGTCTGGAGTTCAGTCTTGCGGGGTGTGGGCAGCATGACCACTGCGCACATGTGCATGGAACCAGGGACTGGTCCTGCCTGGGGCCAGCAGTGGAGGGGACAGACTCACTTAAGAGCCTCCTGTGGTACAGCCAGACCTAGAGTCCCCAAGGAGGACCCTCCACAGACAGAAAACCAGCATGAGCCAAACTGAGCCCCTGAGGCTGGGCTGCCCTCTGCTAGGTGACTCCCCTCGTCCAGCCCCAAGCCTTGCTTCCTGCCCCCCTGCTCCTTCCCTCCTGGGGCGGCCGGGGAGCCTGAGGAGGCAGTGACCCAGAGACGTGCACCCCTCAGAAGTGCACGGTGAGTACCAGCAGCGTGACTCAAGGTGACACCTGGCTGGTGGCTTTGCTCACCAGGCTTCTCCAGGGTGGGGCTAGTGGCAGCTCTGCCCCTGCCGGCCACACAGGCCACCAACAGTGAAGAAAGGAAGGAAAGAGAGAAGGAACAAGGGGGTAGGGAGGGAGGGAGGGAGGCGTGGTCTCCTGGTGGCTCTGTTCCTTGCAGACACCTCCTCAGGTTAATTCTTGCTAGTCTTGCCAGGTCACCCTCTCCTGCAGGCCCCCAACAGAGCTCAGTGGATTTTAAACTCTGAGCCCTTGACCTGGAACACCAGTGCCTGTTTGGTTTGGAGCTAGAGTGACCTTGAAAAGCTCAGGGATGAAGGCAGGGTCCTGGTGGTCAGGGGCAGAGGTGGGCTTTCAGCCATCACCAGGCTCTGACCTCCTCTGTGGATTGTCCTCTGACAGCAAGTGCACTACCAGGCGGTAACTGTAGGCGGTGGGTTTCTGGAGGACGTAGGTCACTGGGGGTGTGGCTTTGGCTATATCTGTCCCTGGCCGCGTCCTCTCACCCTCTGCGTCCTGCTGCCCCCTCCATGCCCCTCTGCCATGACGCTTGGCTTCACCTTGGGCTGGAGCAACGGTGTCCGACAACGAGGCACTGAACCTCTGAACTGTGGGCCCAGGTTTCTCCTCTCTGCTGTCCTTGTCAGACAGTTTGGTCCCAGCGATGAGACGCTGACTTATGCCACCTGAAGAAGAGGCACCGTTGCAGACCTCACCTTGGGAGTTGCCCGTCCCCTGACGCCCAGGGAGCCTCTGTGGCTCGCCTTGTTTGCACACAGGCTCCAGTCTTCCTCCACTCCTGACCTCCCTCCCAGGCCGGGCCCCAGGGCAGTGTGTGGACGGTGGATGCCACTTGCTTACACCCAGCACAGCCTTTTGTGGGACCCTGGCTCTGCCTCCCAGCAGCCTCCTGCAGCAGGCACCCCAGCCAGCTGATGTCCATAGAGACTGAGTGGCCAGGAGGCTGGGCGCAAGAGGTGGGGACAGAGGGAGCAGCTGCTGGCCTGGCCAGCGCTGGCAGGGGACTCAGCAAGCGGCAGGCATGCAGGGGTGTTGGTTGGATGTCTGTGGGCCGAGCAAGGGGCAGGTGGTCAGAGGTCACTCTCAAGGCTTCAGAAGATTGCAGATGCTTGCAGATGATCCCCGTGCACTTCAACTTCCGATTGCCCTGGGAGGCCAACGTTGGCTCTGCGGCTGCCTGCGTAGCCACCCTCCAATGGCAGCTCTGTCCATCTTAAATGGGGGGCACTTTTTGTCCAACTTCCTGGCAGCTGCTGCAGCTGAAGAGGGACCAAATTGGCTATTCATTTCGCCGGCCATGGCGCGTGGAGCCACACTGCCCATGGTCAGGGCATTTCTCACAACAGCCCCCTCTGGACGCAGCTTCCTCACTGCACACCCCCAAATCTGCCTCCGTGGGCTGAATCCAAAAGCAACACGTGCACGGTCCAGGCCTGTCATGGAATCTCCACCTACAAGCCAGCACAGGCACGGGCAGCAGAGGCTGCCCCGGCCAGCGGGGGCTCTGGTTCCAGAGGGTTCTCTGACGGGGCTGGGTGTTCCCATCGTCCGCCTGCTTCAGACAGTCCCAGCTTAGGCTCTGAGTGGGGCCACGTGTCCCTGGGATGAGGGGGTAGGATCTCTGGCTGTAGGACTCCTGCTGCTGATTTTCTGGGATTGAAGACCCTTTTGGGTTCATTTCGGTCTTGTACCTGAGCTAGAGAAGTCTCCCATTCCAGACAAATAGCCTAAGAGGAAGAAAGTGACTCAGTGTGCACTTTACATAACAGCCATTAGGATAATCGACACTCGTTTTGATTCAAGGTACAATATTCTCTGTAGAAAAGACATCCTCTGCTTTCCTGAACGCTTCTGAAAGCTGAGGATTGAAGCTTCCCCCCAATAAAAACGAAAAGCCTGCCTCTCCAACAAAATAGAACACGGTAGCAGGAGCAGGAGTCGACTTTCAGATGGCACCGGGGCCTCTGCGAAGCCAGATTTCAGTAAGGAAAACAGCTGGGGGTCAGGACTCACCAGGCCCCGCCACGTCCCTGTGGGCTGGCAGGAGCAGAAAAGCCCAGTGAGCTGTGCCCATGAGCTGTGCCTATGAGCTGTGCCCATGAGCTGTGCCCAGTGAACTGTGCCCATGAGCTGTGCCCGGTGAACTGTGCCCATGAGCTGTGCCCGGTGAACTGTGCCCATGAGCTGTGCGCATGAGCTGTGCCTGGGGCTGGTCCCCCGAGCCCCTTGCAGCTGTGCTCACGCAACACTCGAGGCGCCTGGGAGGCGGGGGGCTCCTCGGCAGGGAGGGACCCCCTTATCATCCTGCAGGCCACTCCTCACCCCGTGTCTTCCCTGCTGTCCCCACCAACCTGGGTTACGTCACTCTGTCCTCCCACAGGAGACTGGGTATGCCCTGGTGGCAGGCCCAAGTCCCCTCCCACCCTGCACCTCCAGGGCTGGGCTGAGGGAGGGGCTCACGGTGCTGCAGACCCTGAAGTGCCCAGTGCTGCCCTGGTCTGCTGCCCCTCGAGGGGATCTGGGGTGGTGCTTTGCCCCTCAGAGGCAGGCGCACCTCCAGCCCTCAGCCCCCTCCTCCTTCTCTCCCCGTCAGGGGCTGAGCCACAGGCTGCTGTGAGCCGGGCCAGAGCTCAGAGCCCTCCTTCCCCTCTCTGGAGATGTCCTCTGCTCCTCTGGGCCACTGGCCCTTCCAGGTTCCGAGTCGGCTGGCTTCCTTTTGGAGAGAAGGTGGCCAGGGTCCCTCGGCTCCTGCTGGACCATCAGTTTGGGGCCACCGCGGCCCCTTCTCTCTCACCACTGACACCTCAGGCCCACCCTGAAGCGGCATGCTGGGATACTGGCCAAACCCTTGCTGGCCAGGTCCCCTTGCAGGCCTGGGAATGGGTCTGGTGGGGCTGTGCCATGCCCGGGAAGACGTCTGTGCCCACACAGGGGAAGGTTATTTCCTCCTCTGAGTCTCTCTGGGAGCAGGGCCTGTCTCCAACTCCCCCGTCAATCGACCATCGCTGTAGTTATGAGGCTCGGCTGACCTCGACTGCTCCAGGCTGGGTCCTCTGCTTCCACTCAGCCTCACATCGTGAACGCATCCCGCTTTCTGGAAGAACAAGATGTTCCAGGTCTTTCTGGATGTTTCCTCTGGATCCCGGAGCCACCCTCCAAGGAGTCCCTTATCTTTCAGATCACAGAGGGGTCTCCACATTTTGGGCAGTGGCTCCGGGTGCAGGAAGGGGTGCCCTGCCGCTCTCTAGGGACGGGGCTGGGAAGAGCCTTTTTACAATATTGGTAATTTGCACTCACTCTCCCATTAACGTCCTCGGGACCAGGGATGGGCAGGACTGAGTGGCCAAAGCTGTGCCCAGGCTTGTTGGTGGAGGTGACTGGCTGCCCTGTGTCTGCTGGGCCTGCCTCAGAGACCTGGGGGGTTTATCACGGCCTCGTCTGTACTGTCTTCCTGATTTCTCCCAAGGGCCCTGAGCCTTCATGTGGCACTGGCCCCACAGTGTGCCCAGGAGGAGTGGTCACCACCAGCCCTCTCCTAACCTTCTATACCAAGGGGGTGGGGAGGACGGACCCAGAGATGTGCTGAGCAGGCTCCGCTAAGGGAAGTAGGTGCGGTCTCCCCTGCCCTCACCCCAGCAGCCTCACGAAGGCCCAGGAAGCCCATTCCTGAATAGGGTGGTCATGGAGCAGGGCATGGCCCTTGCCACTTGAGGCCTTAGTGACCTTAGTGGGCCCTGCTGTGCCCAGAGCCCAACAGCGAGACCCAGGTCTTCAGGGACCCTGCGCGGGGCCAGGCTGCTGGGACAGGAGGTTCCGCCCTCCCTCCCTGGGGCTCCTCCATTACTTCACTAATCAGCCAGCGGCGATGGAGCGCCTACTCCAGGCCCACAGCCGGCCTGCTGGACTGAGCGGAGCCCAAGGACACCATGCCAAGGAACCGGCGTCCTCTCTCGGAGTCCTGCTCCTGAGCAGGTGGGGCCTCTCATCGGCACGGGAGCGGGAGGCTGCGGAACTTGGCACACCTGAAGCCCGGGCATCCCAGCAGTCTGCGGCTGGGAGGGGGTCCTGCCAGCAGGAGGGAAGCGTGAGCAGAGAGGTCCGGGCAGCCTCCCTGGTGGAGGTGGGCAGCACGTGTCCCTCATGTCAATCCTCAGAGCACAGCTGCCTGAGCACTTCCATGTGTGTGCACACGTGTGTGTGTGCATGTGTGAGTGCATGTGAGTGTGCACAGGTGTGCTGCACATGGCTATCTGAGAGGGGCAGGGCTGGGAGCCTCGACATCTGGCCATCCAGGGACTCAGGGCTTCTAACTTGCGCAGTGGGCATGCAGAGGTGACTGGCTCATCCCTCTGAGCCTTGGGGCTCCTCATCTGTACAGTGGGGTGACAGTGCCGCTGGGGGGCTGCTGCGCGGGTCAGATGGGCCTGTGTGCCAAGGGCAGGGCAGAGTGAGGGCTCATTGTTCAGACTTATTGTCACCACCAGGCTCTAGAGCCCTCAGGAGACGGGAAACAAGGGAACCTGGCCCCGTGTCCAGTACCTGCTGAGCTGGGCCAGGGTGGGGGCCACGGGTTCCACCACCCCGAGGGCAGTCCCAACTTGATGAGGTAGTGAGCCCCGCGGATGTCGTACCTCTGCAGGCACGTGGAGGGGCTAGATGGGACTGCAGGGGTGCCACCACTGGGGGAGCATCGGGAGGGGTGGGGCTGAGGTCCTTGAAGTTCCCTGCAGCCACCAGAGTCGAGGACTTGGTGCTTAGAACAGGACAGCTGGCGCGGGCACCCGCTGTGAACAAAGCGAGCAGCGTCTCTGAACTCTCCTGCTCCCCGTGGTCGGGCACCTGCTCCTCCCTCTGCCAACGCGCGACCCTTTGGTTCTGGGAGAGTCCCAGCTGGGTCTTGTGCGGCCAAGTCGCGATGGTAAAAGGTGCGAATCACGCAGTCCAGAGGTGCCAAGGTCTCGGCTTGGCACCAGAATCACGAGCCACCACACAGCTTTGTAGGTTCAAACAGCAATTCTTTATTCCCGCTCTCACACCGCCTCCACACAGGTCCAGGGGCAATCGCGTTCTGCCGTCTACCCGCACAATTCACCTACTCCACGAGGCTATCTCCAAATCCCATTTTAATCTCACGAGAACTCAACGGGAACAAGCAGCAGGAACACCCTAATCCCAGCAATAATCTTCAACTGCCAACTTCCCTAAAACCCATTATCTTAAACTGGCAACGCCTTAAACTCAAGGAGCCAGTTACTTCCTCAAACCTGATCAGCTCTAAACCCGGATCCGCCTTGGTCCTTGAGCAAGGTCACTTTATTAAAGCATGCATGCAATGTCCCATCGAATGTCCTCTAAGCAGCATGGGGTACGCTTGGCAAGGAAATTTCCATGCGTCATTCCTACTTGGTAATGGCCCTCAGCACAGAGGGGAGAAACAAAGAATGTCCACACGCTTCTGCCCTGGTCAGTGCTTTATTCCCTCAGATCACTCAATACAATTTCACTCTATAGGTTCTTAATCAGAAAGTCGTCAATCCTTAATGCTAGCCGCTGCAGTAGCCATAATCAGTTCACAGCAAACCTTTCTAGATTAATTCTAAGCACCGCAAACACACTTAATCCTGACAGGCTCATGACAGACATGCCCTCTGCGTGCCAAGTTCAAGTGTCAGATCAAAAGTCTCAAGCCTTAGGCTCTAAGTCCAGCAGATGCACACTCACTCAGACCAGATGCACACTCACTCAGACCGCAGTGATCTGGTCAGGAACCCAGGCAGGCTTCTCCTGGGGTGGAGCTGACCGCTGGCTGAGGAGGCTCTCCCCAGGGTCAAGATGTGGCGGTAGAGTTTGAGAGTGGTGAGGAAGATGCAGGGGATCAGCAACGATGAAAAGTGTTGGGATGTCAGTCCAGGTCCTCCTCAGGCTCTCAGCGGGAGGGCATCAGTGTCGGCTGGCTGAGTGTTCTCTTGCTCCATTTTGGGGATTTCGACCCCCTTTCAATCCTTATCAGTTGTCACTGGATTTCCCAGTGACAGCATTTACCCTGGGGTTAAAACATCTGGTCTGGTGGTCCCCACCCTGATCTTTTTGCCTTTCCCACTTATTATGGGAGGACAGCCTGCCAGAGGCTTCACTCTGAGTTTGTCAGAGTGGGGATAAGTGACTTCTTTGTGCCTGAGGGTCATACTGGAGGGCTCTGTCAGGCGTGCCTGTGAGACTGCAGGTTTCAATCTGGAGTTTTAAAATGGATTTGCTTAGGCTCACGCCTAAGGCCATCCTCAGAGGCCATCAGCCTGGAGCCTCCTGAAGCCAGAACCTCCCCAGCATGTGGCCCTGGGGGTGCATGGAGCAGGTTTTGGAGACAGGTGGGCCTGGGGGGCATCAGGTTGCACTCCCCAGGCTGACCCTCCATCTTCTCTGTATGGTGGGACAACTGCAGCCTCTGGGCCTTGGGGCCATGTGAGGAAATGACCTCCGTGCACCTGCTGCCTTCTGGGAGCATCCAGGCGGGGGGTGCTGAGGGACCTGGCTGTCATTCCCTGCAGGTGCCATGCTGCTGGGCAGGGGGTTGGTGGAGCCAGCTGACGTGTGCCCTGGGCTGTACCTTATTTTAGTTTTGGTTCTACCTTATGCTCATGTTTACTGGGAGCTTTCTGGGACTGGGGTGTGCCTGGACTGTCCCCATGAATGTGACCCCATTTTACAGGTGAGGAGACTGAGGCTCAGGCACAGCTGGGAGGGGCGGACCAGCCTGTCTCCTTGGTGCTGCATCCAGGCAAGGGGCTCATGGGAACTTCTGGGTGCCCAGCAGCAGTGAGTGGCTCCAGGACCCAGCCTGCAGGCACAGTCCCCAGGGCCAGCTGGGCGCTGCTCAGGGAGCGGGGCTGGGTGATGGCCACCTCAGCCACATCTCTGTCTTTGCTGGCAGGAGGCTGGCCTCTGAGGCTCATTCCTACGGGGCCCAGGACTGACCAGGAGGGAGCAGCACCTGGGACCCTTGGCACTGCTCTGTGCTGTCCTGAGCACTGCTGTGTCCAAGGGCCTGCAGCTGTGACAGTGCCATTGTCCCTGCAGTGTCATGTCACTGCCAAAGCCTGAGCAGGTGATGGGTCCCTCTGACCCAGGCTTCATGGTGACCCAACTGCCAGGAGGGGGCACATCACGTGCCGAGCTCAGGGTGACAGGAACTGGGCCAGCCACACGGATGGCCACCACCACCTGGGCACTCAGGCTGCCCATGCACGTGTGGCTTGGTGGCACCAGGCTGGCTTGCTCAGGGTGACTTCCTGAAGACCCAGAGCATGTCACCTGCCATGCAAGAGGTGTGTCCACTGAGGGTGTCCTGGGGGAAGTGCCTTGGTCCTCTGGGGTGGAGGCAAGGGGAGGCTGGGGCAGACCTCCATGCACAGGAGGCAAGGGGGAGGCAGACTCCTCGGAGAAGCAGCGAGGAACAAGGAGAGTGCTCTGGACACTCGCCTCTGCAGCTCCAGGCCTCACCCCCACCTGGGGCAGGTGGGTCACTGCAGAGGGGTAGAGTCTCCTTGTCCCAGCACAGTGGGAGACACGAGGCCCTGAGGCTCTGTTCTCTCAGTGACCACCGTCCTGGGACATGACATTAGTGCCCCATGTTGTCCAATCCTCACCACCCCTGTGAGGAGGCTCCACCAGCCTGTGACCACCAACTGCCACAGGGCACGAGACACGCCTGCAGAGAAGCCCAGGCTCTGCACAAAACCACGGCTCCAGACGGGGAGGTGAGGTGAGGTGAGATGAGGGGAGGAGGAGAGGGGAGGTGAGGAGGTGAGATAAGGAGGTGAGGAGGTGAGGTGAGATGAGGGGAGGAGGAGACGGGAGGTGAGGAGGTGAGATAAGGAGGTGAGGTGAGGTGAGATGAGGGGAGGAGGAGAGGGGAAGTGAGGAGGTGAGATAAGGAGGTGAGGAGGTGAGGTGAGATGAGGGGAGGAGGAGAGGGGAGGTGAGGAGGTGAGATAAGGAGGTGAGGTGAGGTGAGATGAGGGGGGGAGGAGAGGGGAGGTGAGGAGGTGAGATAAGGAGGTGAGGTGAGGTGAGATGAGGGGAGGAGGAGAGGGGAGGTGAGGAGGTGAGATAAGGAGGTGAGGTGAGGTGAGATGAGGGGAGGAGGAGAGGGGAGGTGAGGAGGTGAGATAAGGAGGTGAGGTGAGGTGAGATGAGGGGAGGAGGAGAGGGAAGGTGAGGAGGTTAGGTGAGAGGTGAGAGGTGAGGGGAGGGGAGGAGGTGAGGAGCCCTGGGCACCCCCCCAGCTGCACTGGACGGTGGAGGCCACCTCAGGCCACCCTGAGCTCCCCTGACCTGGGCCAGGCCCTCCCACGGCCAGCTCTGCCTCTCCTCCCAGGAGGCTGAGGTCACTGCCCTGGGGCCTGGCCAGTGGAGGCGAGGCCGAGGTCCCAGTCCTACTCGCTCAGGTGCCCTCGGAGGGCCTCAGTGGCCTCCTGGCCTGGGTGTCCTGGAGAGGTGGCCGCCTGCTCACGCCTGGCGGGGCGCTGTCGCCTTCAGCAGCGGGTGATGAGAGCTGAAATCCAGATCAGTGTCGGCAGCGGCTGCCCAATCCCCCTCTGTGAAGACCAGGCGGGCCGGTCTGGGGGCGCGGGCGCTGCCACGGCCCTGGGACTCAGCGAGATGCTTGGTGATGGGCGGAAGATGGCCGCCCTGGCGCCACCCAGCCTCAGGCCTGGGAAAGTGAAGCCAGCCTGGCTCTTCCTTGTCGGCGGGATCTTCTGTGGCTCGTAGCGGGTACATGCACTCAATAGTTCCATTCAGTTTCTTTCATTTGAAAAAGTCTGAGCCAGCTACCAAGAAAAGGTATTTCTTAAAGGTGATCAGGAAGCTGTGTCTCAGACAGCAACCACTGGTGGTGACTTGGAGCATCGCAGACATTCCCGCTGGAGCGGCTAACAGGTAGAGCCGGCATCACAGGGTGTTGGGCACTGTTCCTGGGCTGCTGGCCAAGGCGACGTGACCTGAAGTCCAAATGCAAGCTCTGGGCCCTGGCAGAGGAGCTAGTGTCCATTACCTGTGCTTGATGAGGCTGTGCCCCCAGAACGCCAGCACAGGTCATCAGCAGGGAGGTTCCAGAAGAGCCGAGAACTTGGCAAATGGTGGGACCCATCTCCAGAGAGGCTGGGCAGAGTCCTGTGTCCCCTCAGGAGTCAGCTCGAGAGAACAAGGGAGAAGAAGCCCCCTGTCCAGAGGGGTGCAGGACGGCACCCAACAGCTTCCTGCCACACTGCACAGGGACTTTGGGAAGGAGCTGGACCTTTCCTGAGAGGCCAGGACACAGGACCCCTTGAGACACCTGATCTTCCCGCCAGGCGAGACCAGGCCTGCGGGAGTGGCAGAGCCCAGACCTGCTTGACCCTGTGCCAAGGAGGGGCTGCGGGGACAGGAGCAGCAGCCGTCCTGCAGGCGGGCCCAGGGGTGAGCCAGAGCTGCACTGAGTGAGCTCGGCCCAGGGGCTGACTTGGAGTCTTCCAGGGAAGCCAGGAATTCAGATGCTTGGAAAGACGTCCTGGTGTTTAAACGTTGATGACTAAGTCAGATTTAAAACAAATCAGCAGGCGCTCTATGTAGGTCAAGAGTGTGGCCAGAGTGGGCTAAGTTCTGCTCTCTGCCAGGTCACGGGCGGCTGGCTGCTGTCATTCGAGCAGACCAAGTGCCACTGAGTATCTCAAACCATGGGAATGTTGTGATGTTCCCGTGCCGCAGAGCCATGCGGGTGGCAGTGGAGTTATGGTGGGCTCAGCCATTCCGTGAGTCCTTCCTGTTGTGTCCAGGAAGCTGCAGGCACAGCCCTCCCCCAGCAGTCGGGGCAACCTGAGACTGGCCCTGGGGACAAGGCTACAGAGCCTGGCACTTGACTCTCTCAGGTGTCCTCGGCGGTTGTGGTGGGGACAGGTCTGACTGGCTCACGGGGTCCCAGGGGAGCACTGGTGGCAGTGCTTCTGAGGGTCTTCTGAGCTCAGACCCGGCTCCCGGGAGGAGGTGGGGTCCGGCTCCCTGCAGGCATCAGGTGGCTAGGAGGTGGCGGGAGGAGCTGCCTGAGCGGGGCCTGGCAGGGGCTTCGAGGAGCCGGCAGCAGATGAAGCTGGTGCTGGTGAGCATGGCCACCTGGAGGTTCCTGTCCCCACACTGCCTTCCAGCTGTGTGACAAGGGGTCGCTCACAGATGCAGCTCCACCTGCGGCCTGGGTCACAGGGAGCAATATGAAATCAAGCCTCCGGGACCTGTACGGCCGAGGCACCCTCCGGCAGCACCCCATACTGAAACAGTCACTCCAAGGAAAGGGGGTTAGCCCCCAAACTCAGCAGGTCCTCACCAGGTCCAGCTGTCCACAGAGGGTCACAGCTGGAGTCCCCCCGTGGGCTTGTGGTGGCCTTTGAAGACAGTGTGCTTTCTGTCCATGCAGAAGTGGGTGGGAGGGCAGGGTCTGGTCTGGGAGAAGCTGCCTTTGGAAATTCAGATGGGGAGACGTCAGGGGTCTGGCTCACGAGAGCTGGTGCACAACCACAGCACACCAGCAGCTGGACGGGCACAGAGCTGGTGACGGGCCCACCCGGATAAGCCCCTGTGTCCCCAGGAAATGCCTAGCTGGACAAGGACAGGCTCTGGCAGATGATCAAGCTCTGCCCACGCCCTATCCAGGACCCAGCTGCCCAGGGCCAGCTCTGCACCATGGCCAGTCCTCCCCTGTGGGTGCCCAGCTGCCCAGGGCCAGCTCTGCACCGTGGCCAGTCCTCCCCTGTGGGTGCCCAGCTACCCAGGGCCAGCTCTGCACCGTGGCCAGTGTTCCCCTGTGGGGTCCCAGAGCTGTGTCAGGGGAAGCCTTCTTCAGCCTGCACTGTCAGTAGCGAGGAGGCGCTCACTGTGGGAAGCATGGCCCTGCAGGCGAGGCCAGGTGGGCCCAGGTCCCCTTCATCGCTGCGTAAGAGCTTCCCGTACCTGACTGCACGAGAGGAGCGAGGACAGTGTCCCCTCCACCTGAGGGAGGACGTGTGTGGTGCTCTGTGACCTGCTTGCTTCATGTCCAGCCCTGGAGCCCTGCTCACGCCAACATCCATGGAGCTCTGCAGCAAGGCCATTCTTCGGTGCCTGTGGCCGTACCCACAACAGGATCAGGGGACCAAGGGTGGTCCTGGCCAGGTTTCAGCTCCTCCCTGAGCACCTTTTCTAGCTGGGTGGCCTGGGGCTGGCCACTCGGCTCTGCATGGCCTGTTCCTGAAATGATTCTCCTCATCTTATGAATGGCCTCAGTAGGTAAGAGGGAAGATGTGCTCCGAGCAGCCAGCATAGTAGCTGCTCAGCAAACACCAAGGAAAGGTCAGAGCTGCTGTTCGAGGGTGGGTGTGGGACGGGGTGCCTGTGGGGGGAAGGCCCACCCTCCATACTGCTGTGTGACTCACGCCCCTCCTCAGCATCCAATAGTCCCTGCAGTCTGCGGCCACACAGCCCACCCAGTCCTCACCTTTGCTGCCCGGCAGGACTCCCCAGGCATTAATTTGCATTTTCTAATTGGCATGAGGAAGGAGGTGAACCCGGTGGGGTGGTTGGAACCCTGAGCCTGGCTTGTCCTTGCTCCTTCCTTCTGGTCTCCTTTTGTGGTCACCCCAGGCGCTCTGACCCCTTTTATGGCAGAACGTCGATTCCTCTGCTTTGGCTTGTAAATATTTCAGTGTGTGTTTTTAGAATGAGGAGAGTATATAATGGTCCTAATGAGCAGGAGGTCTTGCCTTAATGGAGCTCAATTGATTAGCCGCTTTGCTGGGGTTACTGGGGCTGTGGCTCCGGGGACTCCTCTCCCACTGCAAGGCCAGACGATGGCTGTCCTTCAGTCTCCCGAAGTTTCCAAGGGCCTCCCACACGTGGAGATTCTCACTGCTGAGAGCTGGGCTTTGGGTCTGTGCGGCAGGGAGCGGCCCTCCTCAGCCCGCAGCCGGGGTGCAGGGAGGGAGCCTCTGTCTCACCTCCATGGTGGTGGGAGCCCTTCCTGGGTGCAGTGCTGTCTTCTGTGGGTCACGCTGCTGTCCCTGCCCACTCCCAGAAGACCGCGGCTCTCCAGAGGCTGGCACTCCGGCAGGAAACCTGGTCCTGTGGTCATACTTGAGGACTGTAAGAGTGTCCACTGAGCCCCTCACGCCTGGCCTGGTCCTGGGCGCTGGGGCCTCCATCAGGGAAATAAAGAAAAACAAAACTCCCCGTCCTTGTTGAGGAACGGGATCCTGTAGGACGCTCAGGTCACTAAGCTCCCCAGAAAGAAGCAGAGAAGGAGGGGAGGGCAGGGACGGGGCACCAGGGTCTGGCTGTTGATCTTCTTCTTTGTGTGTGTGCTGGGGATTGGCGCTCGGGGTACTTTCAGCCCTTTTTGATTTTTTGTTTTGAGACAGGTTCTGAAGTTTCTGAGTCTGGCCTCCAACTTGCCATCCTCTGGCCTTAGCCTCCTTAATGGCTGGAATCAGGGGCATGCACAACCATGTCTGGCTTAAGGGTTTTGGGGGGTTACCAAGGTGTGACTTACAGTAGAATGCACCCCTCTACCCCTGCAGGGGTGAGTCAGGGTGTGTGTGGTTTCCGTCTCCCCAGAGCTGACACGCCAGCTCAGGGGCCTGTGTGTTCCCCGCCCCGCGCAGACCCGGGCAGCATGGCCACACTGTCCAACTGCAGGACAAGCGTCCTTCTCCCTCCAGGAGGCCCCGCCAGCCTGCTGACCCCACCTGGGCTTTTCACAGATGCCCCGACCAGGCCGAGCGGCTCCCACTGTCCCTCACCTGGTGAGTGAGTGTAAGTTGGGGTCACATTCTGTCACACACATTTGTTTTCTGCATCTGAGACAGTCCCTCGTGTCCCTCTTTATTCCCTTGACGTGGTGGATTCTGCAGATGGCTTTGGTGAAGAGCTGGGCGGGCTCTTGGGGACAGCGTGGCCGTCACCGGCTCCATGGCAGAGTTCGCGTTGACCCTGGCTCCGTTTGGCCGTGTCTGTCAGGAGTTCCTGTCCCCATGGGGCCGAGGGGTGCTGGCCTGAGCTTCCTGGATCGGGGCCTGGTCTAGGCGGGCTGTCCTAGAGGGGTCGGGAGGCCCCTCCTCCTGTTTTCTGAAGGGTTTCTGTGGGACCGTCCCAACCCTCTGTCGCGTCCTCAGTGCACTCAGCGAAGCCCTCCCCCTGAGCCTTTGTGGAAAGATGCTCCTAATTAATTCAGCCTCCTTGATTAATATGGCCCTAAATCAGCTTTTCATCTCGTCATGGTTCTGGATCACAGGGAATTTGCAAGGGCAGCACCGAGTCTCCAAATGCCCACTCTGTGTCCCACGTCTAGTCTCTTCCATTAGGAGGTGACGTGGACCTCTGTCGCGATGCGCCAGTGTGGACACACCCCTCTCTCCCCAGTGCCCCTCTTCAGTCTCCTCGGCTTTTGCCTGTGTCCTTTTCCTTCTAGAATCCCACCTGGGGTCAGAGTGGCCTCCGCTCACGACAGGGGTGACCCGAGCCTTCTCTCTCCTGATAAGTGTGCTCAGGTTGGGCGGAGAGCCGGGTGCCAGCAGGGCAGCGTGGGCGGAGCCGAGGCCAACACACCCGCAAAGGAGAGGTGACAGGGGCGCTGCTGGGGCAGGTACTGGCCTCTGTGGCCTGGAGGGACCTGAGTCTGCAGACAGCAGAGCCGAGCCGCACAGCTGGGAGCCGAGCCCTGGAACCAGCAGCCAGCAGCAGGCGAGAGCCAGGGGACTCTGACCCCTTGGCGTCACTCTGCCCTGCGGAGCCCCAAGGTCACGATCTGGGGTATTAGCCTCGGGGTTTGTGGTGCTTTGTCACAGCAGCTGCAGAAACTGACGTGGCCACTTTAAGGCAGAGAGGAGGGGGCGGCCAGGCCAGCTGAGGGTACGTCCAGGAGGGCGGAGGAGAGGAGGCCACAGTGGGAGACTGGGTTCAGCTCTGTCCTCTCCAGCAGACGCGGGGGGCTGTGGGAAGCACTGGTCTGTGAGGTCTGGAGCCTGACGTGGCCTCTCACCAGCAAGGTCACCTGGGGCAGGTCACGGTGCTGGTCGGGGCGTGACACCCCCACAGGGCTGGTGGCCTCATTAACCTCTGGACACCTGGTCCAGGGGAAGGGCTCCGAATAGCTGAAGGCCCCCAGGGTGTGACTGGGACTCTGGATGTGTCCCCTCCGCCTTCCCTTCACGTCTACTTTCACAATAGCACGCGGCTCCGCGAACGTCCTGCGTGTCATTTGTAGTGAAGTGTCCGTCACGTCCTCAGCGAGGCCAACCATCTCCTGAAACATCGAACCCCTGGTGACATTTGAGTCTTGCTTTGTGTCAGGCTCTTTATTTTATCTATATATAGTTAAATGACAAAACCTGACCTCTGGGGTCAGAAGGGAGGTGGGCAGGCCACGCCCTCTGAGGCGGGACCTCGTGCCCTAGGTGTTGGTGGTGGCTGGCAGCCCTGCCCCTTGGCTCACCCCCTGGAGTCCTCTTCCCACCCTGTGTCTCCTGCTCATGGCCAGCCTCCTCTGACAAGGACCCCGGGCGTGGGCTTAGGCCACCTCCTGCAGGACGGCTCATCCAGGTCCACCGGCTGAAGTAGGGTGTCCTGAGGTCCTGGGCACTAGGACCAGATGTCTGTGGGGCACACAGTTCAACCCATGAGTGCTCCGCCAAAGCTACAATGGGGGGCCGCAGACCATGTGGGGTGGAATGCTGGACAGCTGTGGAGAGCTTTCCAGGCCGGGTGGGGGCCGGGGGTGGGGGCCTGGGGTGGGGGCCGGTGGTGGGCCCAGGTTCACGACCCCACTCTCTCGGCAGGTTTGAACATTTCCACCATAAAAAGTGTTCTGTCAAAAGTCTTGCTTTCCGGGGCCGGGGTTGTGGCTCAGAGGCAGAGCACTCGCCTACCATTGGTGAGGCCCTGGGCTCGAACCTCAGCACCACGTGAAAATAGATCAAGGTATGGCGTCCACGTAAAACTCTAAAAGTCAGGCTTTCAGTGAACACGATGAGTGCCTAGGGTGATGCGCACCCACACCCACCCAGGCTCCAGCCTGCGGCCGTGTGCTGTGGGGCGTTTGTGTCTTTGCTGTTTTCTTTCCACTTCTCTGTATCTGATGAACTTCTCACACTGGATGTAGATGTCTGTATGACCTTAAGTCATTTTAAAAAATAAGTCCAATCACGGTCCCTTGTGTGCTTGGGCCTCCATTCAACAGCAGGGCCCTCCCGACCCTGGCCCCTGCCCTCGAGGCCCAAGGTCCTGGCCGGGGGACACTGACCGCAGGCAGCCCCAGGCCTGCCACATCTGAGTGCGTCACTCGGGTTCCCACACCGTCTGGGGGAACTGCCCTGTTTGGAATACCTGGAATCATTAATGATTTTTATGAAAATCAAGCCAAAGTTCACCGTCGTGCTGGGAGATGGGGGGCCGGGGAGCCAGGGGGCCGGGGTAGAGAGGAGGCCAGGGGAACAGGTAAAGAGGAGGCCAGGGGAACAGGTAGAGAGGAGGCCAGGGGAACAGGTAGAGAGGAGGCCAGGGGAACAGGTGCGCGGGTCAGGGAGGGAGGTCAAGGCCCAACACGAACCCCATCTGGCAGCTATTCTCCCAGGGGAGGCAGAGGGGCCGGGAGCCACCCGGCACGAGGCAGAGCGAGCGGGTGAAGGACTGTTGTGGGTGCACGGAGGGAGGTGAGGGGGCTGGGTGGTGGCTCTCCTGCAGGACACCTCTCTGTTGTGGCCGAAGGTGCTCATGGTCAAAGTGCCCAGGGACAGATGGGTGCTCAGAGCTGGGGGCTTCCTCCGTGCCACAGCCACAGCACGGGTCTCTGGGCAGCCCACAACTCCTCCAGCACGTGGGTTCCCCTCTGTGAAGAGGGACGGGTGCTGGACGGGAGGGCCGCTGGGTGTGCAGGGCCACGTTCCCTCAGTGCCTGTATGAGGCAGGTCCCCTAAGGAACAGAATCCACAGGAAGTATGATTCCGAAAGGGGCACGATTAGGTTGGCTCATGCCCCCAGAAGCTGGATGGTCCACCATGGCTGTCTGCAGGCTGGAGAGTGGGGAGAACCAGTAGCTGCACAGTCCAAGAGGCTGAAGCCCCAGAACAAGAGGGATCCACGGTGCTACCCTAGTTCAAGTCCAAAGCTTCTGGAGAATCCGCTTTGGAAGAGTGAAGAAGCGAGAGTCCGATATCCTGAGTAGATCTCAGCAGCAATCGCATCTGCTGTGGCTCCCTTGTTCTTCTAACTTTCATACCATCTAAGCCACCATCCTATTGGTAGGTGCTGCCCACACTTAGGGAGGGTCTCCATTTCTGTTAACTGTCCCACATGCCAATCATCCCTAGGCGCCCTCATTGACAACCCGTAATTGTCTTAATCCTGGGCATCTCTTAATCCAATCAAGTTGACTGGGCACTGGTGACCGCAGTGGTGAGGAGGAGGATGAGGGAGGAGAGCAATGCTTTGCTTCAGAAGAAGGTGACAATGACAAATGGGGTGGGAGGCGATGAAGCAGCAGCAAGCAAGCAGCTGGCCGGGGCACCAGAGGCCGGAGTCACCAGAGCCTGGGGCCAGTGGCAGCTGGCGGTGTCCGCAGCGTGCTGGTCTCTGCCCTTGCCTCGTCTGCCGAGCACTCTGGGCTCAGCTGTGCCCCGGGCCTGCCGTGTGTGCAGTGGTGTGTGTCTGTGGCGAGTGTGCGAGGCGTGTGTAGTGTGGGGGAGGTGCGTGCCTGCCCATGTGCCACCTGCCTGCCAGCGTGGGCTGGGCCCCTTCTCCTCAGGGAGAGGCCTCAGGGGCTCAGCACTGGTCTGGTCTGCGAGCTGTTGCCATCGTCCAGGGCCCGGGTGCCCTCACTGAGCCCCCGAAAGGGTGGCCCGTCCTGGAACATGGTGCCCACCTCCTAGGAAGCTTCTAGGAACAAGGGCAGACTGAGCACTCAGTACCCAGCAAGCCGAGAGTGAGTGCTGGCTAAGTCAGTGCCTAGGTGCTCTGGGCTTGCCCGACCCCCTCCCATCACAAAGGAGGTACCATCTCCTGAGGGCAGCTGCTCTGGCCACAGACCTGCCTCCTCAGGGCCTGGGGCACAGGAGACCAGGCGTCAGCCGTCCATGGGGGACGTCTGGAGCCTAGCCCCTCCCTCAGGGGCCCCTCACAAGTTCAGTCGCAGATCCACGTTGCCATAGAAACAGACATCTCCTAGCTCGGCTGCCTGTCCTCCCTTGTGTGGCCCCCTTGAGGGATCAAGCAATGCAGGTGGGCACCTCCAGCACCAGGCACTTGCCAAAAACTCATTGGGTGAGCACCTGGAGCTACGAAGAGGCCACACACGGAGAGGGAGAGCCACTGGACAAGGCCACACAGCTCCACCAGCAGGGCAGCGTCTGGTCCAGGGCTGACTCTGTCTGGCTGACCGTGGCCATGGTGCAGGGCTCTGGGCTCTGGGCTCTGGGATGCTTGGTGTTTGGGTGGAGATGTCTCTGGTGCCAGTGATCCTACTCCTGTCCCATGACACCTGCCCACGGCCCTGGCTGGCTGTGTGACCCCAGTCTGGACCTCATTTTCCCAGACACAAACTGGGAGAAGGCTCCCCTGACAGTGCCCAGGTCCCTCCAGACATGCCAAAGGACCCCCAGGTCAGCCCAGTGACACCAGTGCTTGGACACAGCTCTGTTGGTCTCCCAGGGTGAGGCTGGGCCCCTGGCTCCCGACGCTAAGGCCAGCAGCATCCAAGGCCAGCATCCTGCAGGAGCACAGCACTGACCCCAGGGGTGGGGAGGGGCCCCACTCAAGGCCAGGTGCCCTGGCCTGTGCTCCAGGGCCTCAGCACAGAGCAGCCCTGGGAAGCGACCCGGGGCCCAGCTCAGGTTAGGGGAGATGCCCTGGGGTCCTGCCATGGCCAAGAGTACCAGCTGCCCACCCACAGGGAGAGCACCTTTTGCCCTAATGGCACAGGGCAAGGCCTCAGGGAGGTGCATGGGAGATGGCCATCAGCATCCCCAGGCAGAGCTGGACAGGGCAGAAGGGGCAGGCTGGGGCCAGGGACTGAACGCAGTGGGGAGCTCAGTGAGAGGACCCAGGACAGGAAGGGCCTTCCCTGCGCCAGGACGGGTGTGGCCAGAGTGTCTTCAGGTGTGGACCTGGGGCTGGAGGACCCAGAGCCTGCTGCAGGCCTTGGAGTCTTTCACTGTGGCCTGGCCCAGCTGTGTGTCCAGCCAGGTCCTGCCCGAGCCACAGGCCGCTCAGGCCCATCCCTTCAAGTCCTGGCCCCAGCCCCCTTCACCTGGGCTTGGCAGGAAGGCCCCCGAGAGAGGGATGACTAGGAGGAGCAGGGGGTGCTAGGGGAAAGCCTGCTGGCCTGACGTTCTAGGGTGGAGACAGGACACTGGTCAAGGCCACAGACACAGGACAGAGCAGGCACCCCCAGGCAGCAGCAGGCCCTTGCAAGCCCCCAGGGGCCACGGGGCCCTCAAGGCAGTGGGCGTCGCATGGATGTGGGGGAGGATGGAGGGCTCCACTGCCGGCCCAATTTTTCTGTAGACCCCAAACTCCTCTAAATACTAGAATCACTTTTTAAGTCTTTTTTGTTGTGGACGGACACAATACCCCCATGTTACTTGTTCGTTTTTATGTGGTGCTGGGGTGGAACCCAGAGCCTCCCGCCTGCTGGGCCCGCGCCGGCCTCTGAGCCAGGCGGGCCCTACTGACTGACTGAACAGGAGGAGGGCCGACCCCAGCCCCTCCAGGTCCCTCACAGGCCACCTGAGAGCAGCTCCAGGTTGTTCCTGGAGAAGCAGCCACAACCGCACCAGGTGGGGGCAGCAGCCTCCCAGAACATTCTGGCCTGCTGAGGCCCCCCAGCCCCCCAGGTGCAAGAGGAAGACGTGGGGGGGCGAGGGCTCCGCTCCCTGCCGAGGGGCCTCTGGCAGCTAAGGAAGGCTGGGCCCTGGGTGGGGGCTCCTGGAAGAACCCCCCCCCCCCCCAGGAGGCCGGTGCCGCTGGGCTCTCGGTGCCAGGCGGCTCCTCGGGTTACACCCAGCGGGGGACCTGCAGGGGAGCCCCACGCCAGACCCTTGGCAGGTGGGTCACATGGGCTTGGGCTGCCCGGGGTCACGAGCCAGCCCTGTGTCCACCAGGCAGGACCCAGAGGGCACTTCCTCCTGGAGGTCTCCTGCCTCCATGGGTGGGGCCCAGGACGGGCGTCCCCTGCCCCGAGCCGTCTCTGGGTGGCCGTGCGGCACAGTCCAAGCACCCAGGGTTTCAGGCTCAGGGGAACGCACCAGGAACCTGCAGGAAGTGGGCTGTGCCGCTCTCGTCTGTGATCCCTTCACTTGAGTTTCCCCTCTCCCCTGTAATTATCCCATCCTGGGGGAAAATAAACCTCCGCACGGAGCCGCCTCCAGGAGGAGGGCCTCGGCTCCGCGTGGGAGGCCAGGAGGGAGGTGCGCCCAGCTCTCGCCCCACCCCGCCTCTGTGGTGGCCAGTTGTCTGTCACAGTTTGCCCAGCACTGTCCTGGTGGGAGCAGAGGAAGTCCTGTGTCTCCAGAGACCCCCAGTGCCAGGCAAATAGCAGCAGGAGGCCACCCGGCGCAGAGCCCTGAGCACTTCTGGGCCTCCGGGCATGGCTGCAGGGACTGCAGGCCCCGAGGTCAGCCTGCCCCTGGACCCCAGGCACACTGGCTGCACAGGACACTGGTCCCCACCTCCCTGACTGCCACTTGGAGCTGTGAGCCTCCGCCTGCCCTGGGGAGACCCACTGGGACCCCGATACCAGTTCCATGCTGTGGCCAAACATCCCAGTGATGACCCCAGGTCCCTGATGCCCAGCTGCCTGGACACGCACCTGCAAAATGGGAATCTTGACAAACCCTCTTGTGGGGTTTCGCAAGAACTGGGATGCTGCAAGGTGTTTGCCCACGGCCTTGTTACCGGCTGGTGAGCAGTCAGTGGCCCTCCTTTTGTCACCGGGGCAGGCTCAGTGTCACTTAATTCCCATAACCACTTTGGAAGATGTTCCTGGAAGTGCCTTTTACTGACGAGGTCAGAGAAACGCAGGCGAGGCTGGGGAGGGCCCCCATGATACCCCTGGCTGGATTTGCACCCCACCCACAGACTGCGAAGCGGGGCCTCCTCTGCTCGGCGCCTGGCGTGTGGGTGGTGATTATGTATCATCATCTTGATCGTCATTTCTAGCAAATCAAAAACCCAGCACAATCCCACATTAGAAGCTTTTAGAAATGTCTCCTAATAGTGAGATTAGAGAAACAGACCCAAGTGGATTGGAAACAGAATGTATTTATTTTGCGGTGCAGCCGTTAAGCTGTTTATGTGTTATTTAGGTCCTGAGCAAGACACTCTGCTTTCCCTTGTACGGATTCCCCTTGATGCAGGGCTTTGGTGGGACCTGGGCTCTGTGCCTGCTGGGGAAGGGCTGCACCCTGCCCTGCACCTCGCCCTGCACCCAGCCTGCACCCCAACCTGCATCCAGCCTGCACCCTGCCCTGCACCTGACCTCACCCTGACCTGCACCCCAACCTGCACCCTGACCTGCACCACACCTTGCACCCCGACTTGCACCCCAACCTGCATCCCACCTTGCACCCTGCCCTGCACCCCGACCTACACCCTGACCTGCACCCTGCCTAGCACCCTGCCCTGCACCCCGCCCTGCACCCCAATCGGCACCCTGACCTCACCCCAGCCCTGCACCCCGCCCTGCACCCCGCCCTGCACCCCAGCCTGTCTTGGTTTCTGTGCTAAGTTCCGGGGGGGGGGACCTGCTGCCCCCCAGGTGAGGTGCCAACAGGGGAGGTGAGCCACGCTGCCTGCCTGGTGAGCCGCCGGGCAGCAGGTGACACCTGGCTGCGGTCCATCGGGGGCTGTCCCTGCGGGGATGCCTGGCTCTCCTGCCCTGCGTCTGGTCCACACGTTCTCAGCTGGGCTGTCCTCACCCCCATGGGGACATTTCACTTTCTAGTGACAAAGTGCTTCTGGCATCTCACAGTGGGGGCCAGGCTGCTTTTCAGCTCCTGCTCAGGAGTCCCCACCTCACTGTCCCCAGGCTGAGGACAACCCGGCTCTCTTTGCCCTTTATTCCAAGCCATCTATCTGCCAAGTGTCCAAGTGCCTGGCCCTGGGACGTGACAGAGGCAAGGACATCGGATGTCTGCGAGGACCCTCTGTCCAGAAGCCGAGACCCCACCCAGCAGACCAGGTGGGGGAGGGGCGGGGAAGGCCTGAGCCTGTGAAGACACTCACCCGCCCTCCAGGCTGCCCAAGCCGTCCCACCGTGGTCACCCTCGGGGCCACATCTCACAGTGTGTCCTAGTCTGTTCCTGGATTGTCCATGCCTTCTGGGGAGGAGGGTGACCCGGGCCTCACTGCCCCTCACGGCCCCAGCCGTCCCTATGCCCCCTGAAGCCCCAGTGTGGGTGTGGCCCCCGGCTAACCACACACAGCCCCTCCCCGTTACCTGACCAATTCCTGGGTCCCACCTCCAAGTTCTCTGGGCTTCCTGTCTGCGGTGGGGGCAGTGGTGACTGTGTGTCCAGGTGGGCAGCCCTTGGCAGACCTTGGCCATCCCTCACCTTAATCAACCGCTCACCCACTCATGGTGACTGTCGGGCGCCCATGCCTGCATCCGGGCCACCTCTCTCCAGCTCCCACTCTCCGGCACATGTCCCCAGTCCCCACCTGCAAGGCCCACCCCTCCCACCTCCCCAGGGCCCGTCCTGCTCCCCTCCACTCACGTCCTGACAGGATCTAACCCCTGCTCACTCCAGCCCTTTCACTTCTTCACTTTGCTGAACCCCAAACCTGCCTGAGTCCAGCCCTTGCTGGGCGCCGGTCTTTCGAGGTTGAGTCTGGCCAGCTGTCCCCTCCCAGGCAGGCCTCAGACCCCAGAGGTCCTGAGCGTGGCAGGCACCCTGCCCTGGCCCTGGTCTGCTCACCCTGGCTTTGCTGGAAACCGCTGCCTCGCTCTCCCCACCCCTCCAACCAGGCAGGGGCTGGCAGGAGAAGGTGCCATGTCAGGAGGAGGGGAAGGCTAGCCACAGAGCCCTGGGCAGGGGACCGGGGACCGGGGCTTGGCCTGGGCAGCAGGAGGGAGGCCTGGAGCAGGGGCTCAGAGCAGCAGCTGAAGCCTGGGGCAGGTGCTGGCAGGCAGAAGGAACCCGGCCCACCTGCCTGCCAGTGCCTCTCTTTGGCCAAATCCTGCCAGCAGCCCTGGGGCGGGAGCCTCCCCTGGCCCAGATGGTAGCCCAGGGGAGGCTGGGACAGGTGCTCAACCTCCTGCCCATCCATCCTCACTAACTCAGCTCCTGGGGCAGCCTGAGCGGGCAGTGGACAGCCAGGGAGGTGGGGGGCAGAGTGTCCTTTGCTGCCTGTGTCCCCGTGTTCTGTGGGGCCGCAGAGGCCAGGTGAGGCCCGGGTCCCCGGAGACCTGCACCCTGATGTGGGAGGAGCCAGCAGGGCATGTGGGCGCCTCAGAGGTCAGCAGGGGAGGCCCAGGGCAGAGCCCACCTGCTGAGAAGGGGCTGACTGTGATGACCAGGGCCCGGGACACTGCTTCAGACTGGCTACAGAAGCACCCTGGTGGGTGACGGCAGCAGCTCGGGCAGGCGCCCTCCCTGCGTGGGGTGGACAGGAGCTGGAGGAGGGGTGAGGTAGGACAGGGCGGAGCGGGCCTGGGTGGACAGCCTGGGGGCAGTGGGACAGGAGGGGCCCAAGTGACCAGGCTCCACCAGGTCCCAGGGCGGCCTACTGACCTGGAAGGAGGCCAAGTGAGCCCATCCTGGGCAGCACAGGGAAGACCCCCTGGGGACAAGGACCCCATGAGGCCCGGCAGCCCGTGGTGGGACAGCCACCCTGCGGAGCCTCAGTGTTCTATCTGTGGGATGCTGTGGTCAGGGGCCCTGAAGACCAATGTGGGGCATGGCCACAGCCTGGTGCCAACCAGGTCACCGCGAGTGCTCACTGTCCCCTCCCCTCCACCTGAGGGTGGCCAGACGACTGCTCTCAGGTAGGGGTCCTTGCCTTTGCCTCAGCCCCCTGTTCCTAGGCAGACCCCCCCAGGGCCCGGCACACATGGCCTTGCCGGACCTCGAGCCAGGCTGCAGGAAATGGCTTTCAACCCCACGGCACAGGTGGGGGGGAAGCCGGCCTCCTGAGGGCAGCCTGGGCCCCTCCTCAGCACCTTCACCCACAGGGACGGAGCGTGGGTGTGGGGCCAGTGGGGCTGGAGAGCCTCCTGGATGCAGCTGCTCACTGCTCCCTGGACACACGAACACGACTGTCTACACCGGGGAGGCAGGGTGTAGACAGTGGCTGGAGCCCATTAACTGGGCTGGACTCCCTCCCGGCTGCTTGGCAAGGCCACCTGGTCCTGGCAGGGAGAGCCAGCAGGTGACCCTGAGCAGGAGCGGCTCCCCAGGCTGGACACCCGAGCCTCCCTGGGGCCTGTCTGGGGGTGAGAGTCGCTGGGATCTGCTGTCCAGCAGGACCTGGGCCTCAGCCAGGCCAGGCTGCCTCGATTGATCGGGAAGGAAGATAAGGCTCCGGAACATGAGTTTCTTTTTTCTTCTTCTTTTCAATAGAAATTGAAGAAACCTGTGGTTAGCAAATCTGCTTACCCAGCAGGAAGTTCAAACCGAAGCAGCCGGAGTCAGGGACAGGCCAGGGCCAGGGGACAGGAAGTACCTGCAGGCAGACTTCAGCCTGACCTGTAGAGCAGGGGTCACAGCGTGGCGGCCCTGCAGGACACTGGCTGTCTAGCATGGACAGCAGTGGGAGGCCAGGGTCTAGGCCACATCCCCTCCTCAGGGCCGGTCATACTGGCTCTGAGAGACCAAGCCTCCCCTCGTGCCCACAGCCCTGCCAAGCACCCACACGTCCTCCTGGTCCCGCTGCCTCTGGGCAGCTCTGGATTGGGCCAGCCCTGCTGGGCCCTGGTCTCAGACCCCTCACCTGGAAAGAGGAGCTTCCTGAGCCGCAGAGGCTCTGGGCTCCCCTGGCCGAGTGGAAGGTGACCCAAGAACCCAGGGTGCCAGCGGTCACCAGGGTCGGGTGGGAGGAGGTGGCAGGGGCAGAGGCTGGTGGCAGGGCTCTGCCAGAACTTCAGGGTGTCCTGGTCATCTTCCTGGGCCTCCCTTCCCAGAGGGCTCGGCTCTGTGCCCGCTGCCTTCTGAAGGGGGCTCCTGGGCTCGGGAACCCGCCAGCCCACGAGGACCCAGATGACGTGCCACGGGTACCAGGACCTCCGCTCCCCCGTTCCCTAGGCATCTGCAGAGACCTCCCTTGTCCCACAGCCCCTGCTCCTCCTTCCCAAGCTCTTCTCCGACTCCCGTCCTCTGCCCTCCTGCGGGTGGCCCGGGGCCCTGGTCTCTGCTCCCTGCAAGCTCCCTGCTCCTGTGAGGGTGCTGAGGACCTGCCTCGCACCCTAGGCTTTTAGACCCTCCTGGACAGTCCCCCAGCCTGCTGGACTGGGGCTCAGGTCCACTCCTTGCTCATCATCTCTTGGGGGCATGCAGAGGCCCCAGGATCCAACACTTGGAATACCGGGGGTGGGGAGGTGCTGGGAGGGGCAGGAGGGCTCCAGGCAGGAGCACGGCACAGGGAGCTATGGCCGCGGTCGACTGGGGTGTTTGGGTGAGAGCCAAGCCTTGGCCTTGGAGGGGAGGTGGTCTCCTCACCTGCTCAGCTCTTGTCCTTGTGCCCAGAGGGTGAGTGCCGGCTGGATCAGCAGAGATGGGATTCCTGAGCCACGCACGATGGGCACACAGGCTCTGCCACCTGGTTTTTAAATTGTGCCCTTTACTTAGAGCATGGAGAAGCCGGGACCTTGTCCCCAGCCTGGTCCCCAGTCCAGGTTCTCTCCACCAGACCTGGTCCCTGCCCCGCCCCCACCCATGCACCCCCCACCCCTCACCCACACATCCCTCACTCACGCACCCCCACCCACACACCCCCACCCATACACCCCCACCCACACACCTCACCCATGCACCTCTCCTCTCACCCACCCCCACCCACACAGCCCCTACCCATGCACCCCCACCCACCACGCACCCCACCCATGCACCCCACCCATGCACCCCCCACCCATGCACCTTACTCATGCACCTCTCCTCTCACCCACCCCCACCCACACAGCCCCCACCCATGCACCCCCACCCACCACGCACCCCACCCATGCACCCCACCCACACACTCCTCCACTCACCCACCCCATCCACGCACCCCCCACCCACGCACCCCCCACCCACGCACCTTACCCATGCACCCCTCCTCTCACCTACCGCATCATCCCACCCACGCACCCCTCCACTCACCCACCACCACCCACACCCCCCACCCACGCACCCCTCCACTCATCCACCCCCACCCATGCACCCTCACCCACGCACCCCACCCACGCACCCTCACCCATGCACCCCCACCCACCACACCCCCTACCCACGCACCACCACCCACACCCCCCCACCCACGCACCCCTCCACTCATCCACCCCCACCCACACACCCCACCCATGCACCCCACCCACACACCCCTCTTCTCACCCACCCCATCCACGCACCCCACCCACACATCCCACCCACGCACCCCTCCACTCACCCACCACCACCCACACACCCCCACCCATACACCCCCACCCACACACCTCACCCATGCACCTCTCCTCTCACCCACCCCCACCCACACAACCCCTACCCATGCACCCCCACCCACCACGCACCCCACCCATGCACCCCACCCACACACCCCTCCACTCACCCACCCCATCCACGCACCCCCCACCCACGCACCTTACTCATGCACCCCTCCTCTCACCCACCCCCACCCACACACCACCACCCACACCCCCCCACCACGCACCCCTCCACTCATCCACCCGCCCACCCATGCACCCTCACTCACGCACCCTACCCACGCACCCCTCCACTCACCCCACCCACGCATCCCACCCACACCCCCTCCACTCACCCACCACCACCCACGCACCACCACCCACACCCCCCCACCACGCACCCCTCCACTCATCCACCCCCCCACCCATGCACCCTCACCTACGCACCCTACCCACACACCCCTCCACTCACCCCACCCACACACCCCCCACCCACGCACCCCTCCACTCATGTACCCCCCACCCACACACTCCTCCACTCACCCACCCCCCCACAGCCCCCCGCAGCCCCCACATGCACCCCCCCCCTCCCGTCCTCTGTCCTCCATGTGCTCTGGGCTGCGCTATGAGGCAGGAACCTTCAGATGATTGTCATGAGCAGTGGCCCTTGGGGAGCCTGCGGCCCCCTCCCCTGTCCTGAAATATAGCCTGGCGGCCCCGGGCAGTGGGGAGGCCAGGGGAGCGCTGCTTGCCCCAGCCTCAAGCCCATTTCCTCCCAGGACAGACCATTGCTGTGAAGAGCAGGGGTGGTCAGAGGCAGGCCGCTCTGGCCCCTGGGGGAGACAGGCCCCGGGCACCCTCCCCTCCTGGGACTCCACTTTCTCTGCTTCATAATGGGGACGGTCGGTCTGCACCATCTGCTGTCAGCAGGCAGTGGGCCTCCCCACGCAGCAGGGCCAGGCCAGGGCTCCCTGTGGGCCCACAGAGCCAGGCCCTCCCAGGCTCACTCCAGCACCCTCTCTGTTCCCGAGGGGCCTGGGGATGGACCAGCCTGACCCGGGTCTCTGTTACGGGCACCCTGTCCCCTCCTTGGGGACCCACTCAGGATGATGGGTGCTGCCTTGGAGTCTGACGTGGGGTCCGCCAGGCAGAATGGGGCCTCCAGGGCTGTCTGTGCTCCCTAGAAGCAGAGGCAGGGGACATGCCGAGGCTCTCACCAGAGGCTCTGCTGCTCTGCCCCCCGGCCAGCTGGGGCAGCTGACCGGGCTGAAGGTGTGGCCCCTCATGGGCCCCTCCGCAGAGGCTCGTTGGGATGCCAAGTGTCCGCTCTGCTCTCGTCCGACCGGGGGCTAGGTTCTCCCCTGGTCTTGGGTCCCATGGCATCTTCCCTTACTTTTGAAAATTAGGAAGGCTTCCATAAGCTCTTGCCCTACCCACACCCCCAGTCCATGTGCCTTTCTATCCACTTGCCCTGACCCAGTCACCCACCCCATTCAGCACGGCCCGTCTCTAGGCCGTCACCCGTCTATCATCTGTCCACCTATCCACCCCAGCCCCCAGCCCCCAGCCCCACCTATGCAATCTTCCATGCACCATTCCCTCACCCACGGTCCTCCACCCACGCATGCACCCTCCTTTCCAGTTAGTCACTACAACCACTTCCCAGCCTTCCAGGATCATTCAAAGAGCCACCCACCCACCATGCACCCACTACCCACCTGGCTGCCTACCATCTACCTTCCTCCCCGCTGCCCACCCACACGCCCGTCACCCTGAGGATTCCCTGGACACCCACCTGTGGCGTCCCACACCTGTTCAGGCCCCAGGTTCCCTAACAGGCTCACAGGTGACCAGGGCTCCTGAGCTCACATGTGCGGGAACCACATCAAGGTCAAGGACTCGAGATGAGCATTAAGTGGTGAGCCCCGAGGATCCTAATTAACACCAGACGCCGCAGGAGGAGGCTCACTGGCAATCAGCCATTGGCCAGGGTGGGGCGGGTCCTGGGATGGTTGAACTCTGGAATGGAAACGGGGTTTGTCCAGAGGAGGCCAGAGGGGGAGTTCCGACTCGTGCAAGCCATTGCCCGGGGTCCTTGGGTTTTCTTCTGTGGTGTGAATCTGCAAGGAGGAGCTGAGGCCCCATCTGGGCCTCGTGCTGGGCTGGGTGCAGGTGCGGCAGGGCAGTGTGGTCAGGGCCACTCGATCATGTGGCCTGGCCAAGTGACCCCACCACAGTGCAGGCGAGGGGACTGGAGAGTGGAAGGAGTCCTCCCGCTGCCTCCCTGGGTTTGGATGTATTTTGGGGACCAGGAGCTGAGTGTCACAGAAGCCAAGGTCTCAGGTCGGGGCTGCTCTGGCTGGGCTGGGAGGGCAGCCGTGGCCTGAGATGAGGTAACAGACGACAGCGCCATGTTCTCCCACCCAGACCCTGGCGCACAGCGGGGAACAGCTCCTGCAGGTGGTGGTGGGGACTCCTGCCCAGACACTGGCCTTGCTGCACGGATGCTGCGTGTTCCTATGCGGGAGGACACCAGAGGCAGCCCTGACCTGGATTTCTGTTCAGCCACGTCCCCACCCAGGCGTCGACTAAGTACTATTTCCTAACCCAGTTACAGAGCTTCATCTGATCCCCAGGATGCTACAGTGTTGTCTGCAGCCCCTTCCTCCCTCACATGCTGGAGAAAGAGCTGACAGGAGCCAGAGAGGGACAGGACTTCAGTCTCTGTTCTGTGCTTCTGAGCTGTGTGACCTTGCTCGTGTGGCTTGACCTCTCGGAGCCTCCTTGTCCTCACTCTGAAGTAGGGAAGATACAAGCGCTCACCCCTAGAATGCGGCAGATCCGTGAGGGAAAGCGTGCTCACGGCCCTGCACCCCAGGCTCTGGGGAGGGCTCCCTGTGGGCCCCTCTCCTCTTCACCGTCCCTCCTCATGGAAATGGCGTGTCCAGCCCACCCAGACCTGGCAGAGCCGGTGGGGAGGGGTCTCGAACCCCTGCGGATTATGTGGAAGCCTTAACCTCAGCTACACACTCAGGACCACCCAAGGGAGAGTCTGGAGGAAGGAGGCTGGGGCAGGACATCGAGGGCACCCAGGTCCTGCACAAAGAAGCCTGGCCGAGATCATTGTCTACGCAGCAGACTTCAGCCCCAGGAAGCCCGCACAGCCGCAGCCGGGGCCCGGGAGGGGAGTGTGGGTGAGGAGGGGTGCTGGTGGTACAGGAGGGGGTGGCCTGGGCACGTCTGGACAGTCACAGGTCCCCGTAGTGGCCCCTCTGCCTCCCCTTGCCTGTCCTTGGCTGCACCTCCACCTGGGCTGCAGGTCCAGCGTGCTGAGGGCCTCACCTCTGGGCCTGCTGGCCTTTCTCCTTGGCCTCCTCCTGGCCTCTCCCTGTGTCTGACGTGCCACCCACCCCCAGATTCTGCTCGGTCCTGTCCCCTTCAGGGTAACCCAGAGGGCAGACACCCATGGCGCCTGCCCTGTGCCCGATGCCGTTCCAGAAACTTCCACACGCATTACCTCACTCCGTCCTCGGCCGAGCTGCCCCTGCTGGAACTCGCTTGGCAGGAGAGGACCTCAGAGCCCAAGAGAGCAAGGCCCATGGGCCCAGAGAGGGGAGGCGAGCCCAGTGTGTCCAGCCAGGCCAGGAGGTGAGGGCTGTGGTCCAGGGGCATCTCCAGCCTGCACCTGCTGTGAGCATGTCCAACACCACTGGGCGGTGGGATGGGGGACAGAGCCTGCTGGGACCCGGCCCTCCTCTCAGTCAGAAAAAGACCCCAAAGACCTGGGGGAGGGGAGCCAGCAGCTGGCCGGGAACAGACGCCGCCTGGACAGCAAACCGGTCACCTGCAGCAGCACCCAGCACGTGCCACTGTGTCCAGGCCAGGCGGGGCCTCGTGACCTTGGCCACTCCTGCCCATGCCACGTGGCCCTGCTGGTTCTCATTGGGACTGCGGGGGCTGCAGAGCTGGGACAGGTGTCCCTCCTGAAGCATTGGCCTGGTCCTTCTGTCCTCATAGCACTGTCCCTCAGTACATGCCACTGTCTTCAGGGGTCTCAGCCTCATCTGCCAGGAAGAGGCTTCCCCAGAGCCCTTAGTCCAGAGAAACGACCCCGTCCCTCCCGTGGAGTGCCCTCTCAAGTCCCAGCTAAGGTCCAGGTGCCCTGCTGCCTGTGCTGCAGGGACACACCAACCAGGACTGAGCCTGGGAGGAAAGAGGGTCTTGCAGATGGGATCAAGGGGGCTTGGGCAAGAACCCCAGGGCCGCAGAGCCGTGGGGGCGGATCCGGACTCTGGGCTCCAAGCAGGGAGGGAATAAACTGTTGCAAGCCTCTTGTTTGGGTGATTTGTCACAGCAGCCACCGGAAATGGATCCACCTCCGCAAGAGGGCTCTGTGGGGCTCTGGAGGGGAGGCTCAGAGAGGCAGGGCAGCTCCCCCAGGGATGCTCAGCCTGCACATGACAAGCCTCTCCTCTGTTGGGGCTCCTGGGTTTGTGGTGTGCTGGACCCTGTACCATGTGCCCTCCCTGCCCCTGAGTTGCTCCTTCCTCTCTGCTGCCCCCACTGTGCCAGCGGCCCTCCACTTGGGCCCAGTCCAACACCCTGCTCATATCATGAGAAATGGGCCAGGGGCAGCCTGGAGAGCGCAGGGTCAGCACCCATGGTGGGACCTCGGGACAGAGGGTGGTGGGCAACTCCCCCTCCTTTGTCCCCTCTGAAGCAGTGGTGGGTGGGTCCCGCGAGTGGCCCCTCCCTGCAGAGGCCCGCAGTGAGGAGCCCGCTGCCCTCTCTGCCCTGCCCAGGAGGGGCCAGTGCAGGTCTCACGGGCTCAGCTCCTTCGGGCCCCCTCCCTGCTCCCTGCTGCAGAGGCTGTGCCCCCGCCCTCCCAGGGCCCGACCTGAATTCTCAGCGCACCAGGACTCCTGCATTGCCTTGCTCCTCCAGGCCGGGGCTCCCTCCTGCCGTGGTCTGAAGGTGGAGGAGAACGGGGCTCCGAGTCCTGCTTGTTGGTCCCTTCCTCCTGGGGCTATGACGGGTGGCTATGCCAGGGAGCAGCTGCCACGCCAGGGTCACAAGTGCCAGAGACTCTGGGAGCAGCACTGGCGTGATGCAGGGGCGGGAGATGGTGGGAGGGGGACTTCGGATGCTGGCGCAGGGGTGACGGCTGGGAAGGGAAGGGGCACAGTGAGTGTGGGGCAGCCTCCAACTTTGGTGCCCGGAACCTCTCAGTCAGCCAACGTGGCGGCTGGGGGCAAAGTCTGCTGTGAATCCAGCCTTGGCCGGGCTCGGGCATGGCTGCAGCTGCCCAGAGGACCATGGCCTTCCCTCAGAAGCAAGAGCAAGTCCCGTGGGCATTGTGGCTGGTAACGGCGGCTCTCCACACAGGCTGTCTCTGCAGAGCCATCTGGGTAGCGCCCTCCATCACCACCCTGGAAACAGGCCCCCCATGCCAGCACTCGGCACCTCGGGTCGTCATTGCTGCTTCTAGGAGCCCCATCTAGAACGGGCACCCTGGCACTGAGGGCCAGCTCTGGAAGGGCGCCTGGAGCCAGGAATGGGGGAGACCCTGGAGACTGCTGCGGTCCCCCAAGGCCTCTTCACCTGGTGCCCCTTGGAGCGGCCTGCTCTGCACCTCCTGGCTGGGCTCCCTCCTGGTCCGGGGGAACCTGAGCCCATCCAGCTTTCTGCAGCCTCCAGGTTTCCGGGGTCACCCCTCCCCTCTCCCTGGAATTTGCTGGCTCAGCACCGTGGGGGAGTGGAGGAGGCCTCGGGTTTCTGCCTCACAGGGAGGGCGGATGGGGAGGTCAGGTTGGAAAGGCCTCTGGCCAGCTCTCCTCCAGAGGCTGGGGGAGGCTGGGGGAGGCTGGGGGAGGCTGGGGGGAGGGCAGGCAGCAGAGTTTCCACCTTCCCTGCTGCTGAGACTGCAGCCACAGTGGTAGCCATTGGACTGAAGGAGGTCCAGCCTGCTGACCCACCAGGATGCTGGTGACGGCCACCAGGGTCACAGGCCAGATGTGTCTAGGGCCACATGCTTGCCCTGCTGGCCTGGGCCTGCTGTGCCACTTGCTTGCAGCTCCAGGGCTTACCATCACGCTGCAGCCCCACAGGGGCCAGTTCTTCCCTGGGCCTGGCCTGCATGGCCTGCTTCCACTCCCTGGGATCCGGATCTTGGAGGAGGGGCTGCCTCCCCCAGAATCTCCTCTGCAGCCCACTCCACAGCGACTTGGTACTGTGAGGAAGAGGAAGGAAATGAATGTTGGAGAAGCCTTGGCCGTGGAGGCTGCAGTGCCACGAGATGTCCCACGTGTGACTGGCCATAGGGTGCAGTTTCCCTGCAGAGCCGGCCTCCCACCAGGGCCTGGCGTGCTTTGTTCTGGTGAGGAAGAGGACAGAACAGACTCTGCAGCAGAGGTGGAGGGGACCACAGACACCCTGCTGGGCTCCGGCGTGGCTGTCCTTGTCACCTGCTACCCCTCTGGCTTGTGGACTGTTTCCAGTTTGTGGACCTTGCCTTCCAGCTCAGGGTGAAGGCAGGGTCTGACTGATTCCTTCCTGTTTCCCCAGAGCCTGGCAGGGCCCAGCCCAGAGCAGGAGGCCTGGACCTGAGTGTTCAGTGGACTGATGTGTGGGGGGGTAGATGGGTAGATAAGTGGATTGGTGGATGGGTGGATGGGTGGATGGGTGGGTGGGTGCAAGGATAGATGGATGAATGGATGTGTAGATAATTTGATGAGTGGATGGGTGGATAGGTGGATGGATGGATGGGTGGATGGATGGATGGATGGATGGATGGATGGATGGATGGATGGGTGTATGGGTAATGGACAGATGGATGGGTAGATGAGTTGACAAATGGATGGATGGATGGATGGGTAGATAGAACAATGGATGGTGGATGGGTGGGTGGATGGGTGCATGGGTGCATGGGTGAGTAAGTGGACGGATGGGTGGGTGGGTAGATGAATGGCTGGATGAGTGGTGGTGGATGGGAATCCTGGGCTTTTAGGATTGGAGTAGGGGCCATCAGCTGGTGGGGGAGGGAGGCTGGGTGTGTGAGTAGGAGGATCACATACTCTCACCCACTCTCATCCACAACAGCAAGCAGTGCCCAAGGACGTGCGCCTCCCACTGTGGCCGTCCTGGGAACTGGGGAATGGGCTCCTGGTGAGCTCAGGCTAATGCCGTCATCAGTGTTCCTGAAAGTCGTGCTGGGGCCTTTGGAGTTTCCTTTGGCCGTCTGGGAAATTATGTGGTCGTATTTGTGGTTAAGAACAAAGCCCTCGAGCTGGGGCTGTGGCTCAGTGGTAGAGCACTCACCTAGCATGTGCGAGGCCCTGGGTTCCATCCTCAGCACCACATAAAAATAAAATAAAGACATTGTGTCCACCTAAAAAATAAATATTAAAAAAAAAGAACAAAGCCCTCCCCATCCCCAAACTGGGACAGGTGGCAGGGAGAGAGGACAGAGTCAGGCCCCCCTCTGGGAACGCCACGGGAGGCTGACCGGGCAGACTGTCTTTCTTTGGCACAGTGCCCTGTCCTCGCCACTACCCTGTCCCTCCCACAGCTGATGTATGGTCTCTGTCCTGGCGTGTCCAGCCAGACCCAGAGGGCCCTCCACACAGCTTAGGCACGAGGTCTTTCCTTCCATTCCCCAGCACAGGGCAGACGCTCGGGGTGAGCTACTGAGGAGCAGGGTCCCCTCTGCTGACAGGGGCCTGGGGCCAACTTGCATGAACACTGAGGCTGGTCCTAGAAGTTGGGGGCCAGTTCCAAGCCTGCTGGTCCCCCCCACCACCCTGCTGGCCAGTTTGTGTGTCAGCTCAGCCAGGCTCTGGTCTTGAGAGGTCCTTAGGAGGCCAGCCTGGGTGTTGGTGCAGGGCCTCGCCCCAGACCTGCTACCCAGCCCACCCACACGGAGGTAGTAGGACCAGCCAGGCCTGGCCTTGAGGACAGTGGCTCAGGGCCACGTGAGGGTGGGGTCAAGAGTGCAGGCTGCAGCGCCTGCCCAGGCCAGGCTCCAACCCCAGCTTCTCTGCTTGCTAAGTGTGACCACGGGGACAGTCGTCACCCCCTGCCTACATGTAAGCTGCAGTCGAGTGGCACTGGGACGTGAGTCAACGCAGGCAAGGTGCTGGGCACCACAGCTGGGGCATGCGGGAGCCCTGAGGAAGGGCTGTGTCAGCCTGGTTATAGTACAGTAGGAAGGACGCGTCCTGACACAGGACCAGTGATGAGGACTGGCTCAGTGATCCCAGAGGCCGCCAGTGGGAGCAGGCCCAGGACAGCTGCAGGCACAAGCCACAGTCCCTGCTCCACACTCGGGCAAGATCCCACTCGGCTTTTGGTTCTACTTGACTTTAGCTGACAGCACGCGGCCCGCCCACTCTGGGGAGGGCCGTCCATTTACTCACTCCACCAACTCGCGTGTCGGTCTCGCGCAGACACACCCAGAAAAATGCCTGCCGCTGTCTGGGCACCCAGGCCCAGTCCGGGGAAACAGTTGCCACCCACTGATGCAGGTGAGAGCCTTCGCCACAGTAAGCCTCGCCCTCCTGCTAGTCTCAGCCCTTGCCCTGCTGAGCCCCAGTTGCCCTGACTACACCAGGAAGGGGATGGTGTGGTCAGGCACAGACCCTGGCTCCCCTGGCCGTTGGCAAAGGGCGCAGCCGCCGCTGTGGGGTGCAGAGAGGCCCAGAGCCACAGCAAGCACCAGACACGCTCGGCTGCGACAGCCCCTGCTCCCGGCTCCTCAGCTCTCTCCCCTCCTGTGCCCTGGGGAGGCCAGGAGTCTGGAGCTGTGTATGCGTGTCTGTGTGTTTGTGCATGTGTGTGTATGCGTGTGCACACACGTGGGGGTGACTGGTGAACAACTCCCCTGGATCTGTGAGCCCACCTCGAATCCCTAGCTGGTTATTTTGGTTATTTTGACCCAAACTTGAACTCCACACTTTCCAGTTCACTAACCTTGTTTAAAAAAAAAAAAAAAAAAAAGGTAGTTTCCTGAAGCGATAAGCTCACAGGAGCTGGCGGGGGGGGGGGGGGGGGGGGGGGGGGGCGGGGGGGCGGGGGGGGGGCCTGGGCGGGCTCAGGCCCTGGCAGCCAGGAACAACTGGCCTCGAGTCTCTGGAGTTTCAGAAGAAACGCTGGGCGCAGCTGTGGGGAAGGGTGGTGTGGCAGGTCCCTTGCTCTAGGTGGACCCCCATCAGGGCTGGTGAACCCGCAGCTCCTGGACGGGGGCCGTGGAGGCAGGAGTCAGTTAGAAGGCAGGAGGCTGGACCCATGGGCCTTGCGGCTGAGGTGGCACCTCCTACTGCCGAGTGACCCTGAGCAGTGGTGTCACTGGATCACTGACCCTCGTCCCCATGCTGAGGGCAACAGGAGATTTTGGAGGTGCCAGACTGAGCTCAGAAATGGCCGAGCCAGGACTTGACCTAGGGTGGCTGACCCCATGCCTGGCCTGTTCCTGCATCTGGGAGGCCCTGTCCATCCAGGGGTTTCCCTGCAGGATGTTCTGCTGTCTGCACGGAGATGGGCCACCTCTTCTCTGAGAGGAGCACCTGCCCCTGCCCTCTGCCCTGGTCTTGGCTGAGCTCTCCATAAAGCAAGCAGTGGGTGCTGAGGGCTCATCCGGGAGCCACAGTCTCAGGACAGCACAAGGGAGCAGGGCAAGGGGTGCGTTCCTGGGGAGCCACTGTCCCCATGTGCTGCCAGGGCTGGGGACATGCAAGCAAGCTGTGCCTGGAATCCCCATCCTGTACAGGAGACAGACAGGCCCTTGGCCAGGGTCTGGACTTGGTGGAAGGACCTGGGGATTCTGGGTAGTGGGCAGGTTAGCCCCAGGCCACATGGCCACAGCCTGCTGGCCAGCAGTGGAGCCTCTATGGTGGCAGCAGGTCCAGGAGATGGGCATCCAGGCTGACTCCTGCTCAGCCTCCCTGGTACAGCCGACCTGCAGCGGACTTGCTGTCCAGCTGGATCTTCCAGAGCCGGGCTCGCCCCCCCCACCAGAGTACCCTGCTGTCTGGAAGCAGCCCCTCACACAGCGGCACCACTGTCCTGGCTGCAGCCCACCCCAGCAGAGCCCTGGGCAGGCTGGGAAGGTTCTGGGTGGCTCGCTCTGTGGCCCGATGCTGGCTGGTGACCAATAACCATCAAATAAGAGGATGAGCTCAGGTGAGCTTTCCAAGACAGCATTTAGACCGCACTGGGCCTGCCTGGGGCCTGCACCCCTCCCCTCTGGTCTGGGCAAGACCAGCCTCGAGGTCCAGCATCCAGAGGGCCGGTGCCGCTGTGCACCATGCACACACAAAATGCCACACTCACACACAGCATGCATCACAGTGCACACTCACACACACACACTCCCTGCTACAGCACGGGGATATGTGCACACACACACACATTCCCTGCCATAGCACGGGGACATGGGCACACACACACACACACACTCCCTGCCACAGCACGGGGACATGTGCGCGCACACACACACACATACACACTCTCACAGCGGCGAGCTGGTCTGAGGAGGCATAGCCAGGCCTGGCCATCTCACACTCCGAGCTGTAACTGTGGCTTCTGCTTCTGAAAGGGGTATGGTGACAAGGCCAGGCAGACTCACGGCACCAGGGGAGGACCTATGCCCTCCACACCCCTGTCACTCCCGGAAAGAGGGCTGCTCCTGGTCCTCCAGCCTGCAGAGCCTCTTGCGGCCAGTGCTGTCTGTCCATGACGGTGTTGAGCAGGAAGGGGCAGCTCAGGAAGTCACGGCAGCCCAGGCTGAGCTGGCCTGTGGTGGTGCCGGACACTCAGCCACCTCCCGAGGAGACAGGACAGAGCTAACCAGTGCTGTGTCCAGGCGGCAGGTGCTGGGTTGGGGTGGCCTTTTGAGATGCAGGTAGATTCTGGATGGAGTGGAGGCCTGGGTGTGCCTGGGAGGGCACCCTGAAAACCCCAGAGCGGAGACAGTAGCAGGGCTGCCCTCACTCCCTCGGACCTCCTGCTCAAGGGTGGAAGCCCAGGGGCCTGTGGGGGTCCAGGAGGGGCAGCTCAGGGCCTCATTAAGAGGGGATTTCCAGCAGGGTGGTCAGCTAGCCTCCCACTGCGTCCAGGATGAGTAGTGTCCCCCCATTCATGTCCACCAAGAACCTCAGAAGCTGACCTTGAAGTAGGGTCTCTGCAGATGTGGGTCTCCCTGGCCCAGGGTGAGCCCTGCATCCAAGGCAATGTGCATGAAGACAGGACGGACATGCAGGGAGGGCCCAGGGCAGCAGGGGCAGGACCGAGGGTGTGGCCACAGCCAGGGAAACCAGGATGCCCGGCGGCCACGGCAGCCTCTGGAGGGAGTGTGCCCTGCCCACCCCGTGGTCCCAAGCTTGCAGCCTGCAGCACTGTGGGGGTCAGTTGCTGCTGTGGACCCGCCCACTGGGCCCTCCATTACGTGTGGCTCCCAAGCTTGGGGACAACCCAGATGGGTCAGCGGCCACTGACCAGGTGACAGGCCCTCGTTCTGCCAGGTGTGTTTTCCCCCCCTCCTGTCTCCTGGCAGGGCCTGGTGGCAGGCAAGGTGGCCCTAGAGAGAAGCTCCAGGGTCCCTCCGGGGCTCCTCTTCCCCAATAGGTCCGTCCTGGTAGGACGTGGGTGTCGGGGCCCCCGGGCCTCTGGGGATGGTCGGGCCCTCCACACACTGTCCTCCAGCCAGGTGCCCGATGGCATTCAGAGACTGGGGTGGGGGCAGTGGCCACAGGGGCTCACATTCCAGAGGTACGTCCAGTCGCGGAGCCACGGCCCATGGGGCAGTGGCCCTCAGGTAGCCCAAGCGCAGCAGCTGCTGATGGACTCACCCACCCAGGAGGACTCAGGCGAGGAAGGGGCTGCTGCCACTGCCTCTGTCCAGCCTCACTGAGTCTGGGGACCCTGGCAGGGGGACAGCTTGGGGACCCTGTTCTGACTGAGAGCCCCCAAGGCTAGGAACACGCAGGGGGGCTGGCTCAGCCCAGGGTGTCAGCAGAGGCTACCCTGAGTGGTACTGACGCTGGTCTTGAAGGTCCAGCTGGAACGTGACGCATGAGGGAAGGTCGCTGCAGACCCTCCCTGCACACTGAGGCCAGGCAGGGGACAGTGTGGTGACCGCTTAGAGGGCTTGCTGGGTCCCGCCCCCAGGACTCCGCCTGCATCATGTGACAGGTGATGTTTTGTGTCAGCTTGCCTGGGCCACAGTGTTACCGCTGTTGACCGGTGACAAGTTCTTGCTTCCCTGATGTTGAAGAATAACACCAAAGAAGCATGCCGAGGCAAGGTCAGAGTAGAGATTAGAAATTTATTAAAGGACAGAAGAAAAGACTTCTCCCGGAGGAAGAAGGGGACCCAAAAGGTGGAATCCGTGGAAGTGCGGTTGTTTCCCCTTTTTATAGTTCTTTCAGTGATGGAATGTAGGTTGGAAGGCCCCAGGGGTGGGACACAGGAGGGCCAAAGAAGTAGTCTGAGCAGGAAGGACTTCATTATCACTTCTTTGTGATGGGCTCATTAACATTTCTTTGGGATGGGCTGTCTTCAAATCTGTTGGGGGCTGTTCATTAATACTTCCAGGTGGACTTTGGCCTAGGCCCTTTTCGGAACTTCATTAACATTCCATGAGTTGTCCTGTGTTTTCCCTGAGTCATTCCCAGCATGGCCTCCATTTTAGATTTCACTCGGTATTAGACCCGATTTACCTAACTACACTAACTACCTAACTTTAAATCTGGCTTCATTCCCCCCTCTAATTTGGGAACTCCTTACTGCTGTAAGGAAAGGGGGCGAAGAAAATCTTTCTGGCTTCTTCAGGCTGACAAAAGGGGCGATGTCGGGGCAAGCAGTTTGGAGTCCCCTTTAAAAATATCGGGTCTATCGAGTGGTCCATGCTAAAAGTCCAATTGAGAAGTAATAGGCTGGAGGGCCATTCGAGTGATGGGTGGTCTATAAGAGAAACAAGAATTCATTAGTAGTGAAACCAGATTGATGCAGCAATAAATGCCATAGCACAGAAATATGCCAATGAGTATGATGGCAAAGACAAAGGCTAACAATGTTTACCACCAGGAAGTACCAAGAACCAGGAGTTAAGATATTGTTTCCATGTTGAGGACATGGCTTCTATCTGAGCATGTAAATCTTTAAGGATATTTGTCATATTGCCAGAAATGTCAGCGATGTAAACACAACATTTAACTTTTAGGGTTACAGATGTCCTTTCCCTTAAGGGATAGTTTAATAATTTAATATCATCTGATCTTGCAAAATCCTTTTACTAGTATGACCTGTGTCTATTAAATTTTGTTACCTAGGGCTGGATAACCATACTAACAAACACCAAGCCTACCTGCGTAGGTTAGGAATATCTGTGGGCCTTAAACTAAAAACTACTCTGGCAGTTCCTTTTGATAGTTATCAGGCATTCCTACCTAAGAATTTCTTTTGTAGCCTCCAGTTTTACTTATTGTTGGAGGTTACATTTAATTATTATAATTATTTAAAATGTCCAGGAATAGCTATGTTTTGGCTTTGACTGTCTTTGCTAAGTGTTTAAGATGAAGCAAGTCAAACTGACTTTGTTTTCATCTATTGTTAACAGTCAGCTGAGTCTATGGGAATCCTCGGGAACTTCACAGCAGCTTCTCAGTTCTGCTAGTGCCATTTGCGCTAGGATGGGTCCAGGCCTTGCTTGACCATGTGCCTTCCCTCGGAAGCATCAGGGATGTCTCCCTTTCCTGATGACCCTCCTCTTCACAGCAAATGCACTGATTGGCTTTCTGTCCTCCATTGGTCTCATTAATCTCCCTGATCAGGAGGTTATGTGGCCTAGAGTTGCAGAGCCCTTTGGAGAAGTCCCCTATCCCTGATTCAGACTGACTCAGAGGGCAAGAGCCAAATATTGGTTTTCTTGGCCCCTTTAATTTAATTTTAATTTTAAAACTTAATCTTAAACATCCAGCAAATAAACTTCAACAGCCTTATACTAAGTATTGGGCTTTAGTACTTATCTTTCTATCCTGTAGGTGATAACTCCTTATCTTAAGTTAACCCAGGTTGTGAGTTCTTAAAGCAGTACCTCTTTAAAACATTAACAGGCAATCCTTAGACCATCTAAAAGCAAACTACAAAACAAAACTAACTAGGATAAAAACATATTTAGTTTATGTAATAGCTACCTTGAATTCTGGCAGAGTTATACATTATAATCCCCTGTTTGAGATCCTGGCAATCGTGACAAAAACCAACTTTTGGACACAACTCTAAATGCACTGAAATCTGGCCTATTTCTTTCATAGTAACTTTCACATACAGTGAGATGGGACATAGAGCCTTATCTCAAGGTGGGGCTCTTCATAAGTCTTAAATACTATAGTTCTGAAGCTGATCTTTGCTTTTTAGACATCATTTTAAAAGCCTACATAAATTGCTGCTCAAGTTTACATGAATATTAGCTAACACAACATAATATCACATCTAATACATGAATTAAAGAAAGGCTGAAAGCTTTTAACCTTTTGTAGAAAAGTAGCAAAGTACTTTTGTGTTTTGTAATAAAACCTCATTAACTTAAAAAAATACATCTAAAATTGTATCTCTGTGTAAAAAGTAACATGGAACTTTATATCTTATTGATAAGAAGTCCAGTTATAGAACACAAATGATATAATTGAATCTCTAACATGTTTTTTTTTTCTTTTTTGAACCTAAAATTACCATACAACTTTAGAACACCAGTTTGTAAAGCTTTTACCTTATAGACTTGTATACCTGGAAGATATGAACACATCAGTAACATCACAATTACATTGATGATTTTATGCTAATCAAGCTTGGCTTTTAAAGAAATGACTAAGGGGGAGATGGCAGGGCTTGGATAAATGGCAGGCAACCCGTCTATTGGCAAGTTTTTCTAGATATCATCACCAGCACCTGAAGAAGATCAGAGCGAATAAAAACAGAATGAAGATAAAAATTAGAGCAAAGATCAATTTCTGGCAGAAGTTCCATGTTGGGGGGCTGACAGAAAAGAGACCAAGGACCATGAGGAAGCTCAAAAGGACATAAAGACTCATGAATCCAGGATGGCAGATTAAGAGGTTCTCTGAATTTGTTGTTTCCTGCTGCCCCATGTCCGCTGCATTCCATCGTGCCTGGTAGTGAGCTTCAGCATTGAGTGAATTGTTCTCTTGAAGATGTTGGGGGTCCATCTGTCAGAGGCAGGTGGTGCCTAAGCAGAAGCTGGTTGGAAGTTTGATTTGAGACTTTGTGCAATCGGATTTAAAGGAACTTCATTATTCAGAGCAAGAGAGCACAAGAAAAGTATTGAAAGACAACAGTTGTTGTTTAACCATAGTTGTGTAACTTACTCAAAAACTTACACTTATAACCAACTTGCACAGACCTTCTTTATCACTTACTTAAACCCTCTTAATTACTCAATCCAGAAACACATTTTCCCTCTATTAAATCCATATCTAGAACCTTCTAGTTTCTCTTTCATCTGTTAACCTCCTTCTGTTCACATCTTGAAACAATACTTGTAAACCTTTGAATCTGAGCAGATTATTTCATAGACATTTATTAGGGCCTTTTTTTTTTGAACACCTAGAATAATTTATAAGCTTAATTTAAGATCTCCTTTTTAATCTATTTACCAAATTTAAATTGAGCCATTTGAATCACATGAATCAAAGATATTTGGATCCATTTTAATTTTTCATGAGCGCTCCTCATCTGTCAATTGTCATATCACTGCATGATATATGGACATACACACAGGCATACCGACATACAACACTAACACAAGTGTAACACGTAACACAAAAGGCCTTGCAGATTTCTCAGGTGAAATCTCATTGCAATGTTAAAAAAAACTCCAGTTGATCAAAAATAGAACTTATCAGAAAAACATTAACTTGTCTGTAGGAACAAAATCATGAGCTCAAAAAAAATATAGAGTCTAAGAAAAGACAAAAGGTCCTAGAAAAAAATTGATCAGCCAGTAATTAGTAAATGCCATACAATTTACTCTTTGGTTTAATCTAGTTTGAGTTCAGGTAAAAGACACTTTTACTCTTTTTTTTTTTTTTCTTGGGCCTGAGCTCCAGGCTGCTTCTGTTTGCATATCAGTGTAAGCCCTGGCTGAGGTCTGGAAGGGACTGGGAAAACTGGAATTCTGACCAGAAACTTTATGTCTAAGGCATTTTAACCATAAGTCACAATTTTCAGGTTTGGAAGTAGAAATAAGATACAATTTACAAAATTTTATCTTTATATCTTTCTATACTAGAAAAACTTGCTCACACAAAACTGAAAATAGGATCTTTCTTGTTATAAAAGCCACCATCAGAAGAAGTTCCTTCAGGATCATTAAGCTACTTTTTTGTTCTGAAGTTTCTAAAGTACATTAAATCACCTGGAAAATATCTACACACTACCATGTATATCTAAAATTATTGAAAATTTCCAAGACTGTTGCTAATTAATGTCATTTTAGTAAGCCAGACCAATGTTTTAATTTAACACTTTTCCTAAATCCTACACACTGAGAGAAACAGATACTAAATCATAATTTACTATCCTTGCCCAAATCAATGCACTGTATACTTAGTGAAATCTCCTTAGGCTACCCAGTTCAAAAATTGATGAAAAAATAAAACAATGATTGGGAGTTACTTGCCAACTTGGAAGTAGAGTTCTTTTAATTTTCTATCCTAAGTATTTAAGTTCTCTGGCATGAATTATCTGAAATCACAAACTTAACAATTGCCTAACCCTAACTTTTAACTGCAAGATTATGCAATGCTTCGAACTCATTTAGATACCAGATTTTACAATGAAACATCTTTTAGACACACATTTAGCCTAGATTATCCCCAAGAAACAATCTATAATAACCTTTAAAACCGACCATATAAGAAAATATCTCTCCAGGTTTTGAACTTTCATTTAATTATGACTCCTATCAGTGGCACCTTAGATTTCCCATGAGTGGACCAGATGTTCTCGTAGGGGCAACTATAGGTGTAAAATCAAGGGTCTCCGTGTGACTGACTTTACTGCATTTAGGTGGAGTAATTCTTACAGTGCAGGGAAATTATGAGGAAATTTCCCCAAAGCGAAAATGGCTTTGGCAGCTGCTGGGATTCCTCAGTTTCCCTTTCACTTGCAGGATTAGCTCCTTTGAATAGATCCAATCCCAGGCAATCTGGCTTATCTCCTAACCTTCCAGTAGAGTCAGTTTTTAATCTGCTTTAGGTCTTAAAGGGGGAGGGGTGTATGTACTTTGATCAGCCCAAATTTTTTGATTCTTTTTCCTCAGTGAGTCCAAGATTTTTTTTTTTTCATGGCAGATATCATAGCTAAATTTACTTTACACCTGTTGGCACAATTTAGGATTTCCCTTAGAGCAAAAAATCTGAACATACAACACCTTACACCATTTCTTTTTTGTAAATTTTATCAAACTGTAAAAAGATTTAAATTGATATTTCCCTCTGGTGGCCAGGTTTCTCGTATTTGAGGCCAGGCCAAGAAAATGAGGCGCTTGTTCTTGAGTGTCTGAGGTTCAAATTTATCCCAATTTTTCAATACGCAGGCTAGTGGCCCACCTAGCGTATTGGAGAGAGAAGCTCCTGTCTGAGTGAGGAAAACAGGACTCAGGCGCCCATGCTGCGCTGGAGAAAACTGTTCTCCTTAGGGACGTCTCCCTAACCTTGAGCTTCCTAAACGGTCCAGAAAACCCGTCTCTCACCTGGCTTTGCCAAGGGGTTTCTGGTCCCCTTTAGCAAAGTGCTAGGGTCTCAGTTTGCCCTGTGCCAAAGACCCTGGGAGGATTCAGACTTAAGGGCCTTACTGCTTTCCTCCCGGCCACTAAAAACCCATTGAATCGTGTGCTCTTTGTTGCCTTTGCTCTGTAGACTAGCAGATTACCAGAGTTGATTCTAAAAAATGCTTCTCTTAGCAGCTTAAGGAACACAGCTCATTTTAAACATTGGGTGGTAAAACAGACTATTGAAAGTTACCTATGCACCTTAGGGAACCTGGGCAGATCTTATTAATTATCCCATGCCTTTTTCTCAGTCCTACAACCTGAATTGCTAACGTTTCTGACCTGCGAAGGAAGGGAAGCATCCAGGAGGAATGGATGCGGGGTTGGGAGTGTTGCATGGCCCATACGGAGGCAAATGTGATTGGGGCTTTCCCTCAGTGCCATTCATCTACCGATCACCCTAGATACCCCTGAGGGCTGTCGGGAGAGGGCTCAAGAGAAAGGAACCTTTGGAAAGGTCTGAGAGTAGCCCAGACCGGGATTCCGCAGTTGTTCCAAACTCTTTCCTCCACCTCCACGCATCGGAGGCAGATCGGGATTCTGGACACTGTGTACTCACGCCAATTGCTCTCCAGGCCCAGACAGAAAAGTTGGAAACGGCTTTGGCAGAACCCAACATGCCTGCTCTGTACCGAACAGGTGATTGAGAGCTGCCTAGGCCGAGAAACCTCTCACCCGAGTCTTGTAGAGTGGCGGCTGCACTAGTTGCGTTTAAGTAGCCGACGGGTGCCCACTTTACCCTCCAGAAAGAAAGAGAGAAAGACGCATCTCAAACAGATATGGGGTGCGTAGAGAGGCGCTTACCTCGGTGCAGAATATCTCGGTGGGACCTCCAATATGTTACCGCTGTTGACCGGTGGCGAGTTCTTGCTCCCCGATGTTGAAGAATAACACCAAAGAAGCACGCCGAGGCAAGGCCAGAGTAGAAATTAGAAATTTATTAAAGGACAGAAGAAAAGACTTCTCCCGGAGGAAGAAGGGGACCCAAAAGGTGGAATCCGTGGAAGTGCGGTTGTTTCCCCTTTTTATAGTTCTTTCAGTGATGGAATGTAGGTTAGAAGGCCCCAGGGGTGGGACACAGGAGGGCCAAAGAAGTAGTCTGAGCAGGAAGGACTTCATTATCACTTCTTTGTGATGGGCTCATTAACATTTCTTTGGGATGGGCTGTCTTCAAATCTGTTGGGGGCTGTTCATTAATACTTCCAGGTGGACTTTGGCCTAGGCCCTTTTCGGAACTTCATTAACATTCCATGAGTTGTCCTGTGTTTTCCCTGAGTCATTCCCAGCATGGCCTCCATTTTAGATTTCACTCGGTATTAGACCCGATTTACCTAACTACACTAACTACCTAACTTTAAATCTGGCTTCAACAGGATGCCCAGATATTGAGTTAAACATTATTTCTGGGTGTGTCTGTTTCTGGCTGAGGTAATATTTGAAGCCTGGACACTGGAGTCCATTAACACACACCTGTGACCTGAGTCTCTTCTTTGGGCTGGTGGGCTCAGATGTGCACGGCTCTGCCTGCAGACTCTGGTGGGCTCTGTCCTCGGCCTGGACGCCGTCTTGGCTCCATCTGATTGGTCCGGCCAGCGCTCCTGGACACCTGGACTAGCAGAGCTCAGCACATCTCCTTTCTCAGCTCTTGCTGGGCACAGCCTGGCCCTGCACTGGTGAATGAGGTCTGGAGCAGCTGTCTCCAGGGTGCACAGGGCCCAGTGGAGAAGGGGGGCAAGACCTGCCCTCACCCACTAAGCTGGGAACAGAAGGGCGGCACCTGACCGTGTCTAGTTGGTGTTTTTCTCCGTGTTCCCAATGGCCTGCTTGTTCTGATGCAGGTTGCTCTTTCAATCTCGGGCGCCACCTCTAGAGTCCAGGCTTGATCTAGGGCAGCTGTGCGGTGACTTCTCTCAGGGCCTCGTCCCCCGATGCTCTCCACCTGCCCACATGGTGAGATCGCCTGACGTGTGCGTTTGTCACTGCCCCGTGGGAACCGTGGGAACTCCTCGGTGCTGCGGAGCCTTCCACAGTGGGTGCCGCTCCGCGGTGGTCCTTCCCGCCCTGGGCTGATGCCTGGAGCCAGGAGACGCCTATTCTGTGACAGGCGGGTTATTTGTTTAACCCTGGCTCCCTCCAGGCCCACTGCCTCCCCTGCACAAGCCCTCCCCTTCCCCTGGGGGTCCTGCCGTCCTTGGGCCCCTCTCCGTCTGTCCCCACTGCCCCCCTCCTGGTCTCTGAATCTCTTTCCACTCTGTTCTCGAGGCTGCCTGCAAACTCCCGTGCCAGGACCCGGGCCTGGGCTCACCCCTGCCCTGCGCCCACCGTGAAGAGCCTGGCCCCACCGTGGTCCCGTGCAGGGGCAGAGTGCAGTGCTGAGCATGAGCCAACTTGGGTGCTCTTCTCCAGGGGCCCGTCGGTACTCTGGTCCATCCCTGCCAAGAATTCCTCTCAGTTTAAAGGGCTGGGGCTGGGGCACGGCCATGGGAGCCGTCTGAGGCTAACTGGGGAGCCCAGAAGCGAGCCCAGAGCCCAGCCGCGCCCTGGAGCCCTGGGGCTGTGAGCTCCCTGAGGTCCTTGTGCATAGGGACACACCTCAGACGGCTCCTAGGGACCACGGTTCCGGTGGTGAGCTTCAGAGTGATTCCTTCTTCCTTTATATTCTTCTCTGTTTCCTGGATTCTTTACCTCCACACTTTGCCTTTGTGAGGCCGCGTTCACCTGATATGGAAAACTGCGCATGGGGCGGCTTCCTCACTGCCTAGAACCCTGTGTCACTCCCTGGCTCCGGAGAGTGTGACCCGGTGTCTGGACAAGCTGCCAGCAGCCTCCCTGTTGCCCGCTCAGCTACTCCCAGTGGTCGGGGCCTCTCGAGCTCAGAACCTGTGTGGCCCTGTGCCCTCAGCCTCTGGCTCTGCCTGTGCCAGGTGTTGGCCACTCCAGGCTTGGCACCACGTGATCTGGGGTCTCCTGAAGGCCCTTGCTCTCCAGTGCTGTTAGGACTTCCAGCCATAGCTCCTCGTCTGGCTTTTTAATGGGATGGACGCAGTCCATTAAGTTTAGACAGGTGGCAGGTGAGTTACTGGCTAATGTACATCCCCTGGGCCAGTGTGGTCCCCTGGTCCCCGACACAGGCTGGGCAGCTGTGGGAGAACAGGAAACTAAGGTAGGGACACTTTAAGGAGCAGCGAGGTCAATCTGTGAGCCTGAGTTTTGTTTTCTGTGTAAAAGACAAAATAAGCGTGTCCTGCGATGTTGCACCAGGCTCCAGTGGACAGAACCAGCTCAGAGCTGAGTTGAAATGGTTCATCTGGACACGGCACTGCTCCGTGTCTTGAAAGCAGGGATGATGGTTGAGACTGGGGGCTCTAGCGCAGCGTGGGGATGCCTGCCCCCCTGTGCACTTGGGTGGGCGCAGCCCAGCCTGCCTCTCTCCCTGCCCCTGCGCCCCTCCTCCCATCCCAGTTGGAGATCTGCCTGCTAATTGGGAGCTGATTTGTTTTGCAATGATTCAGGCCTTTGCTGTTGGAGCCCTGGGAGTAAGTCTTGCTTCCAAGGCATAAAATTTCCACTCATAGTGCTGAGAGCTACAGGATTGTTGAATAACAAATACAATTAGGATGTGCCAACTTTTCGTTTGAAGTGCCAATTTTTGCTCTTCAGGGTTAAGTGCAGTTGTCCCACTTCTCTGAGGGGCATGAGTTTCAGGACCCCCAGTGGGCGCCTAAACTGCAGGTAGTACCAGACCCTATGTATGTTGTGTTTTTTCTTGTATCATAACATTTAATTACCAAATTAGGCACAGTATGAGATTAATAACCAACTTAAATGCTTTCTGGAGCAAGAGTGTTTAAGCAAAATAAGGGTCACTTCAATGCACACCTTGTGACACCAACAATCCATCTGATAAGCAGGATGACTGCTAAGCGACTAACGGACAGGTAACATATACAAGGTGGATACATTGGACACAGGAGGATTGATGACCTGGCAAGATGCCACCCTGCTCCTCAGAATGGCATGCAACTTAAAACTTATGAATTGCTTATTACTGGAATTCTGCATTTAATATTTTCAGACCATGTTTAGCAGTGGGTAACTGAATTCATGGAAAAGGAAACCTTGGACAAGGGTGGTTTCTGTACCTGTGCCTTCTCTCGGTGAGTGTTGAAGAGTTAGGAGAAGAAAACTTCAACCTTTTTACAGCTGCAAACCCCCAACTCAGGAGAGGAGCATCCAGGCCTGTGGTGGTAGAGGGTGGGCCCTGTGCCTGGTCTGAGTGGGGCGGCTGGTCCTTTAGCTGCAGCATGGCGCCGCCCGAGTCCTGGTTGGGGTGGGGTTGGCAAAGAGAGAGCAACTGGTGTTTACTGAGGACCCAAGGAGACCCAGGCCCGAGGACACTGGCTTCCTGTGGCTAGCTGGAGTTGGCCCTAGGGGAGAGTGTGTTTGGCAGAAGCTCTTGCAGCCTGAGGGAGAATATAGGAGGAGGAAGACCCTGCTGCTCTCAACCCCACGGGGACCAGGCCTGCAGGACTGTCAGGAGTGGAAGGGCCCAAAGGCCTACGGCAGTGTTACTGTTGGGCTGTCCAGCCGAAGTCCAGGTCCTTGGTGTCCTGAACAAACAATGGAGCAAGACACAGCATAGCAGAGCGCAGAGGTGGGAAGGTACAGGAGGGGAGAGGCAAGCGCAGCCATCGAGAGGCCCTGGGCCAGGTCTGACTGTCAAAGTCTTATATCCTGAGCCGTGGGCGCTCCCTTCCCTACAAGGACCTGATGGAGACCTGACCCATTGGCTATCTTACCTAATTAGAAAATTTTCCAATTCCCCCTGGTCACTTTAGAGAACCTAATTAGGACGCTGCCCACTTGACCCCCCTTGGTCATTTAAAGTCTGGACTGCAGCAGAGGTTGTCATGGTGAGGACCGCAGGGACGGGAGCTGTCACGGATGGGATTCAGTGTGGACGGGGACAGGACTCCCAGCCCCTGCCTTGTCTTCCAGAGCTTCTTTCTCACACCCTGCCTCCATCCGCCATCTTGGTGTGCTGTTCGTCACGTCCCAGGGCAGCCGGTGTCACCTCCTGGGGTGAGCCTAGTTCCCCAGGGCAGGGGCAGGGGTGGGCTATGGGGAACAGGGATCTGTGGGGGTCCACATGGCCTGTGACCCCCGCCAGGGGCCAGGCAGGGTCTCAGGACGTAGTGGAGCCGGTTCTCCGGGCAAAGAAGCCGAGCGGAGTGTTTCTTCCCAACAGGGGACAGTCAGTACATTCTTATTCACTCCAAGACTGACAGACGCAATGTCCTCTGGGCACAGAGCTGAGGGTGGACAGTGGCTCCATGGCCGGCTGGGGCCTGGGCCACCCAACTTTGTGGGCTCAAGTCAGACACAGGCCCTTGGCTGCCCAGTCGGGCCTTCCAGGTGTGGCTGGGAACACAGCCCCTGGGCCACTCCTGACATCTGGGGTGTTCTCAGTGGGCCTGGGGGTCTGAGTGACAGCTGATGCCTGGCCCGGAGCCCTGAGTCCTGCTGTGTCACAGAGGGACCCATGGACCCCAGATGAATTTCCACCCAAGGCGGGAGGTGCTAGGTCTGAGTGGGGACCACTCACAGGCAAGGTGGCGGGGAGGAAGGCGGGGCTGGTGGGAAGAAGGCAGTGCAGAGTGGCAGGGGCACCTCCTGTGGCTTATGGATGGTGACGGGCCTTCAGAAGAGGTCTAGGTAGGACACGAGTCAGGGGCAGGCGTGGCCGCTGGGGCACCCGAGGACACTCCCTGGCCTTGCTGCAGAGCCCCGTTAGAGGGACCCAGGGATGCATTCCCTGTCCCCGGGCACCCCGACCTGCACGGCCCTAGGATTGATCGTGCCTACACAGAGTGGCCCCCCAGCCTTGGCCAGCATGCCGAGGTGTGCCCAGAGCAGGGCCTGGGGGCTTGGAGCCTGGGTCGGGGCCAAGCACCCCCTCTGCCAGCGTGCTCAGTTCCTTTGTCCCCTTATGGGCTGGCCAAGCCTTGCTGGATTTGAAGATCCAGAGCGAGTGTCGTCCCGCCGTAGTCGACTCTGGGCACAGGGAGGCTGCGTGACAGACTCTCGTGCCACAAGCCCTGGCTTGCTCCTGAGTTCTGTGATGGCTGCTCGGGGTGTCCAGCTAAGCAGTCACTTCGGCGTGTCTGCAGGCACGTCTGTGCCCCTCCCCCTCGTGTGCTCCCCAGGTTGTGGCTCTCTGCGGCCTCCCGGGGCTGGGGCTGCCCCTGAGGGTGGCACAGAGCAGGTGTTGATGAATAATTAAAGATGGAAGGGAGGAGGGAGAAGGAGCACCCCAGAGAGGACCGGAGGACAGGGCTGGGCTCAGTGAGGAGCGAGGGCTGTTTCTGGACCCCTGGGCAGGCCCGGCCCTGGGCTCAGCTCAGCCTCTCCCCGCTCAGAGGCGGCCTGGCCAGGACAGCAGCCAGGAGGTGGACGGGCTGCGCGCCGAGGCTGGCTGGGGGAGGCGGCCCCTCGTGGAGTGCCCGGCTTTGCCAACTCGCTCCTCGCTCTGCCGGCAGCTGGAAGTGCTGACTGGCCCTTCCTCTGCCCTCGCTCTGATCCTGCAGCCCTGGTGTGGGAGGCAGGCTGGAGGAGGGGGAGCAGGGCACAGGGTGTCCCAGGAGCACCTGTTAGGAAGGAGTCCCACCCCAGGATGGGCGGCACAAAAGGACTTGCTGTTATCTCGGAAAATAGGAGCCTGGATCTTAACACCTCCGAATGCCTTTAAAAGAAGTAATTGCCTGACTGCAATTATTTTAGGAGGTTTAACTAACCACCGCATGGGCGCTTTTTAAGAATACTTGGGGAATTTTAAATTCCTCCCACGGCCCCCAAGGGTGGGGGCCCTGCCTGGTGCCTGAGGCCCAACCCCTTCCCCTCTCTGAGAGGAGGATGGGGGTCTCTGAAGGGGGCCTCTGGCGATGAAGCCAGCTCTGCCCCCCCCCCCCGGGGGGGGGCGGAGGCCCGTTGCCAAGGTGACATCCCCAGGCACATCCCTGTGGGCTCTGCTGGGGTGAGGGGGCGGGGGTGGAGGAAATGATTTCCTGGTGACAGGCGCCCGCTGAGGCCCCCTTTCCTTATTGATCATGTGGGAGAGGAGCTCCCTTATCAGGGCCGGTGAGCTGGAGAGGACAGGTGTCACCTCTCACCTCCTAGTCTGCTGCCCGCCACTGCCGTTGGCTTGGGAGTGACCCCCACCCTGCGCCGTCCTCGTCGGATTCAGGGAGATCTTCCAACTTCCCGAGAAACTGCTGGCTCTACCAAGGCACAGCCCAAATGCCAAAGTCAAGACAAAACACAGCAGAAATCAACGTGCCCAGGCCCCCGGGTGCCTCGCCTGCCGCTGGTGTGGGCAGACTCGCCAAAAGACTCTAGGTAACAAATTTATTTTTAAAGAATCAATCCAAAAACAATTAAATGCAATTTATGAACGTGGTAGGAAAAGATGAGCAATGAGCCCAATTAGTAGAAGTTATTTTAAATGTGTCAGGATCACGTCTTAGCCCATGCTGGATGTCATCTCGCTTCGGCATCTGGCTGCAAAGGGCGTTTGAGGAAAGACAGCCGCCCTGGGCCAGGCTGAGGAGGCCCTGTGGTCAGGGGCACTTCCCAGCCCTGGGCTGAGACCTTTCTTCCGAGAGGAGATAGGTTCTGGGGAGCTGAAAGCCCTTGTGAGAGGACGTGGTGAAGGACTGGCCCAGGCAGACCGCTCCAGTGTGCACAGCCACAAGCTGGACAGAGTCAGAGTGCCCACGGGTGCCCCAGACCCAGACCCACCTGTAAAACACATGGCTTGGCTCGGGCCTCTGCTGGGCAGGTGGGGCCTGGGACTGACGGGCCAGGCCGCTGCCCTTCCCACTGCCACCTGCCTCTGGGCCTGCCCCAGGCCTGGCCCCTGGGGTTCAGCACCCTCTCCTCCCTCCCAGTGCTTGCTTTCCACCGTCCCGGAGCTCTGGAAGCTGGGGGTCTTTCAACAAAGAAAGAGAAAGGCTGGAGGCAGGCGGGGAGGCGCCAGAGAGCGGGGACAGTGGGCGCTGCACTGGACAGCCGGCACCCCACGCTCATCCTGCTGCACTAGCACGTCCCTGTTGACAGAGGGGAACCTGAGAGTTGGAGGGGCGCGCAGCTTGCCACCAAGGACCCAGGCCAGGGAAGGGCCGCAGAGCAGGGCTCCATGCTCAGGCTGCCGAGGCCCAGGCCAGAGTCCCACACATTCACCATCTTGCTTCTGTGGGAGGTCAGTTGGCTGGACCCTGACCCTGCTTCCGTCCCCATCTGCAGGCCTGGAACTCCCCTCAGGGTGGACGAAGCTGGCTGAGCTCCCCAGAGCCTCCCCTGGCTCTCCAGGGAGGTTGTGGTAGGACGCCAGCTCAGGACCCCTCTGGTCACCGCAACAGCCCACCCGGTGGCTTCTCGCAGATCTGAGAAGCAGAAACGTCTTGGGTGAGCAGCTTGATCTGAGCCGGAGGAAGACGGAAGAGGGCGCAAGGGGCCAGGCTTGAGGCCAGTGTCTCAGGGGCTTGGATCCTTGTGCCTTCTTGGGAGACAGAGTCCAGCCCAGTGAGGGCCCCTGGGCACGCTGAGCTGACCGGCACCAGGGGCTCCTCAGCCGATGGCAGTTCCCATCAAAACGCCTCCCGTCTCTGCCTCGCTGGCTGCCAGGACTGGCGGCTCCTCCTCCGGGCAAGGAAATTCCTCACGGTCCCCAACAGGGCGCGGCCCCGTGCTCCTCTCCCTGGCCCACAGCAGCTGCCCCGGCGTCCCAGCCAGCCTGGGACCCGCTGGACAGGCAGGACTGCCCTCTCTCAGCCTGACGCCCCTTCTCTGTCGATTGAGAAGAAAGGTCACGGTGGCCCCAGTCCTCAGCTCTCCTGGCCTCTCCCAGAGACTCCTGGGTGCCACCTGCCGTGTGCCCTCTGCCTGCAGAATCACCCGGGAGAGGCCCTGGGGAGCCTGCCTGGTGGCCCAGCGCCTTCACTGAGCGGGACGGAGGAGGCCTGACACTGGGAGGCTGGCTGTGCTCCTGACCGTCTGTGCGTGGGTTCTGGGAGCGTCCACCTTGGGATTCGCGCATTTGCTGTGTAATTGACATCAACAGCTTGTGCGGAGCGTGTGGCCACCCGGCCCACCTGTGGCCTGGGCACCATTAGTTGAGGGTTTGGTGTCCCTGACACCCGCCCCTGAGGTCCAGTCTCCTGGAATTCAGGTCACGGGTGTGCAAGACCCCACCCACGCTGCCACATCCCCCCACTGCTCAGCACAGGAGAGAGCAGAGGGTTTTATTCTCCTTGCTTTCCTGATGTTTCCTCCAATTCCTCTGGTGGGAATACTATGGTTTTAATTGGAAATAAAAAGCTCGGGGTCAGCCCTGTGCAGGTGCCCAGGCAGCACGCATATCCAGTGGCTGCTTCACCCAGCCTGTCTCAGGGTGGTGGCTTCTCTGTCCCTCTGTGGGGCCAGGGCTGTGGGCAGGTGTCCTACCCTGAGCCGTGCAGGGTGGACCCCTGCCCCCCACTCCGGGGCCTTCCCCACTGGCCCTCCGGGGCTCCTCCAGCGTCCTTCCCTGACCCTGCTGCTGCTGGGCCTGCTGGATTCCCCCGGGTGACACCTGTCATGTCCTCTGTTCCCCCTGGGCCTCTCTGGCGTCCGTGGGGGGCTCATCCCCCTTGCTGCTCAGAGGAGATGGGCTGGGTGGTTGGGGGCCAGCTCCTCCCTGATCCCACCAGCTTTGGAAGCCCAGCCCAGGCACCACTCAGGGCCTCCCTCGGTCCCTGCCCCGGGCTGTGAGAGGGCCTCGTGAGAGCCAGGAGGTTTCCCACTCCCTCAGACCACAGCGACGATGACCATAAGCCTGACCGGGCCACCTTCCCTCGGCCTGCGGGGGCCTGAGTGCCCCTTGGCCTGTGCAGAGCACACCCGGCTAGGCCGAGGCTCTCCAGGGCAGGGCTGTTGGCCCCTGCAGAAGCTGGCACCCACAATGCCCGCTCCCCTCTGGCCAGTGAGGGAACAGAACATAGGTCCTGGTCCAGAGGCCCTCCGTGGTGACCCGGCACCCATGGGGCCAGCCGCGGAAGCTCAGCCTCGCTGGGTGCTCAGTGGGTGTCTGTAGGCAGAGCAGCTTCGTCGTCTCTCCGTGGAGTAGAGCAACCACGTTCACACAGCACGCTCACTCACCTCCCCAGCTCACAGTCCCTCGCGGCGCTTGCTGGCCAGGATTAATGAAGGGAGAGTGAGCCCCGCCCTCTCCTGAGAGCACAGAACCATCCATGGCTCCCAGCTCTTTGACACCTTTGATTCCGGAGAAAGCCTGCGTGGGTGTGTTTACTAACCCTGTGCCTCCCTTTCTGTAGCTATTTAACCTAACTAAAGCTGTGGTTTTGAAGACATTGATTTCAAAGGAGAAGAAAATATTATTCCATTAAAGTCACTGAAAAATTGATCATCCGATTTCGGTGGCATCCCTGGGGTGGAGATGCTAACGGCTGTTTGTGCCGGATCTCCATCCGCGCAGCTAAGCTCTTGAGTCTCTCCCAGGCTGACAGCTGCTCCCAGCCACACAGGACCAGGTGCCAAGGAGGATGGGCAGGAGGTGTCCTGTGCACACCGTCTTCTGAGTCTTGGCCGACAAGCTTCTTGCTGTAGCCCACCCTGTAAAGCAAGTAGCTCCTCATGGAAGCCTTGCAGCACACTCCAGCTGGTCTTCCAGGGACTCGGAGGGGCAAAGGGCCCCAGAGGGTCTTGCCCTGGGTGGGTTGGCTGGGCCTCCCCCCGCTGAGGCTGCGCTGCTCTCCGGCTCCCTCCAAGCTGCCATCACCTGCTGGGATGTGGGCTTCTGCCCCTGACCTCGAGGCACCCTTGTCCTCCTGTGGCTCCTGAAGCGTGGTGGACGGTGATCTTCCTCCCACAGGAAGCCCCTGGGGGGTAGTGTGGCCTGTGCTCCAGGTCCCACCCTCTGCTCCGACTCCTGGGGCCTTGGCACCAGGGGGCAGCTCCTCTCCTGCCCGAGGGCACACTGGCCTCTCCTGACCCTCGGCGGGGGCTGGAGCTGGACCACACCCAGGGCCCCTGGCCCCTCAGGGACACCCTCCCCTCAGCCCGGGAGCCCACTCGTTCCCCACGGAGGCCTGTGGCTCTGTCAGGGCATCTGGAAACCACCTGCAAGTGGGCGTGGGGCACTGTGGGCGTCTGGGCCTGCTCCCTGCTCTGGCGTGACTTCACTGTGGACCCCAAGGCTCCGAGAGGTTCCAAGTCAGGTGTCCCGAGCAGTTCTGCCATGTGGGGGTCATCCTCCCGTGACCCCTTGATGTGTCCCTTGCCTCCGTCCCGACCCCCAAGGCCACGCCACAGGTCCGTGCCACAGGTCAGCCAGGCTGAGGAGAGCATGGCCAGTCGAGCGCCTGCCCCGTCGCTGGGCCCTGTGCTGATCCAGGCTCCGGCCATGGAGTCTCTGGGCGCCTGAGGTCCTGACCCGCCAGGCAGACTCTAGGGTCCCCTGCTGTTTGTTCCAAAGTCTCTGAGTCTGAGAGTTCGGAAAGTCTGATGGGAGACCCTGTCTCCTGTGTCTTGGGATCCTGTCCCTGGAGCCATCTCCTGGCAGTCTCTGTGGACTCGGAGAAGGATCAGGCCCTTCCTGGGCCGCGTGACCTGAGGTCAGGGCTGGCACTGGATTTCTGTTCCATCAGATGAGACAAAAGCAGAACTTCCTCAGACTGCCTTGGGCGCTGAGGACCTGCCTGCGCTTCCTGCCCGCTGGGCAGGCAGCCTCTGGGGGAGGTGGACAGAGCGCTTGGGCTCCCTGGCCGTGAGCCTGTGCCCCTGAGCCTCCCTCAGCACCCCCGGGCTGGGCCGGGAGCTCCGCTCTGGGCCTCCCCGAGTGCGCCTGCAGGTGGAGGAGAGCCCTGCCGTTCCCCAGGCGGCCGAGCCTCACTTCTCCAAGCCTGAGGGCTGTTTCCCACGGAGTCCTCAAAGCCCGAGGAGGAAACATTTTCTCCCGAGGCTCGCTGAAGACACAGAGGTGTCAGGACAGCAAGTGGGACTGTCTTCCTGCAGGGAGGCCCCCTGGGGGGGCCTGGCTCAGTGAGTGAGCCACCCGGGGCCACCATGCGCAGGTGCAAGGCCAGGATGGGCTGGGTGCCCAGGAGTGACCGCACCTGCTGGCAGGGGTGTAGGCCGTAGGAGCTTATGTCCTCTCCAGAGGGTAACAGGACTGGGAGGGGTGACTCTGGTACTGACCCTTCCTTGCTGTGTATCTTCAGGCGAGTGTCTGGATCTCTCTGGACTCTGTTCCTTGTCTGGAAATCGTGCTGGCCATAAGACCCCCCTCAAGGGCTTGGTGGGAAGGGGAAATGAGGTGACGGGTGGGACAGTCGAGGATGACGTTCACAAGGACACACTTGTGCACAGCAAGCAGCAGGTACTTTGTGAGCCCAGAGTCACAGGTCGCTGTTTAGCCCTAATTTCACTGTCTTGTCAAGGGAGGCCTCCGAGTTCTCGAGGCTGGTGCGACGGCCCGGGGCTCCTCCGTGTTCTGTGGCTCTCGGGGTCTGCCAGAGCCTGTCCCCACGGCAGTCTCCCACGGCACCAAGATCTCCTCTTTTGGCGCTGTCCGGGAGACCAGGAGCAGGGTGCTGGAGGCACCCCACAGTCTGAGCCCCTCTCCCTCTGTGCTCGGGTGGGGACCGGCGTCCAGCTGCCTCTCCCAGGCGATCGGCACGACTGACAACTTGAACAGGAACTCTGTCAAATGAAAGCCTTTCCTGGGGCCGCACAAGAAGAGGAAGAGGAGGAAAGGGCCCGCACCAGGTGGAGGGTCTGGGCCGCTCCCCAGGCCTCCCCGGCAGACGGGACAGTGGACCTCACTAGCAGCACTGACCCGAGACGTGTGTCCTGCTGGTGTGGAGACAGCTCCAGCCCACCTTGGAGTGGGCACAGGGCTGGGCCGACGTCCAGACGGCTACACAGCATCTGCCCCTCACTGTCCTGGCAGCCAGGCTGTCACGGAGGCTCTGCCTGCGACACCCCACCAGGCCCCTGGGGCACACGACGCATTTCTGGCCTGCAGTTAGCCCACCAGAGCCCAGGTCCCCAAGCCAGGCCACCAGCCCTGGGCTCAGCTCCCATCTGGAGGCCCTGGGGAGAGTCCACTGCTCCTCACCAGGCTGTGCCAGATCCGGCTGGTCAAACTGGTGGTGGTCAGTTCCAGGGTCAGCCTGGCTGGGCGTGATGCCAAGATATTGGGCCCACACCTTTCCAGACGTGACCATGAAGTAAGCCAGCCAGCCCGTCCTGCGAGGGACTCAGCTTCCCTGGGTGACCAGGCAGACCAGCTGACCTCTGAGCCTGGGTTTTATCAACCGCACACAGGGGCACTGCTAGGACATGCTCCCAGGCTCGTTCGAGGACCGAGACATGGAAATGGTCATCGCAGCTTGTTCTGAAGATTCTAGGGGTCGCTGTCTGGTCAGCTGGTTCTGGGCCCACAGAATCATGACCTGTGCAGGCCAGAGCACCACCCCAGGGGCCTCGGGGCCCAGAGCTGAGTGGCACCTCACACTTCCTGTAGGCCGCATGGCAGGCCAGGCCTTCTTTGAAGGCCTTTGGCTCTTGTGTTTGGGCTCCCTGAGTGTCATCCTCACCCCACTCATAAAATCCTGCTGGGGGGAGGGACAAGCTTGTGTGCAAGTCAGGAGACTCTGGAGGCAAAGAACAGAAATAAAACCAAACCAGCTTAAGCAAAAACATAACTTTATTGGCTGACGTAATGGAGAGAACTTGGGGTTGGATGCAGGACTCAGGCATGGCTGCATCCAGGGGCTCAACCATTTCCCAGGACTCAGCCTCCCTGGTTCGTGATTCTGCTTTGGGTGACAGAGGCTTGAGCTTCCTGGTGGCAGGAACAGCCCCAGCTGTTTCCTTCTCTGGTGAAAAGAAAGTGCCTGCTTCTCAGGGTCCTGGAAGCTCCGCCCAGGACTCGGGCCATCATTGAGCCTCACTCCTGCCTTCAGGACGGCCTTGCCTAGGAAGTGGTGTGGTCACGTCAGGGGACGCACAGTGGGCTTCCAGCCCTGAAGGCCACAGAGGACGAGCTGAGACCCCAGAGAGAAGATGCAGGGTCGCTGGGCAGAGAAGCAGCCACGGCCTGGCAGCGGGGGAGGGGTCAGCCCGCGCGCCTCCTGCCCTGCTCACTGAGCCACCAGGGTGCAGGCCTGGCGTGAGGGGCATCGGGAACAGCCAGGACCGGGAACCTAGGAGCACACAGGGGGCCCTAGGACACCTGAGGACACAGGACTGACGTGGAGTGGTCAGGACGCCCAACCTGGACCGCGGTTCTCCTAACCTGGGGTGGCCCCCCAGGTCCTGGTGGAGACCCGATGAGCTCTTCCTTTAGACAGAGCTGCACTCGACACCAAGGTCTGTGTGGAGCCATCAACCGCCAGAGTGGCCAGGAAGAGCCACAGGGGAGGCGCGGGGGCAGGCGGGGCAGCCCTGCGCCTGCTCAGATCAAGGCTGCCGCCCCCCACGCCCCCCACGTCCAGGCCACTTTTAAAGCCCGAGAAGCACAGAGACAAGAGCAGGCTTTAGTCCCATGGGCCCCCCCCCCCCCGCAGCTGGTGATAAAGGGCTCTGCTGTGGCTGCCTGCTGCGCCCCCCACCAAGAGCGGGTTGGTTCCTTTCCTGTGTCCAGGCTGTCCCAGGCCTCCTGGGAACCTGGTCCTGAGTTTGTTTGTTTTCCCGTATGATTTCCAGGATGTTTTCGCAGGTGGAAGACACAAGGCCCGAGAGTGCAGGAGGTGAGCTGTGGTGGGAGAGGAAGGGCCCAGCCTCCAGAGAGCAGGACAGGCTGGGGACAGCCGCTCTCCAGGGAGAAGCCGCTCTCCAGGGAGCAGCGCCATACTCCCTGACCCCGGGAAGACGTTAATGTTCTACCAAGTAAATTAGATTAAAGTCACGAGCAGGAGAAAGAGGGAGAAGGAAACGGAAAGAAGAGCCGCTGCGTGTCAAGTGAGGAAGCTGCCCAGGGAGTGCAAAGGACGGGGAACTGGTCCTGGCCGCTCAGAACACGGCCTGGCTTCCACCTGGGAAGGGACACTGGGACCGTGTCCTCTAGCAGGGTGTGTGGGTGGACAGAACCACCCTAAAGTTTTCGCAGGTGCATTCTGGTCTGTGCAAATGCACAATGTGTCCACGCGGTTGGAAGAAGAGAGACCGCTGTGGAAGGCACAGGGCCAGGGAGGATGGCGGGGGTCTCCAACAAGGACACAGGCGTGCATGTGTGCACACTCGTGTGCATGTGTACGAGCACACAGCTGTGCTCCGTGGGCCTGGGTGCAGGCAGGTGTCTGGGCTATCTCCTAGACCTGTCCACTGAGAGGCTCAAACCTTGTCTTTGACCTTGGCACACAGAACTCAGTTTCTCACACTCCCACTAAAAGGAGCCCTGGCTCCTGGGAGAAATAAGTGATTTTAGGGCTGGGGCAAGAAAAGTACAAAATTAGACTGGAACATCTTGTTATGCCAGAAAGTAAGAAAGTGCTCAAAAAAAAAAAAGAGTGGCATGTCACAGACTCAGGAGCCAGCTTGAAGGGGCTCTTTGGCCAAACATGGAACAACTGAGCACCAAGACAATGAAGCACAGCGGTGAGTTATACATCACTGAAAGCAGGCATTCAAAGAGCAGACTGGAAATAGATCATGATGGATGATAGGCAGATGATAGGTAGGGACAGACAGATACACAGACAGATGAGATGGATGGATGATAGATGATGGGTGAGGACTGACGAGGGATGTGTGGGTCTATAGATGGATGGTATGTGGAGGGAAGGGCGAGCCGCTAATGGGTGGGTTGATGGGTGGATGGATGATAAGTGGAGGGAGGGAGGGATGATAGATGGAGACAGGGAAGAATGGATGGGTGGATGGAGGGATAGATGGATGGATGATGGAGGGATGGATGATGGATGGAGAGAGGGAAGAATGGATGGGTGGATGGAGGGATAGATGGATGGATGATGGAGGGATGGATGACGGATGGAGAGAGGAAAGGATGGTTGGGTGGATGGAGGGATAGATGGATGGATGATGGAGGGATGGATGATGAATGGAGAGAGGGAAGGATGGATGGATGGATGATGGAGGGATGGATGACGGATGGAGAGAGGGAAGGATGGTTGGGTGGATGGAGGGATAGATGGATGATAAATGGAGGAAGGAGGGATGAATGGTTGGATGGAGGGATGGATGATGGATGGAAGGTGAATTAATGGATGGGTGGATGATAAATGGAGGGAGGGGTGGATGCATGCATGCATGAATAATAGTTGGGTAGATGGTGACTGGGTGATTGAAGGGAGACAGGTGAGATGGAAGGCTGTAGTTTCAGCAGGATGCCAAGATATTCAGTGTGGGGAAGTGCTGGGTAGAGGAGAGTCATGAAAGATGCCGGATCTGGGGGAGTTTGTAGGAGCAGATGTGCTCTGTGTCGTACAGTGTCTCCCCCAAGAATGTTTATGTTTCCAGAAAATAAAGAGTAATTGTAGTGCAGATAAATCAGACAACTCCTGACCAACTTCTCAAAAACACCAGCAGCAGAGGTCGGAAGGGCACTGTGTGCCCGGGAGAGTCAGGAAGAGTGTGGAATGCAGCCGAAAACGCGTCCTCTCAGGCCCCCAGGGGCAACATGGACAAACCCAAATGAGGGCCGCCCAAGGGAAGAGGGCACTGTGTTCTTCAAAAATGTCTGAAACATGAAAGACAAAGACAGTCTGTGAAAAAGTTCCAGAGGAAAGAAAACCAGAGAGACAAGTGCTGCAGTGCTTGACCCTGGAGCAGCCTGTGCCGGGGAAGAAAGCCGGAGAGGGCGGAGATAGCGGCTCCACCCAAGGCAGACCCCACCCCCTTGGGGTCCAGCACGTCACCGAGGGCATGAAAGAGGTGTCCTCTGCTTCCCGGGGGGTAAAGGACTGTGAGCTCTGCCACTTAATCTTAACGGTTCTGAAAAAGAGTCACATACATGCAGAGAGAGAGAGAGACAGACAGAGAGAGACAGAGAGACAGAGAAAGAGACAGAGAGCAGAGAGATACAAAGAGACAGAGAGAGACAGCGAGAGAGACAGAGAGACAGAGAAAGAGACAGAGAGACACAGAGTCACAAAGAGAGAGACAGAGAAAGAGACAGAGAGAGTGAGTGTGCACGCACAAGTGAGCAAAAGGTGGATGAACGGGGTAGAAGGTATAAGTAAAAGGTGTCTGGTGTTTATTTTCGTAGCTTTCCATAGCTTGAAGATATTCCTAAACAAAATGTTTTTTAAAATCAACAAAAGCCCTGGGGTCCACACGGCGTGGAGCAGACCTGGTGCCGGCAAACCTCTGCTGTCCGCAGAATCTCGTAGGGCAGCCAGCACATGTCCCACTGTGCCCCTCCAGAACCCTGGGAGGCACAGGGCCAGCTGTGGGGATGATCTGCGGTGACGACACACCCATGTGCGGGTGCTGAGCAGCCGCCCCGGCCTGTGGGAGCTCCACAGCAGTTCAGAGGGCGGACAATGGGCAGAATCCACGCTCTGTAAATGCCTTCCTGAGACTGCCAGGCTGCGAAGGGGTCGTCAGACCTATTTTGGAAGAAGTGAAATCAGATGATTACAATCTCTGGAATTCTAAAGCAGTTTCTCGGCCCACGTGGGTCAGCATCCCGGCAGCTCAGTCAGAATGCACACTCCCGGACACTGGCCCGGGGCTCTTGGAGCCGGGGACCTGGGCAGCGGCAGGGGCTGCCAGGCAGACAGAGGTGTGGAGAGCACGCAGAGGCAGGTGCCCAGCCCGGCCCTGTGTGGCTGGATCCGTGCACAGAGCATCCCCAAGGAGCCTGGCCATGGGCACAGAGCCACGGGGCCGCGGCCGCTCACACTAACCATTACCCTGTCCCACAGGCACCCGGGCCCTTGGCATCCCTGCTGAGGCTGGTCAGGGGCTGCCAGTGAGGCCAGAACCAGGAGAGCTCACCTGGCCCTCGCCTCTTGAAGAATTGTTAATTGTAACAAAGTATGTGCAACACGAAATCTCCCACCCCATCTGGTCAACGGTGAGCACGTGCGCGTTGCTGTAAGGCCACCGTCCCATCCTCCCCGGAACTGTCTGCCTTCCACCTGCACCCCTGGCAACCAGCACGCCATTCTCTTACTGTGGACCCCAACAGGGCTGACCCTTTAAAGGCAACTGGCCTATTTCACCAGCGTCATGTCCTCAAGGTCCTTCCCTGTGGTCATGTGTCTTTCTCTACTTTTTTAAAAGTGGGATTGCTGGATATGACAGCAAATCTGTTTTCAAGTTGTGAGTGTGCGTGCATGTGTGTGCATGTGCTTGTGTGTGCGTGCCCAAGGTGCTGGGCAGGAACCCAGGCCTCGTGCACCCTGGACACGCCCTCTCACAGAGACATACCCACTCCTTTTGACTTTCTTGAGGAAGCTCAGCGTGCTCTCCACGTGGCCTGAGCCGTTGGATGCTCTGCAGGGGTGTGCATGGGCTCCGGCCTCCCGTGTCCTCCTGAAGTTACTTTCTTTCCTTACATCATTCCTTGTGAATCATGTAGAATTCAACAAAATCCCGCTTAAGTAGTTGCTGTTGATTTAAACCCAGGAGGAAAATTAGGGACTATTGATCCGGCCCCATCTTTGAACAGACAGGGAAACTGAGACACAGACCTGCTCTAGCTGTTGCCGAGCGGCAAACAGGGAAGCAGATGTCCCCTGTCACCCCCACTGATGCCGCCTCATCTCGCACCTGGCCCAGGCAGTCATGTGCTCAGTGTGGTGATCCGTGGGTCCCCGTTGTAGCCGCTCAGCTCCACCCCGTCCCAGGAGGACAGCCAGAGGCCAGGCAGTAGGTCATATGCACTGCTGTGTCCAATAAACCCTTACTCAAGCTCCAGCAGCAGCCCCGTGCTGCCACAGGTTGCCCACTCCTGTTCTAGAACATTCATTGAACAAGCAATCCATGCGACCTGCGGTATGCTGGGCACCATGCTAGGTGCTCAGGACCCGGGAAGCAGAGAGCTCTGGGTCTCCAGGGGCCGGAGCTGGGGGAGGGGCAGGACTCATGGGTCCTCAGGCCCAATGTGCCATTGGTGAGGTCCTCACAACACTGCCATGTGGCATCGTTCTTGTGGGGGGCGGAGACACGGAAGCACCTGCCCCAGGTCACCGGGCGGGCTGGCAGCAGACTTGGTGGCAGCTTGTCCTGGGGCTGCCCTGTAGCTTCCCAGCACAGGGGCCTGGGCACTGGCCTTCCGGATGGGTACAGAGAGGGAGGGTGGGCCACGGGCTCAGGGTCTTTCCACAGGGAAGGCAGGATGGGAGAGTGCTCCCGGTTCCAGGAGGGAGGGTGGGACCCAGGGCCAGGTGGAGGTGGGAGGCCTCGGGCTCTGACCTGGGAAGCAAGGAGGAAAGGCCCAGGTTGACCCAGCCTTGCAAGCCTCTTTGGAAGAGTGGGAGAAACAACTTCCCCTGGCCTCCAGAGCCTGGTCTTCCTGAGGCAAAGGACAGAATGACGGATGGACATGGTCAGCTCCTCCTTCCCTTCCCCCTCTGGTCTTCTGCTCCACCCTCTTGGTCTCTGTCCATCCATCACGGATGCCCCTCCACAGGTCTTGCTGGTTCTGCTTTAGCACATCTGTGGCTACTTCATAGCAGGTTGTGTTGGTCACTCTGGGCCCTCGAGGGCCGCGTCCTGGTGTTCAGTGACCTCTGTGTCTCGGAGCTGTCAGGTTAGGTTGGCAGCAGTGCTTACTCCTGAAGGCTGGGGACTTGCAGACCAGCCTTGGACTCTGCAGGGACAACTCCCCAGGGAGGAGGCACACTGGTGCCCCTGTTGGCTCCTGAGAGGAGTGCTTCCCGTCCCCAGTGTGGCCCCCGGGGCTCCCCATTCACTCCCCCACCTGGAATCCAATCATTGTGCTGGTTCGTGTCCCCAGGGCAGGAGGCGCATGGGGGTCAGCAAGGCATGTCCTGGGGCCCCCACACTGAGGGAGAGGACTTCTGTGGGGAGTGCCCCAGGTGCTGTGAGCCCCTTACGAAGAGCAGGACTCTGCCCCCTCTGTCCCTGCGTCTCAGCTGTCTGTGACGATGGTCTGTAAGCCTCTGGAAAGTGGCTTTGCAGTCTGAGACGCGCCCTTCCTTTCCCGGCCACCAAACACAGATGTGACTTCACTTTCCTGAAACTCCATTCACCCCACAAGACAAGCACGTCCCGAGGGCATCCGACCTGTTTCCCGTCACAGGGTCCCCAGCACGGCAGGCTGCACCCCTGGTGCTTGAGGTGGGGCAGGAGGCGAGGTAGGCACCTGTCAACTCCTGAGCAGAGATTCGGGTGGGAGGTGCCGGGGAGATGCCTGTCTTGTGCCCCCTGGTGGAACCCATTCTGTGCTTTGTGGCCGTGTGCATCTTGAGGCCAGTCGCTGCCCTTGACCACCTCTCAAGAGGGCAGCTGGGGTGCCCAGTGTGGGAGGTGCTCTTCTCACCTCATCTTCTCCGGAGAGTCTGCACAGGGAGCTTTTCCGGGCCGTTCGCCTCTGTCCTGAGCCACGGCGATGAGGAGGCCGGGCCGGCTGGCATGGGACGGGCCTGATGCCTCTCCCACGCTGAAGCAGGTCCTGCTCCCAGGCAGCCCAGGTCCTCCTCCTCCGCAGCAGCTGAGTCTGGACATGTTGGTGGCCTTCTCCGGGCCCCCAGGAGCACTTCCTACTTAAGACCGGATTTGAAGGGGACGTTCTGCACCAGGCGTTCCCAGGAGCAAGTGTCAAGCACACATCCCAGGCAGGGAGCCTCATTCCCGGAAATGGGGTGCAGCTGGAAGGGGGGCCACCCGGTGCCATCACAAAGGCCCCTGACCTAGTCTGGGTAACTGCTCCTGACACTGTCCCCTCCGAAGCTCAGACAGGGCTCGAGGGTGCCCTCCACACACACACACACACACACACACACACACACACACACACACACACACAGATTCACACTCAAGCACGCGCATTTGATGAAACCAGACAGGCAGGCCTACAGCCGTGGCACAGCAAGGCCCTGGGCAGGAGTCCCGCCCCGCACACAGCGGACCCTGGCCAGCCTGAGGTTTTGAAATACTGCACCCCACCCCCCACTAGGCCGGGCACCCACAGGCATGCCCGTCCGAGGGCGGCACAGGTGAGCAGGCGGTGTGCACAGTGAGGGCTTCAAGTCATGAGGCAGCCGCCACCTGATGCAGCTTGGACAGGAACACGCCCTCACCCTGTGCTGCCGGGACCGTCCTCGGCTCACGAGGTCTTTCCAACTAGAGGGCTCCCTGTGGGGCGCCTACTGTGCGCCAGGCTTGGCAGCCCCACAGGCCTCCAGCTTCCCCATCACAGGTGGACCAGCCTGGGGGGCAGGAGAGTCTCAGTGACCTGCCCCACGCCCCAGCCCCCCTGCTGGTCCATGTTCCACTCTGGCTGCCCTTCCCGGTCCTCAGCCCCACAGCACAGGTCAGCAGGGACCAGCTCAGCGGGCAACCTTGAAGGGCTATCAGGTCAGGAGGTCCAGGCTAGCATGGGTCCCCCCAGAGGTCCTGCTGTAATCAGGCCCAGAGCCAAGGTCTCCCTGGCACCCCAGGCCCCTCTAATTGAATAAGTATTCTCTGTCGAGTGCCCGACTACATGGTTTCCATGGATACCCACTTCTAATGGCATAATGAGACAAGGGCCTGGGCTCTCCAAAGCCCGCATGGGTACACCCCATCCCGAGGAATCTCTCTGGAGACGTTGAGACTGAGCAGCCCGAGGGTCCTGGGCTGGATAGTGACCAGGCAGAATCAGTTCCTGCCATACCTGGCTTTGACACTGGGTGAACCCCCACCAAGGCTGGCCCCTCACAGGGACCAGCCTCCAGCGCTGGCCTGGACGCCGTCCACCCTGCCTCCCTTCCACATTCCAAGCAGGGAACACGGCCCTTGGCCCCTGCTGTGCCTGCACTGGGCACCCTCCAGAGCCACGTCCCCTGTGTGTGCAGTCCACTCAGCCCTGCCCATTGGAACCTTTTAAAAGGGCTCTTGCCATGTGCTACCCTGTCCTTCTCCCTGGTCTGGCTTCGCATCTCTGCCTAGCTGGTCTCTGACTCTGCTCATCTCCCAGCTAAACACAGAATGTGCCCTGGGACCCTTTGCTCAGAGCAGGGGACACCAGGGATCGCACCACTCACCTTCCCACCCTTGGCCCAGGAGCCGTCCACCCCAGGCCTCACATTAGCGCTCCTCACTGGGGGACCCACGGAGACCTGATGGGGAGGCGCACTGGCCAGGTTGGCCTGGGAGATGGAGGGGAAGACAGAGAAGCCACAAGCTGCCACTGGTCCTGTCACCTAGGCCCGTGTCTGCCTTCGGGGGCTGCTGCTTGGGAGGGTCCTACTTGTGGGCAGCCCCCAGGGTGCCGCTGTCTCTGTGGCTTCCTCAGGAGCTTCCAGGGCAGGTCCAGACTTGGCCAGAGAGTGACATGACAGGGGCCTGTGGGCAGCCACCAAGGCTCAGCCGTGAGCGGAAATGCCACACGGAGTTGGGCACAGATGCAGAGATGCGCCTGCAGCCCCCCACCTCCCTGCGGCCCACCCCAGGGGAGCAGCCTTCCATTTACTGTCTATTTAACCAGCACGTGCTCAGCACTGCCCCGTGAGCAGGCCAGTCAGGTGGGAGGCTCCCCCGCGGCAGTCTCCTGCTGCAGGATTCATAATCAGCTGAGCAGAAGGGCAGCTGGGGGCGGTACAGGTGGTCAGGGAGTCACCTCCTCCATGCCTCTGGGACGGACGCAGGCATCGTGGCCTGAGGTCTGGACACAGGCCCTCAGTTCAGTGCACACAGCTGCCGTGAGAGGGGGCGCCAAAGCTGGGCCGGGTTTCCACCCTGGAGGGCCCTTCGTGGGCCCCCACCCCATGCCCTCAGGGTGGAGTTTGCTGAGTGAGCAGGGGTGGACGCCACCCTGGGCGTGCTTCCTGGGAGAGGCCGTGAGGCTTCTGCAGAGAGGGGCCCACAGGGCCGCAGCAGTGCAGCCAGGACCTCTTGGGCCTGAGGGCCTGGAGCAAGGCTAGAGTCTGCTGGACAGGGCTGTGGCCTTCAGAGACGGAGGAGGCCCTGTCAGCACCTGGGCTGGCAGGGCGGGGGCCAGGAGAGCAATGCCCACCTCCCCACATTGCAGGCTCTGCCAGAGCCAGGGCCCTAAGGCCCACCCAGACCACTAGGGATGCAGGGTGGACATGGAGGCCCATGGAGAGTGACCTGGGCAGGCGACTGGGGCCTCTGAAGGAGAGTGGCTTCCACCAGAGGAAGCTGCCTGTGCCCTTGGGGTTGACCCTGGGGCCATCTTGAGCAGGAGGGGTCCAGCAGTGCCCTAGGTGCAGGGGTGCCCAGAAAAGGAGCACAAGCAAACTCGTCCCCGTCCCGTCCTGCCATGTCCCCTCCTGCCCAGCTGGGTGTCCTCCTCCCCAAGCACAAAGTGGCACTGGCAGCTGGGCCCAGCCACCTGTGTCCCGGAGCAGGAGCTTGGCCATTGCTGGCTGGGGCAGGTGCACAGTACTTTCCCTCCCGAGTCCCACAGCGACCTCCCGGCATGGCCAGGGCAGGAGGAGTGCTGTGGGACCACCCCTTGTGGGGCCAGCAGGTCCTGTGTCCCCGTTCCCTGGGGGGGAGAGGGTGACACCTGAGCCTCTTGGGGACGTGGTAGAGGAACTTCTGTCTGCCTCCGCCACCCATGGGTGGGGCCTGGGAAGGGCGCCCCCTCCTGGACACCAGCTTCACGTTTTCAAATGCCCGGACTTCACCCCAGGACCCTCGCACACAGGCCCCCTCCTGGCGGAGGGCAAGGGTGGCCCTAGCCCAAGGCCGCGGGGGCTTCCTGTGAGCCCTCCAAAGTCGGGAAGCGCGCCTCCTCGGTAATGAGAAGCAGGTATTTGCCTCTGTGCAGGATTCATGTATTTTTTTCTGCTGTAATTGAAACAATATCTGGAATGAGGCATCTAATTACCGCCCTTTCCTAGAAATTGAACGATAACATGTCCTGTCGATACAAACCCTTTGTTCAAGTCAAACACGGTTTCCCAGGGCAATTCTGAGGAACGCTACAGGGAAAAGTACTTTGGTTTTTAAATAGTTGCTCTAAGTATAATACCCGAGTCTGATGCCAGCTACTTAGTCCTTTGTTTTATCTCCAGGCACCTTGGCTCCCCTGTTCCTGCATGACAATGGCTCACGGTGCAGTCATCTCAACCAGCTTTGCCTAATCAGGGTCTCAGGGCTGGGAGGGCCTCAGGACATCAGAGCCAGCACCCGGACTTGTCAGTGGGACAAGCTGAGTCCTGGGATGTGGCAAAGGTCACGGCACCAGATGGAGGTAAGCCCCGAGCTGGGGCTGGAGGAGAGCACGGTGGGGGAGACCTGGGGGCTGCGCAGCCCAGGGGCTGGGCTCCAACGCCAGCTGGCTCTCACACCATTAGCACTCTGGCATGACCAGAAGCCCCCTGCGCCTGGCCCCAGCGTCACCCCTCTGCAGCAGAGCCTGTGCTCCGCAGAGTGCCACACTCAGCCCTCTGACACACATCACGGCCGCTTCCTGCACGTGCGATTGACCCAGCGACCCAAGGGGTGGCCGCCACTCAGCAGCAGGTCACCGGGTACCCATGTTCGATTTGTGGCTGAAAACAATAGAAATGTCCTCTCACAGCCCAGGAAGCCCTGGTAGCCCAGAGGGGCAGGGGGTGCTCCCCCTGATGGTTCTGAGGAAGGCGCTTCCTCGCAGCTCTGAGCCCGCGCGTCCTTGGTTACGGCGACACGGCTGTGGCCCGTGCTGCGGGCTCCTCGTGGGATCGTGTGTGTCCAATAAGGGCCCCAGTTACACAGAATTTGGGCCCACCCTGACCCAGGGTGACCTCATTTAACTAGATCACCTCTGCAAAGACCCTGTTTCCAAATAATGGCCTTCACAGGCTCGGGACCTTAGGACATGGGTGTCTCCTTCCTCAGTGGGGGATTCAGTGCCACCCGTGACACCCACGCGGCTTTCTCTCTGTTCATCAGGTGCCGCCAGTGAGCACGTGACAAGCCGGGTCTCTGTCTCTCTTCCAGCAGCTCAAGTAGCAGGTATGCCGCCTGCGTCCACTGGCCACCTCGCACGCCCTCCTGTCTGGCGCTGTGTGCACCAGAGTCCTGGTCCTTGATCTGGCTGGAGGGGAGTGATCTTGCCCCCAGGGATTCTGCAATGGCTGAGGACATCTTTGGTTGTCACTACGAGAAGTGCTCCTGGCACTGGTGGGTTTTGGCGGGGGAGGTGCTAATCACCCTACAATGCCTGGGACAGGCGCCCCCACAGCAGTCTCCAGCTCCAAATGTCAGCCATGCCGAGACGAGGAGCCCTGTTTTCTGGTAATGGAACACTGGTCTTGGACTATGGCTGCCACAAAAACAGTATACCTCTGGCTTCCTGCAGCAGGTACAGCCACGTGACCACGTTCTGACCAAGGGAGGGCCAGCAGAGGCAGGTTCCAGGTGGAGCACCTGTGAGGGGGATGTGGCCTGCCGTCCCACTGTAGGGACGTAAATGTGATGCCATGGCCAGGCCTGGAGAAACCCTGAGACCTCCAGGGCAGGATGCCCACCTGGGATGGTCAAGGAAAGAGATGGAGGGCCCCAGATCCTCAGCCCCACAGGGTCTTGGGCGGCTCCTATCAGGTCTTGTGTGTGAGAGAAAAAAACTCCATTTTGCTTAAGCCAACACGTGGGGTCTTTTTGTCACAGCAGCAGCACCTGTACCCTGACTTAGGATTCTGAGTGCCAGACTGGTGCTGTTCTGGAACAGAACCCAGGACAGATCTGCAGTTGAAATCAGAGACTTAAACTGGGCCAGCTCTGTTTTCTTCTCACGGCTTCTGGGAAGGGAAAACTTGAGAAGAAAACACAGCCAATCTTGCTGAGCATGGCTCCAGGTGCCTGGGATCCAACCCAAACATTCCAGGACCGCGGGCAGCTCTGCCTGCACCCCTACCTCTTCCCGCCTGAAGTACTTGGGACAGGATGGACACGGGAAGCCAGAGGGTGCGTCCAGGGTCAGCGCGAACGTGAGCACTCTTATTTTTCCAAACATGTTAAGGCCCTTTGGCATTTTCCGATTTTAAAAACCCTACAGCCAAACAAAACAAAGAACCCAAAGCTCCTTCTCGCTCCAAAGCACTTGTGGGCTATGGTCACTGCACGCACACATGGTGGACAAGAAGTCAGTCCCACTTAATGAAGTGTCCCCTCCAGGAGCACCCCTGGTTCTCAGTGGGGACAGGTGAGATGCAAGGCACCCCTCACTATCCTCCCTGAGGTCCAGCCTGTGTCCCAGTTGGGGCCTGAGAGCAGGCCATATCCTTAGCTTCCATCATGAGTGGCCACGCTGGGGACAGGCTCTGCCTCCCTGAGGCCCCTTTAGAGCCCATATACTTGGTGCTCAGCAAAGCTGCAGCTAAAAGCCAGTGGCTTGGGCAAGGCTGGCTGGCCTCAGTGTCATAGGCCTTGACGGACTCACCTGCAAAGCAGGCTGGGAGGGCGTCTCTGGCCAGGGCACGAAGGGTGGCCCACACTGGGTGCCTGGCCACACAGGTCTCGGGAAGCGTGGTTAACGGGGGGTCCCCAGGGAGACCGCTTGAGGAAGGAAGCCTGGCACCAGGGAGGATCTAGGAGTCTGTGATGGGCAGCGGGGCTTGGGTGGGGCAGAGGCCGCAGCCCAACGTCCTGGCCACCAGAATGCTGATGGAGATCATTGTGACAATCATGGTACTTTGCAGAGGAGGTAGACTTGGACTGTGGACAGCAAATCATTTAGGATGCATTCACCCACCTCCTGGGCACCTCACGGGAGGTGACCTGAAACCAGACGCTTCCAGAGACCGCTAGGCTTCCCCACAGTCCTGGGGTCTCCTCTGGAGACCTGGGAGGGCCTGGGAGCCTCGCCCTGTGGAAGGCGGGCAGTGGAGTGGGGGACGCACAACCCAGGGGCCCGAGGCGGAGAGGAACAGCGCGGGGAACAGTGGGGAGCCGGCCATGTCCTGCCCACCTGGGGAAGCCAGTGCCGTGGAGGCTGGGGGAAGCACCTCTCAGGCTCCCGTGGCCGCGTGCTCGGCTGACTGGTCTGGGACCCCAAGCCCAGGAGGAGGCCGAGGACAGACAGGTGCAGGACTCTGTGCTCTGTTGAAATCAGAGCCACCTAAGTAAAAGTGGCCAACTGCAAAAGCAGCGAACTCCCTGTCACCTGGATGTGCAGGCAGAGGACAGGGAATGGTTGGAGGGACATTGTGAAGACCCACACGTCACCCAGGACCAGACATAAGGATCAGCACTGAGGGTGAGGGTGCTGATGGCGACTGGTGCTGACGATGGTGATGGTGGTGATGAAGGTGGTGACGATGGTAATGAAGGTGATGGATGTGGAGATGGTGATGGTGATGATGGAGGTGATGGAGATGGTGTTGGAGATAGTGACAGAATGCTGATGGCCTTGATAAGAAAACTGTCTCATGACTCCCTGAGCAGGAAGATGTCTAGCCAGAGGTGACTCAGGGGGGTTCATGGAGACCCAGAAACAGAGGCATTAGGAACACAGCTTCTTCTTTTGTGGCTTTCATTCTCCTCCTGATCATACAACAGCTGCTGCAGAGCCTGACATCACATCTTTACACATGACCAAGCAGGAAAGAAAGCAATGGCCTTTTTGCACATTTCTTGCCTGTCATCAGGGAGGTCATTGTCTGGGCCTGGGCAACATGGCCTCCCTCCTGCATCCTCTACAGTGAGCAGGACCCAGGCCAAAGAACCCTTCTGCAGAGATTGCACAGCAGCCAAGAAGCTAGAAAAAAGGTGGCTTCCCAAGGCCGAGTAGCCAAGCTCATCAGACCGAGTCAGGCCCAGCCCAGCCCAGCCCAGCCGTCCCCCAGGCCCCCAGGAAGTGGGAGAGCAGAGTCACAGCCGTGCTTCAGGGCAGACCCACAGACCATGCTCTGCAACGTCTGGATTGGATGGAGAGGGAACGAACGGAGGCTATAGTGGAGGCTGGGCCTTCGAGGGTCTTGGATGCCAGGTCAGGTGCCCGGGGCAGCGGCAGATCCCTAAGGAAGGGGCCAGGCCCAACTGGTGCAGACTACAGGGGTGGCCTGGAGGCCAGAGTGGGGCAGCCAGGACAGCAGAGGTGGGTGGGAGCCAGTCTCGAGGTCCTCAGCAGGTCCTTGGCGAGAGCCGCCAGCCCTCCGCTCTAATCCATTACGCTCCTTGCCAATCTGAGCCAGTCCCAAGAGTGGCCCTCCCTCCAGAGGGCCTCAGCCTGCTGTCGGAACTCAGCTGTGCCAAACCCATCACCGCTGATCAATATGCAATGGATTCGGTCTGCGGGCCGGTGCACGAAGCCGGCCGGGCCGCGGATCCTGCCACAGTCTGACAAGACAGATTGGCTTCTGGAAATCTTCTGGGAGGGGCGGGGAGAAAAGCAAGCCTCATTTTTTTTCCCTGCCTCATCTTTAAAAATGAAATTTCACATAAACCTAAGGGAACGTGCTCAGCCTGGCTCCCAGGAGAAAGCCGCTCCCTGGGCGTGCAGCCAAAAGACGGCAGCTCCCCTTGCCCCAGCACCAGCCGGGCTCAAGAGACGGGACTCCCCGCCCATGCAGGCACCTGTGAGGACACAGAGGGACAGGCAGCCACGACCCCCAGCTGGGAGCTCATGGCCACATGCAGGAAGAGGAGGACACTCAGGGCCAGTGTGGACCTCGAACTACCTGGCCTGAGGCCTCCATCCCACAGACGGGGAAACGGAGCCCAGGGAGGCAAGAGGTGCATGGCCTGCTGGGCAGCACCTACGGAGTGACCGGGGTTTAAGTTCACGCCTGGTGGCTCCAGAGGCCCAAAAACCAGGCGGAAAGGGCTGTGGGGTGTGGGATGCCAGGGTCTGCACTGGACGCTGCCAGGTGGAGGCCCGTTCTCTCCTGGGCCGCCTTCGCCCGGAGGGCATCTAGCACGACTGAGGCTTGAGGACAGGCACTCTCAGCCTTGCCCTTGGCACCACTATCACCACACTTCAACTGAGCTTCCGAACGGCATGTAGGAGGACAGCAAAGGGGCCCAGATCCAGCCAGGGCCACCAGGGAGGCTTCCTGGAGGAGGAACCTTGTGCAACTATCCTTGAAGGAAGAGCCCAGGGACAGACAGGGCCAAGTGTGGCTGAGCCCTGTGAACAGCATGCACCCATGTCCAGAGGCCATGAGGCAGTGATAGACAGCCTAGAGCGCAAGGGCTGAGGAGCTGTCTGAAAGAGCCAGGTGACAGTGAGCAGGCCTAGGAGACAGCACAGAGCTCAGCCCTACCCTGGAGTCTGCCTGCAGCAGTGGGCACGTGCAGTGTGGTATGTACACGTGCAATGTGGTGCATATAGGTGTGCATGTGTATACACACAGTATACTGTGCTTGTGCGTGCTAGTGTGCATACTCACATGTATGAGTAGACTTGTGCACTGTAAGCATGCAAATGTGCACACACATGTACATACACTTAAATGCATATACCTCTGCATACATTACATGTGCACCTGGGCACATATGTGGTACACTGCACATGAGGGGCATGTACAGACATGCATGCAGTGCTTTATGCACAGTGTGTGGACGTGTGCACGCAGGGTGTTTGTGTTTGCATGCACGTGAACGTGAACATGTACACACAGGACACAGGTACTCGGGGATACATGTATGCAAGTGTGGACACACATGCATATAAGAGGTGTGTGCGGGCATGCACACCTGTGCAAGCCAAGGTAGTTCAGGACCAGCTCCCCTCTGCACATGCCAAGGCTGCTCATGAGGTATGGTGCACAGCACCCAGGGTGGCCCTGGCCCTGGCAAGGCAGCTGTGGCTGTGTGGCCCTGGAGGGACCAACCTGCTCTTCTGGGGTGGGATGAGCTCTGTCTCTGCAGTCCCAGCATCTCCAGCTCCATGCAGCTTTCCCCCTGGGAGGAACCTGCCCCCTCCTGACATGCTCCCACACACATGTGCACAGACACACCCACCATGGCGGCAACCCCCACAGCATTCTCCCACCTCACTCAAGCCCAGCCTGGGCCTGGTCGCCAACCCCTCACAGGACAGGCATCTTTCTGGGAACACACCATTGGCTGGCTGCAGATATCTGGAGCAGTCTGACAAGCCAAATTTTCAACATCTGGACAAAGAGGCTTCTCTAGCTCCTTTGCAAACAGCACCCTCCTGGGGCCTCGGCACCAGGAAGGCCATGTACCATGCAGCCCCAGCACAGCCCAGGGCTCCCAAGAGGAGAGCTTGGTGCCCTCTGCCTCACAGCCCTTGGATGGCCCCTCCTCTGCATTTTAGGAGACGTGGTCAGCAGCATCAGGCAACAGGAAGTCAGTGTCTCTGCCCAGGGCTGGGCCACTCACAGGCTGGGCACTCCAAGCGCCCTCGGCTGACCTGGCCTTGCGAGCTGCTGCCTGAGCAGTGTGAAGTCCTGCTGGCTTCAGGCCCAGTCTTGCTCTGCTCCTTCTCCTGCGAATGCCTGTGCTGACTGCCACCGCCTGCAAACATGAGGCTGCCCATGGAGCCAGGGCCCAGATGGACCTCCCCACAGCCCCCTGTATCCTCTAAAATGCTTCTCAAGACAAGAGCCCTGATCCCGGAGTAGGGGGCAGCTGCCAGGGGAGGAGCCATCTCTCCAACACCTGCATCTGACCAATGTCACAGCCTTTGCCGGGATCCTCCTCTGGCTCCCCACACCTCCAGAGCAAAAGCCCCCTCCCCCAGGGAGCACAGCCTCTCTTCCTCATTCTTCAAATGCACATGGACACTTCCTCTGGAAACCTTCCCACAGCCCGGGGAGGAGCCCCAGGGCCTCAGTGATGCTCAGTGCATCCCTCTCAGTGTGGGCACTGTCCACCCCAATAACAAGCACCACAAGGCCAGGCCTCCCTGCGCTCTGCACAAGATGACTGGCCCACAGAGCAGGGCTCGAGCGCCCCAATGATGGAGAACACAGCGTGTGCGAGCTTCTACACAAATGCAAACCCAGGGGTCCTGATCATGGCATTTTTAACCCTCCAGGACCAAAAGAGCTTTTTAACAATGACATGGTTGTCCCCTCTCTGGACGGCACCTTTCACATGCCAGTCAGGGCTCTTTGCTGCTCCCATGTATATAAATGCCCAGGACTGACACAGGCGGCTTGGTCCTCCACCTGAACCCTGCTGCTGGCAAGCCCACCACTCAGAATGCTTGATTTCTGCCTGGCTACGGCTGGATACCTGCCAGAGGTATCCAGAGGCCAGAGGTCTATGGTGGCATCTGCTATGACAGCAGTGCCCCCTGATTAAGGCTGCCCAGCCTGAGTTTAGACCAGATGCTAAAGCTGGCCCCTGTCAGGAGCTCAGAGACAGAGCCACTCCACAGTGGCACAGTTGTGGGCACTGCTGATGGGGGAGAAGACTTTTCCACATGCCTCTTGGGCACAGGCCATGTCACAACCAGTTTCCCTGCCTCTCTCACATCTGAGGGCAAGGGAGAACCCCTGGCTAGGGCTCACGCATTTTTAAGACTGTGTGGAGGGTCCTCCCTCCACCCTGCAGGGAGATGTAGGGCCTGGGAACTCCAGCTAGTCCTGGGCCCCCTCCTCCCTAGTCTGCCTCCCACAGCCCAGGGCTGCCTGAAGGCAGGGACCAGGACCCACACTCAGCCCAGACCCCAGTGACAGTACCTTTGCATAATGGATGCCCAGAGACGGCTCTCCCTAGGGCCTGCTCCCACAAGACCACCCGTCATCAGGCAGCTGTCGGGTTTGTCAAAGGCGGTGATTCTGAACATTCCCCCAGCCTTTAAAAGCAGGGTCACGCAGAGTAAGAAGTAAACTTCGATAACTGCCAACATGGGCACAGAGCTTGGGAGCCTGCCCAGGGCTTCCACAGGCACCGCTGTTATGATTCATGCTTCAGCGGCTCTGGGAAGCGGGCAGGGGAGGGAACTGAGGCCGGTTGAGGAGGTGGCTCTGCAGGGGAGCACCGACCCCAAGCCTGACAGGGCCAGTATGCACTAGGCGGTGCTGCGTCCGCTGTCAGGCGCAAGAGGCTCGCTCTCCTATCAGGCCGTGGACCCCGAGCTAGCCAAGCTGCGCGCCGGTGTGCACGCTGGCGTGCGCCAGAGCCTGTGCCGGGGGAGGTGAAGGAGCCGCCCGTCTTAGAAAGAGCAGGCTTCTAGAACTCACCGCCCAGGCCAGCCGGTGATCAGCCCAGTCCCGCAGGCTGCAGTCGGCCCTGGAGGGGGCGCCCTAGTCGAGCGCGCGCCCCGCGCCGCCGCCCCGGACTCCTCCCCGGCGCCGCGCGGGCAGGTTCGCCAAGGCGGCCGCGGGCTCGGGCGCCCGGCCCGCTCCCCCCGGGGCCGGTGGCGCGGGCCTGCCCGGCGCCCCGCCCCGCGCGCCCTCCCCGCTGCGCAACTCGACCCAAGTTGGAAACCGAGCCCGGCGGCTGCACTCGCGCCGAGCGCACGGCAGCGGCGGAGGCGGCGGCGGCGCAGCACTGGCGAGCAAGACAAGCGAGGCGGCGCCCGCACGGCCGAGCGCGGACCGCGGGGGGCGCCCGCGCCCGGGAGCAGCCGGAGGACTGGCGGCGGTGCCGGCGCCCAGCCTGGGAAAGTAAAGTTGGAGCAGGAGGCTGGGCGCGGGGGCCCGGAGGAGCCGCATCCCGCGTCCCGGCGCGCCAAGCGCTAGCTGGCTGGATGGGAGGCGGAGCGCTGGGGCCAACGCCGCCTGCAGCCTGCGCCCGGGCCGGGCGCCGGGACCGTGGAGCTGTTCAGGCGCGCCGGCTGGGACGCCGTGTCGCCGTGGGCTCGTGGCCGGGACGCTCCCAGTGAGCGGGGCCGAGGGCGGGGCCGCGTGAGGACCCCGGGACCTGCCCCCCTTCCCCCAACCGCAGCGTCTCCGCTCGCTTCGGGCGCCTCCAGCTCTGCACTTACGCACGCGGCAGCTGCAGGGAGCCCGGCAGCCACGCTCTCCGGCGCGCCGCCCGCCGGGCCACCACGGCCAAGGGCCGGCTACAGGGCGCCGCGGTTCCCGGCGGGCACGCCCGAGGAGCAGGCGGCGATGCGGGCGCCGACCCGGGCTGGGGGGCGCCCGAGCTGCCGCGGCTGCGCCCCGGCTCCTGGCAGGACCGCGTAGCTCGCGGGAGGACCATGGCTTCCCCGGCGCTGGCGGCTGCGCTGGCGGTGGCGGCGGCGGAGGGCCCCAACGCGAGCGGCGCCGGCGACGGGGGCAGCGGCGGGGGCGTCAACGCCTCAGGGGCTATCTGGGGGCCGCCGCCAGGCCAGTACTCGGCCGGCGCTGTGGCGGGGCTGGCGGCCGTGGTGGGCTTCCTCATCGTCTTCACCGTGGTGGGCAACGTGCTGGTGGTAATCGCCGTGCTGACCAGTCGGGCGCTGCGTGCGCCACAGAACCTCTTCCTGGTGTCGCTGGCCTCGGCCGACATCCTGGTGGCCACGCTGGTTATGCCCTTCTCGCTGGCCAATGAGCTCATGGCCTACTGGTACTTTGGGCAGGTGTGGTGTGGTGTGTACCTGGCACTCGACGTGCTCTTCTGCACCTCGTCCATCGTGCACCTGTGTGCCATCAGCCTGGACCGCTACTGGTCGGTGACGCAGGCCGTCGAGTACAACCTGAAGCGCACGCCTCGCCGTGTTAAGGCCACAATCGTGGCTGTGTGGCTCATCTCGGCCGTCATCTCCTTCCCACCGCTGGTCTCCTTCTACCGTCAGCCCGACGGAGCCGCCTACCCTCAGTGCGGCCTCAACGACGAGACCTGGTACATCCTGTCCTCCTGCATCGGCTCCTTCTTCGCGCCCTGCCTAATCATGGGCCTGGTCTATGCGCGCATTTACCGGGTAGCCAAGCTGCGCACGCGCACACTCAGCGAGAAGCGCGCTCCCGCGGGCCCCGACGGCGCATCTCCGACCACTGAGAACGGGCTGGGCACGGCGGCGGGCGAGAACGGGCACTGCGCACCCCCGCGCGCCGACGTGGAGCCAGATGAGAGCAGCGCCGCTGAGAGGCGGCGGCGCCGAGGCGCGCTGCGGCGGGGCGGACGGCGGCGCGCGGGCGCCGAGGGGGACGCGGATGTGCAGGGGCCCGGGACCGCGCCTGCTGACCAGGGCGCCCTGGCGGCAGCCCGGTCCCCGGGTCCTGGCGGGCGCTTGTCGCGCGCCAGCTCGCGCTCCGTCGAGTTCTTCCTGTCGCGCCGGCGCCGGGCGCGCAGCAGCGTCTGCCGCCGCAAGGTGGCCCAGGCGCGGGAGAAGCGCTTCACCTTCGTGCTGGCCGTGGTCATGGGCGTGTTCGTACTCTGCTGGTTCCCTTTCTTCTTCAGCTACAGTCTGTACGGCATCTGCCGCGAGGCCTGCCAGCTGCCTGACCCGCTCTTTAAGTTCTTCTTCTGGATCGGCTACTGCAACAGCTCGCTCAACCCGGTCATCTACACGGTCTTCAACCAGGACTTCCGGCGCTCCTTCAAGCACATCCTCTTCCGACGCAGGAGAAGGGGCTTCCGACAGTGACATGGGGCTGACGGGCCTGCCCTCCTGATCACTCCTGCGGGGTGTGGGGGCTTCTCCCCAGAGACCCAGGGATGGACTGGCTTCCAGGGCACAGGGGAGAGAGGGCGCAGCAGGGCAGAAGCTAGACAGAGAGACAGCTGGGCCTCCGGGGAGTGAGAGGGAGAAAGGGGAGACCCTTTGCCTTCCCATCTCAGCCAGGGGCTGCTTCTGGGGCTCCAGGCCAGATCCAGGTGCTGGAGCCTTGCCGAGGTCTGATGTGAGTGGACTTGTAGACTGCAGTGTTGGATGCAACCCCCTCCCCCCAAAATGGGTGAGAAAGGAGCCTCCTCCCAAACACACCATCCAGTATTCCCAAAACAAGGGCTGACTTCCCCAGGACCTGCGGGGAGGAGGAAGAGGGCACCAACAATCTTTGATTACTGAAAGTATTTAAATGTTTGCCCAAAGCAAACGTCCCAAACTACCAAACTATTTTCTAAATAAACCTTTGTAATCTAAGCCTCAGGTGCAGCCCTCAGTCGCTAAGCCCATGGGGTACCCTCCAGGCCCTGCACTGCCTAGCCCACCCCCAGGTTTGGAAGGGGGCTCTGGGGGTCTCCACATGTCAGCTTCCCCTCTTGCATGAGTAGGAGGGTTTTTTTTTTCTTTTTTTAACAAAAGAACCCAAACTGCTTTATTTACAACAAAATATATACTCAAAATCCTTGTGCTATAAGCAGTTAAGTAGCAAAGCTGACTTTAGATTTATGTCTCAGGGGACTGTCCTCTCTATATTTCCGTTCCTGCCCATTTCAGAAACTGCCCCTGAGGGAAGAGATGGGGGTCTCCAAGTCCAGGCTCTTCAGGCCTCTGGGGCTCTGGACACTTTCTAGGTTTGCCTCTTTGAAGCAGGTAGGTGGGGTGAGGCCTGCCCCAGGAAGCCCTAAGGCCTTGGCTCGCTGGGCCTGGCCAGAATGAGATGGAACAACCTGTTGTCATTTCTAAAACAAACGGAAGGTCATTGAGACCCAGAGCAACGAAGGTGGGAAATACCTGCAGTAGATGGGGAGGGAGCTGGAGCCTGCCCACCTTCCCCGGTCCCCCAGGGCTTCCTCCCAGTGCTGCCCACCCTCAGCCCTGTTCCGCTCTCAGGCCCTGGCAGAGCGGCTGGAAGAAGGGAGACCCTGGGCTACAGTGGCCTCCTGGGTGCTGGGCCCTCTGGAGCCAGGATCCCACAGGTTCTTCCAGCCCCTGGCAGCTCTTGGGGTGGACGGTGGCAGCAGGGCCTGGACAGGGATGAAGGGGACTCCCCCACAGCATGCTGCAGCTCTGTGGGCCACAGGAGTCTCCTGCTGGGAACCCCTTCTGTGACCACCCAGTCCCCGCCTCCTCCTGGGGCCCCACCCGTCCCTGCTGCCCAGTCCAGCCCTCAACTCTCTCAATTCCCACACATCTGCTCTTGGCCTGGGGTGGCCCAGGGTCTGGCCTGGGGAAGGGTCAGCCTCTACCCTGCCTTCACTCCTAAGCCTCTCTCCACTGAGTCTAGTCTGACCCGTCATGGCTGTCACTTGTAAAAGACCCTGAGCACTGCCTGTCCTCACCACCCTGCATTATACAGCCTCAGGATACCCCAACTGGCCCTTGCTACCCCACACTGTGTCCATGCAGAGACTCTACCACTGTGTGCTGGGTTCAGACACGGGGCCAACAGATCATGAGTCCAGTGAGGAGACCAGCTGTCAGTGGGCTGCCGAGGGGGACCAGCACGTCTCTGACCCCCCCCCCCCAGCTGGCCCTGGACAGACAGACCCCAGTTCTTGTTGGGCGCTAACGTCTGCCTGTGAAGGAGGCATTGCCGAAAGCTGCCTGGGCCCAGCTGGGCTGCAGGGCTGCAGTCACCCTGCCTGCAGACCAGGGCTCTTGGGGGTGCCTTGCTGGGGGATGGCATGGTTGATACCACTGAGAAGAGGGAGGTGCCCAGGGGCCACCCCCGTTCTTAGAGAAAAGACCCCAGGCCCAGGGCCGCAGAGTTTCCCTCCAGGTGCTGCATCTTACCAAGCTTGTAGGATGTACCCCAAGCTGCTGGCCAGCTGGGAAGGCAGGCACTTGCCCAGCACTCGGACACCCGTCCAATCCAGGATACCCTTTCCTTGAGAGGAAGGACGTTTTCGGAGCTCATGATTTTTATTACTAGCACATTTCATGGGGCTCAGAGAGATGGATCAACCTGCTTGTTGTCACACAGCTGGTGCTGAGACCCAGACAGCCTTCAGGTGCAATCACAAAATCACGTGTTTATGGAGCACGTTTCCACAGTCCCTTCTGCCCCTCAGGAGGTTGTGGGCAAGGGCCACTTTCCCCAGCTGAGAAGGGCACCCCAGAGGCATGTCTTGGGAAACCGAGGTCATCCTCGTGTGGGGTGGAGCCTCTGTGCCAATGCAACATGCCAGGCTGTAGAGGGTCCCTGCCTACTGTGGCCAGGGCTGCCAGTGTCCTGGCTGGGGGTGGGCATGGTCAGTGCTTTAGGATTTCACTGGAACCCTGAGGTCTCAGGGAACATGCATTCACCCCGAGCCAGCACCTGCTGTCCCTCAGAGCTGTGTGGCTACAAGCAGGTCACCTGTGAGCTGGAGGGCCCCTTGGTGAGGGTTAGTGACTGCCCCAGCTGGGGCTCCTGGGGGTTAACTGTGCAGCAGAGTGCCGGGCCCACCCCTTCCTTTCCTAATCCCAGTCCCTGGGCCTCCTGCCTGCTGAGCTGTTCTGGCTGGGCAGGGGAGCCTGGTTCTCAGCCGCCTGCTGCAGGGACGGGGCACGTCCTCGCCAGTCCCAGTGTCCTTGTGGATGAAGAGGGAGGGTGGACCTCTGTCCCACAGCTCCCCTGCTCACCAGGGAGGTGACTCTAGTTATGGAGGAAGGGCCCAGCTCCTGTTCCTGTCCCCTGCCCCCTGTCAGGCCAGAAGGTCTGTCCATGCCCATGATGGCCGTCCTCCTTATGGAGCAGGCCCAGCCCACCTCCCTCATCACGTCTACTGCGCAATCGAGTGTTGACCCCTGGGAGGGTTGAGGAGGAGGCCCGAGGCGACTGTGTGGCCTGGGGCCCTTTGGTGGGGGTGGGGTGCACCAACCATGAACCCTGGAGACCCCAGCCTCAGGAAGCCCAGCTCCACAGGGTTCCCTCAGCTCCTAGGAGCGCTCAGGAAAAAGGAAATTCGAGCCAGGCACAGGGGCCATGGCTCTGATCCCTGTGACTCAGGAGGCTGAAGCAGGAGGATTGTGAGTTCAAGGCCAGCCTCAGCAATTTAGCAAGGCCCTGAGCAATTTAGCAAGACCCTGTCTCAACATAAAAATAGGCTGGGAATGCGGGTCAGCGGTTAAGGGCCCCTGGGTTCAATCTCTGATACCACAATAAACTACACTACAACACCCAAACGAAACGGGACCACGGGGCATGTGGGGGCTCACAGGGTGGGGAGCTGGACTTCCCAGGCCTCCCCTGGCCCAGCCTGAGCACCCACAGATCTTGACCTCGTGCCCCTGGCTGGGTTGGGGCAGGGGATAATCCTGCTCAGCCTGGAGCTCAGCATGGAATTCCAAAGGCTCTTCAGGCAGAACTGCCAAAGCTCCCAGAAGCAGCTCCAGGCTCCTCCTGCCCCCGGCTGGGGGTGGGGCCGCGGTGAAGCATGTTGCCAGGCACTTGCAGGGGCCACCCTTGGTGCTGCACTGAGCCAGCGGTGACTTAGGTCGCGTCCCTCACAGGACTCCGGTGGTCCAGCAGCAGGGTCAGAACACAGGGTGCCCGCAGGCTGGCCCGGCTGGTTCCGCAGCCACTGCCCCTTGTCCAGCCAAGCCCCCACCTCCATGGGCCCACAGCCACCCCCCAGGTGCAAGGGTCGGGAGGCCACGTCCCCAGGTCCTGTGTCACATATCCCAGGCATCCATTCATGCCTCAGCCATGTGCCCGCCACAGCTGGGCATAAACGGGGCCCTACTTCCCAGGGGCTCTGAGGGGGCAGCCTGTGGACAGGAGGGTCTTTGGAACTAAGGAGCAGGAGAGGAGGCAGGGACCCAAGTTTCCAAGGACCAGGAAGGGACCTCTCACCCAAGGAAGGATCCCGCCCTCCGCCTGAGCCTGCTGTAGCGCCAGGGCCCCAGCAGTCAGCACCTCCTGACCAGCAGGGCTGCTGCGGGGGGTGGGGGGGTCCAAGTGTCCCCCTCTCCTGGGAGACGGAGGGTTCTCTGGTCCATTCCCTGTGTGAGTCAGGCTAGTCCCCCAGCTCCCACCGAGTATGACTGGTCTGCACAGCCCTCCCTGCCTGGCAGGGGGCAGGGTGGAAGGATCAGGGCCCCTCGGTGGGGCACAGCACTGTCCTCTGAAGTCGGCCTGGGAAGCAGAGTCTGCCGTAGACTTTGGGCCAACAGAAAGCCCTGGGGACCAAAAATATATTTCTTGCCTGCCAAGAGGATTTGTGGCTGCTCCCAGCGGGTACAATAGAATCATTATGGTCAAGATAAGAAATCAGGCCATGCAGGGTGGAGTGGGAGGACTGGCATAGAGACTGGCTGAAGGGGTCCTGCCCTTAGGTCCGAACAAAAACATGCCCAGAGCTACCTGGCAGTCATGGAGAAAAAGGAAACAGGATATGCACACCCTTCTCTTGACTTGATGTAAGATTGACAGAAAAAGCTGGAACCCAGGAGGTCTGCAGCTGGGCCCACCTGGAGGACTGCTGATCCTAAAGGGCTGCTCAACTCTGCCCCCAGGAGAGCCCCAGAGGGCCATTCATGCCACAGCAAAGCCCAGACCCCAGGTCCAGCCCCAGGTCCAACCACAGCCTGCAAGCCTCTGGGTCGGGGGGTGGCGGTGTGAGAGGGGCCCAGCCCAGCGTCAGGGGCTGCAGCCAGGCAGCTCTGCCACCTCAGCCTCTGCCACTGGATACCAGAGTGAGCAGTGGGTCTCAGAGCCGCCCGGGCCCGAGGCCCTGCAGACCTTCCGTGAAGGTCCCTCACAGCTGCAAGCATACTGAGGAGGCCTCACTCCCCCTTCTCCCCTCCCCTCTCCTTCTGACTCCGCCCCACCCCCAGGCTCGGAACCAGCGCTCTGCCTGGGCTCCGGTAACTGCCCACCTGTCTTCCCTGACCATCCCTTTTGTCCCAGAGAGCCCTTGGGAGCCCCAGCCCCCAGGCTGGCCAGGCCCCCTCCTTTGCCTCAGAGCAGGCAGACACTCGGCCACAGGAAGCGAGGCCCGAGGACAGGGCATCATCTGGGGCAGGTGGCAGTGGGTCAGAGGCCTGGAAGAATGGTGACCGCTGCCTGTGGCGTGCCCCTAACAGAGACGTGGCCCCGCTGTGCAGGGGCTGCAGAGGTGGACTCCAAGCGCAGGGCTCTCTGGCTATTGATAGGAAGCCGCGCAGCAGGAAGGCAGCACCCGGCTCCAGGGCTGCCGCTGCCGCTTGGCTCCGCCTGCGGGGGTTTCTGCCTCACGTGCAGTCCCGGCTGCCGGAGCAGTCTGTTCAGATACGGGTGGGCGGGCTTCTCCCCCATTTCATCAGCTCTGAACTGACTGCGGCACATCAGAAATCAGCAAGCCTGACCGGGCCTTGGAATGGAGGCTGGCACAGCACGGGGGACAAGGACTACCAGAGGGGACGTCCACCTCAGTATTTCCTCCTCATTTCAGAGAGGCCCAGAGAGGGGAGTCACCAAGTGTAAAGGTGATGAGCAGTGGTGAGGGATCGCAGCCATTGGCATGTGCCACGTGCCTACTGCATGCCAGGCTAGGGCCTGGGCACGTGGTGCTTCCGCCTGTCACAACGTGGCCAGGAAGGGGCACATGCAGCCATTTTGCAGAGGAGGAAACCAAGCTGCAGAGAGGGACAAGGTGAGGGAGTGAGACCACGCTCCAACACCCCTCACCTGCTGCTGACACGGTCAGTCTCCTCTACAGGTGGCCAGGAGGCTGAGAGTGTCCAGGGGCGTGCCCAGGGCCTCCCGTGTTCTGGACCCATAGCCTGGGCTGCTGACTGGACTGTCCTCTCTTCCTTCTCCTTAGGTTAAATGTCAGCTAGGGGATGAGGCACGTGGCTCAAATCGCTTCCCTTGGTCCCCAGTCCAGTCCTCTGTGGGCTGTGGGCGCGGCCCTTCCCAGGGCAGGGCCTGCTCTGTTTGTCCTGTCGTCTTAGAAACTCTGCCGAACAACGAGGAGGCTTTTGGAGATCACCCCACCCAGGATATAAAATGCCAAAATGTTTGTGGAAAAAAATAATCCGGTTACCGGCTTCCTAGAGTGTGCTGCCATCACAAATTGAATTCAAAGCAAAATCAGTCCTCTCTTAATTGGCTCAAATGAAGCTGTTATTCAAAATTGATTGTTGTTTTTGCTTCCGACAGGATTCAAGAGGGAGGCGGAACAATACAGCGCTTCTCGCGTTCACAGCGCCCAGTCAGGACGGCAGCAGGTGGCAGGTGGCACGTGCAGCTGCAAGCCAGAGGACGCTGACCTAGTGTGTGCTGACCGCGAGCCTGGAGAGGGCAGGAGAGTGACGCAGGACAGGAACGGCCTGCGCACTGCAGGTGTCTGTCTCCAGGAACCTCTCTGCAGACCTCCTTATGGGGAATGTCTTGAAATCTGACTGAGCCATGTCATACCCCGGGCCTCAGCAGCCAAGCCCCCTCCTCCCTGTAGGCCTCCGTGAGAAGCAGAGGTAAGCTTGTGAGTGGAGGCTGTGCGGCTGGGCCTGTGTCCTGTGCAGCTCTGACCCTGAGCCCACAGCCCTCGGCCAGCTCTCCCAGGTGCCGCATTGGCCTTCCAGAGGCCTGAGGTTCTCTGCTGATGGGTCCTGGACAGCCTCGGACAGCCTGGGGCTCATGACCTGTCCTAGGACAGGAGGGGAGGCCAGGTCAGGCCGTGACCCCGGGGAGCCTGCCTCCCCCACCCCCCGCCCCGCATCGCCTCTCCCCAGGCTCCACACAGAGGCCTGTGCACCGCGGGCACTTGGCGCGTGTTGGAAGATGTTTAAGTGTGTCAGAGGCACAGTCCTGTCCTCCAGGGTGCCTCCAGCCAGACTGGGGATGTGGCACAGGGTCTCACAAGTGCACAGGGCAGGTGCGGCCAGAGGGGCTCTGAGCCTGTGCTCTCTGGTCCATCAAGCAAAGCCCACGACAACGCCAGACATCGTGGGTCACGGAGGTTCTCACCTCCTCCCTGCCCCAGAGGGGACCACGTTGAGCTCTGGCCTGTGGAAGGGACGGCCTTGCTGTCAGGGCACTCAGCCAGGCAGCTGACCGCAGAGTGCACAGGAGCAGGGCCTCGGAGACGATGAGGACCAGTGAGCCATAGTGACAGGGTGGCCTGCACGTCAAGGGTGAATGTGTCACCAGGTGTCAAAGATGGGGCAATGGCCTCGGTGATGGAGCATTGGCCCAGGGGGCCACTTGGTTGTGCTCCTTGGCAGTGTGACTCTGGGCCAGTGTAGGGGAGGCCCAGGGCAGGGTAGGCTGAAGCAGCCCCTACCTCCCAGCCTGGGGCTGTGCCTAGCTTCCCTTTGGAAATGGGCCAGTGGGGCTGGTGAGGGAGGAGCGGTCAGCAGTGGACTTCTTCCCCGCTGCCTGGTGACTTCACTCCACGGGGCCAGGCACCCTTCTCTAGGCACTCAGGGCTTGTCCCCAAATGCCTGCCACTCCCAGGCCTTGCAGCTAATGGGTGGAGGGCACACATCCTGCTTTCGGGGAGCTTAGAGCCTGGGGAGGGGAGGTGACGTCCACTGGATGGCCACAGAGACACAGCAGTCCTAGGACTCAGAAGGACACAGTCACTCTGAAAGCACAAGTCAGGCATCCTTCCAGCTGCAGAGCTCGGCCAGGGCCAAGTCTGCCCTCCTGCCCTCCTGCCCTCCAGTTCTCCAGGGCACTCTGTGGTGAGAGCCCTTGGTCATCTGGCCAGTGACATTCTGCTCGAGTGGCAGGACTGGGACTTTGTGAACTCCATGAAGGTCCATCTGTCCACAAGTGATTCTCAGGCAAAGAAACGCTGAGCTGTGTGCGGTGGCGTCCACCTGTAATCTCAGCAACTCAGGAGGCCGAGGCAAGAGCTGCACAGTTCAAGGCCAGCCTGGGAAACTTAGTGAGACCCTGTCTCAAAATGAAAAATAAGCAGTGCTGGGGAGGCAGCTCCGCGGTAGGCACACGGGAGAACAGGAGGAGGGCGCCTGAACGGCCAGGCCTCGCCTGGTCCCCACACCTCAGAGGCAGCAGGTGGAGATGGGGACGTGCCAGACTCCTGGGCTCCAGGGAAAGGCTCCATCTTGGGACTCCTGCAGCACTAGCCACGCAAGGGGGTACCCCACCTGAACGAGCACCCCAGTCCCTGGGGGACTGGCCAGTGCACCTCTTACCTCCCCGCGGGAGGCTCAGCTGGTGATGGCTCAGCAGGCCGGGGCCTCGGGTGCCGAGCAGCTGAGGATTCTCAGTGACCTCAGATGAGTGCTTCTCTCCTCACTGTCTTGGGAGCTCGGGGTGCACCCCGTTGGAATGGCAGGCACTGTAGTAGGCCATCCACATCGGAATCCCCAACCTGAGTCCCTCCAGGGTGGGCAGCAGCCCGGGGTGCCCGTGTGCCTGGGCCGAGTGCACACCGCCCAGTGCCCAAGCATAACCCGACCTGAGACCAAAGGCTGTCTGTTTGCAGGGCCAGCTAAATGAAAGTGAACCACAGGTCCTTTCCAGGGGTCCCCCAACCTCTGGGGGACCAGCTACCCCCAGGGTGTGGCTCCCATGTCCAGTGGGCTTGGTGCCAAGGGTTGAGGCCCCTGAGTCACCCCCTGGACGCACCATGGTGCCACCACTCTGGGCCCAGCATGACCTTACCCAGCCCCACCCTGGGGAGCCTCAAATGCCTACCTCTTTGAGAGCCCCCCGTTCCCATGCCCAAGCCATGCCCGTGAACCCCTCATCTCCCAGGGGAGGCTGCAGGGGATAAGGGTGTCATGGTTGCTCATTGGGTTGGGGAGGAGGAGTAAGCAGCTGGCAGCCATCTGGGGTGGGGTGGGTGGGAGAGAGGTGCCACTGTGCCAGGGGAAGTCATTTACAAAGCACAAAGTCAAAGGTGTCGAGACGGAGGACACAGGCCCTGAACCCCAAGCAGGGCCCTTCTAGGCAGCAGCCCTGGGACGGCACTGGCCACTGATGTCCCGGTCAGCAGCTCTGCCCTGAACATCAACAGAGCTTCGCTCTAAGGGCATCAGGAAGCCCAGAGCCGAAACTAATCCCCCAGGGTTCTTCTCTGGGAGGGGCAGGAGGGCTTCAGCTTCCCCATGTCCCCTCAAGGCTGTCCTCCTCTGTGTCTGTGTCCTGGTCCCCTCTTCTCATCAGGACACTAGGCAGACTGACTGAGGGCCACCCAGAGGGCCCACTAGCCTTGACTTCTGCAAGGCCTTTCTCTCCACGCTCTGAGGTCTGAATCCAGGGGACACGTTCATCCCGTAGCCCTTCCCTTCACCCTCCCTGTGTGGCTGTGGACATGGGTAGCCCTCCCCGCCTCGTCCCCCAGCTGCAGCCCAGGGAGGTGCTGCGTCTGCTGCAAACGAGGAGGCGCCTGAGGTTGCTGGTGTCCCTGGCTATGGAGGGGAGGAGGGACGGCGCCCCTGGTTGCAGGAGCACTGGTGCCCCCGACTCACTGTGGGCAAGCGGTAGGCCCGAGAGGTGGTGCCACCTCCTGCTGCTCCAGAGGTGGTGCCCGTGGCCACGCAGCCGCAGGGCCAGTCTAGAGCGCTGGCTCCCGGAGGGTGGCTCCCGAGTGGGGAAGCAGGGTGGACGCCCTTGGAAGCCACAGTGTGGCCTGGGCTCTGTGACTCCCCACTGTGCCACCCTCAGGCGCGTTTTGGTTTGGGCTCTGATAACAGCTGTATTCAAAGGAGCCCCAAACTGGAAACGCCCCGCAGAGCATTGACTGGTGAGTGGCTCAGCACCCTGGGGCAGCCAGACCATGGAACTCTCCTGGTGATGGGAGGGGCCACCGCAGCTGCCCCAGAGCCAGGAAGGTCTCCGAGCCCGGGAGAGGAGGGACGCTGCGGCCACTGCCCCAACCCACCTGCACGACACTTGGCTAAAGACCCTTTAGTCTTCAGAGCAGTTTTGGGTTCACCGCAAAACTGAGGGGGACGGACAGAGTGGCCGAGTTGCCCCTGGGCATTCTTGACCTCTCCATCTGTGACGGGGTACACAGAGGACTGAGCGGGACGCAGGGGTCCTCAGGCTGTGGGAGCACTTCATCCTCGGGAGAGTGTGGCACCCTGGCCAGGGTTCATCCTCAGAGGCTCCACAGACCCTTGGTGGGGCCATCGGGGTTTGCAGATCGCGGGGGAGACTGGTCTCTGCTCCCACCCAGAAGGTTCTGGAAAGGTGCCCCATCTCACTGCTCAGAGCTGAGGAAGAGGATCCTTTCAGCTCCCCTGGCCTCCCGAGAGTCCTGCCGTTTGCTGTAATGATGGAAAACTACCAGGCTGCCCAGGAGCGTGTTATCTGCCATCAGCCAGAGGCACCGGGGCCCAGGGCAGCCGGCAGGAGGATGGGGCGTTCCCGTGCTGGAGAAGGAGGGGACCCTGTGGCTACCCTTACCCCTGACGCTCCACCAGCAGTAGGGGCTGTGTTGGACTCCGGCCAGGCTCCACCTAGCACCAGGAGGGGTCCCCGGAGCCTGGAATAAGATGGAATGGCTTTCCCTGGGCATGGGGGCTCAAACTGGCTCGGTTACCTCCCTGCTGTGTGTCTCAGCACATGCTCCACCTCTCTGAGCTGATCCTGTGGACAGCTGTTTCTTTACCACTTAAAACACCAGGCAGCATGGCGGTCTTCACGCCCATCCCGAAGGCCCAGCCTCCCAAGTCCCCCAGTGTCTTGTCACCTGAGGACAGGGAGGCTGAGACATGCGGCAGGCAGGCCAGGATCCCACTCAGAACAGACTGTGGCTGGAGCTGAACTCCAACCACACAAAGGGGGCCCCGGGATGCAGCCCAGTGGGCCAGACTCAGATCAGGGCTCCTGAGCCGCGGGGCCTCCCATCCCAAGAACCTGCCTCCTCCTAGGGCACCGCTGCTCTGTGTTGGGGTCCCAGCCAAGGCACAGTGACTGGGACCCCATAGCTCTGAGGCACCCAGCCCCCAAGGAGAGGACAGGGAGCATGCACACACCTCCCCTTGTGTGGCAGGACCACAGGAGGGCCTTCTTTGTCCTCGTCGGGCCAGCACAGGGGCAGCAGTGAGCAGGGACCGACCCACCTGCTGGACAAGGAGATCTAGAGTAAGCCTCCATCAACAGACGCTGGCTCAGACCTCAACCTGCACTGCAGCAGGGGGCAGAGGGTGCCAAAGGAAGCCCCGGGGGTCACCCCAAGTGTGCCTGCTCCACATAGGTACTTCTGAGGTGTAGGCGATTAGGAATCAGCCGACAGAGGAAGAAGGCTCTCTACCCCTGGCCTTGCCTCTCAGGACAGATTCTCCCACAGTACAATACATCCTGCTTTCTGCAGACCACCCCTACCCCTCAGGGTCGGCACCAGGGGAACCCCAGTGAGCCTCCCTCCGGTCCTTCCTCGCAGGCGCCTTCCCGCGTGCCTGTCTCTGGAGGCCTGCACTGCTTCTCTGAAGCCCAGGGCTCCTGGGGAAAGTGGCCTGTGAGTCCCACTCCTAGGCCTACAGGGAGCTCCCTGCATCCAGGATCAGCTATGTGACGCCTGGCGCATGCACTGGCAAAGCCCTGCTTCTCCTGTTGGTCTCTGGCGGGAGGGACCTATCCAGCTGCGTTTAGGAGGTTGAGGAGAGATCATAAGTCCTCTGAGGGGGCAGGGCTGCGGTGTGGAGGGCTCAGCCGGACAGCACAGCACTGTCCAGCTCTGTCCAGCTGTGCTGTGGAGCCCAGCACCCCGGCTGCAGATGGCAGAGCTGGGGCGGGCGTGCTGCCCGGGTCCAGGCGTGGAAACGCTCACACCCCTCTCTTTTCATCTGCTCCCTCCGCATTCCTGAGACCAGCTCAGGTGAATATTTCAGCAAAGGACCCAGAGGGGGGTCCCCAGGTCAGATCCCACTCGAAGCCCAGCGGCCAAAAGTGAGGTGAAGCCCACTGACCACTTGGACAGAGGTGGGAACCACAGGAAGCCGGGGTGGTGCCAGGAGTGTGTGCTGGCCCCCTGAAGCCCCTCTGGCTTCTGGAAAGCTGCAGGCTGGCCACCCACGGGCCTGGTGACCGCTGCCCTCGGGTGTCCTTGCCTGCAGGGCACTTACTTCCTCTAAGGCAGGGACTGGTGCCCTGGGAACGAGCGGGAGGACTCTGCTGCCTCTGTCCCTCTGAAACCTCCTTCCCTGGGAAGGTCTCTCCCTGGACCATGCTGGTGGCTGCTGGGGCAGCGCTACCCTCTGCCCAGGCCTGCCTCGAGGCCCTCTCCAGCCTCCCATGAGTGACACTGCTTGGGCTGTGGCCTGGGCTGGGCTGAACTGCTGGAGACTGGACGCCCCTTCAGGAACCTGACCACCCTGACAGGCGCCCCAGCAGGGCCGCCATCGCCAGCTCCCAGGGACAGGAGCGGAGCTCGGAGCAGCGGCAGGATCCCAGCGCCCCGTCCTGTGGAGCCATAAAACTGCAGCAGCCACGCTCATGGCTCGTTGGGGTGATTTGCTCCTGCGCAGGGAGGACAAATCTCCACATAAAGCTCTTCCCTCAGCCGTCGGCACTGAGAGTCCTCGTCCCCTGCAAGTGCAGAGGCTGCTCAGACACATGACTCCACTCCTGGGGGGACGCAGCCCCAGCCGTTCTCACTGCAAAACGGTAAACCTGTCGCTCTAATGAACAGCTTTCATTTGGAGCGCCGCCGTGAGAAGGTGCGCCTGGGGACAGTGGCTGTTGATGGTGAGGCCCAGCCTCCTGCCACCGCCTGATTCCTGTGCAAGACAGCTGCCTGCAGGCTCAGGGACAGCCCAGGTGCTTGGAGAAAGGGGACGGCCTGTGACTTGCTGGTCTGTGTAGCTCTCCAGGCCGGTCTGCACTCTGGGCCTGGGAGTGGGGGGCCTTGGCTGGGGGCAGGAGGGTGGGAGCAGCCACTTCTGCCTCACACTCACTGCATGCCACCGTGAAGCGCAGTGGCCTCCTGAGCTAAATGAGAGGACAGGCAGGCCTGCAGACCCCTGCAGTGGGCAGAGGGAGCTGGCCTCACCGGCTCACACCCACTGGGGCAGGCACAGGGGGACCTGCCTACGGGACAGTGAGTGGGGTGGGCGGGTGTTTGGCGGCCCGCGGGGCAGCACTGGCAACAGACTGGCCTGCAGGCCCCAGGGACAGGCGCACGGGGCTGTGCCTTCTCTCAGCCTCCCCGATGCCACCAGAAATGAGCAGTAAAAGCATTTTTGTTGCTTTTCCAGGCCAGACAAAATCGATACATCCTAGAAACATGAGGAGAGCTGACCTGGAGGTTTCCAGTGAGACTTCGGAGGGATCCCGGCTCTGGGCCAGACCTGGGGCCAGGCCATGGTGCGGGGGAGCCCCCTCTGCACTGGCCCCAGCGCCAGGTTAGGGCAGCCTCACACACAGACTCCAGAAAGTTCTGTGGCGCCAGCCTGCTCTTTCTACGAGCTACATAGGGCTGTTGGGTGCCATCCTGGCCAGCTGTGTCCTGCCCTCCTGCTGACCGAGGGCCTCACCACTGCCCCTGCCTCAGTTCTTTCTTCTCTAAGAAAGTTCTGCAGCAGCAGCGTCAGGTGAGCAGGGTCACAGACTTGGGGAGGGCAACAGACTCTACAGATGGGCCGGTCCCAGCGACTTGGGGTAATGCCAAAGGTGCATCGGCTCTTGCCCAGGTGTCCAATCCAGTTCTTGATTTTCCCACCAAGCTGCAGGTCATGCAGGGTGTGCAGGGGCAGTCGGTCCCCACCATGGTGCCTGTGCTCTATGGTCAGCTCTGTGGAGGGCAAGTTGGGAGGAGAAGGGAGGGGAAAGAAACAGACTCCCACCCCAGCTGGGATTACGGCGGGGCACCTGAAGGAGGGAGGGCCCAGGCTGGCAGGAAGGTGAAGAGAGTGTGGGACTTACGGGGAAGGCGAGCCCCCAAGGGCGAGGGGAGCCTCCTGCAGGCCAGGGCTCATCTGCCTGATGCAGCAGCAGAGGGCTGTGGCCCCCTCTGCAGGAGAACGGAAGCCTCCTGGACCTGGGTTGGCAGCCAGACCAGGGGGTTTGTGGAGGGGAGGATGGAGTGCAGTGTCCTCAGCAGACTGCCCACACAACTTCTACCCTGGCAGGGCTGGTGGTGGCCCAGCCTCTCAGCCAGTTGGGCTCAGGACAAACGTCCAACTGTGCCATGCCATGTCCATTTCTGGCCTGTCTCCATGGATGCACTTTCATGTGCCCGTTTCCTGGCTAGAAAGTGGGTTTCTGATGGCCGGTGCAGAAGGGGAGCTGGTGGAGGGCTGGCCGGGCTGGGCTGGGGCTTGGACGTGGGCTGGGGCTCTGGGCTTGCTGCCCACGTGGCTTCCCACTGCCCTGTAGGGGACGTGGGGCCATCTGCCCTCTGCCCACACACTCCAGGGCTCCTGGATCAGGGAGAACTGCAGGGACAGGCTGAGCCTCCTGCAATGTCTACCCCGATCCAGCTGCAGACTGCATGTCCTGGCCAGCCCTGCTCCCAGCTGAGCTCCAGGGAAGATCTCCCACACGCCCGAGAGAAATCAGCAGCCAGGGGCAACCAGCCTGTCCCGCAGGGTCACCCCATGCATGGCCAACCACACAGATTGTGCTCGAGGACAGCAGAGCCCTCGGGTCTTCCTTCACCAAAATATATTTTTTTAATTAATGGGCTTGAGGGTCACAGCAAGGAGTGAGCAGACGGCACTGTGAGTTCCTGTGTCATGGTCCTGAATTGCTGTGGTGGCCCCTGTGATATGGTCTGTGAGCCAGAATCGACAGAGACCAATCATGAGGCCCCCAGCTCTCTGGCCTTCAGGTGGCTTCTGACACTCAGTGAACTATACTTAGGTCGGTCCCCTCACGCTTTTCATGACTCCATAGCTCATGACACTCCACCATCTGGTGTACTACAGGTCCCTCCCCATCTTGGTCACTTTCAAGTCCTGGCCAGTTTGGGAAGCAGATGGGAACATCTGTGTGCAGGTCTTGGTGCAGAGCATTCTGGCAACTCCTTCAAACTTCTGCCTCACCAGGACTCACCACTGCCCAGGACCTGGCAGGCCCAGGGAGAGCTTGGCTGGTAGAGGAGGTCCCCTCCACCCCGCAGACCTGCACCCAGAGACGGTGTCTCCCTGGGCACAAAGCTGCCCTGGTTGGCTCCCGGCTTCAGACTGGCTTTCCTGACTCAGGGCACTGCTGTTGGCACTGGCCATCAGGGCCTCCTGGAGCAATTCAGAGGGCGGGAGGGAGGCGGCCATACCCAGCCTCATCTTCGGACTCTGCAAGAGCCTGGCCTGGCCTCCACCGCAGACTGAGAGCTGTGGCTGTGCCCAGGAGCCACTGTCCTGCAGGCTCTGTGGGGCACCAGCTGTGTGACTGGGAACAAGCTGGCGTCTCTCTGCACACAGCCCTGTAACTGGTCGCGCTTCACACCTGTGACCCCTGCCCCGTGCCCACTTGCACAGACTGCTGACCGGCCTCCTCCTCCCCTCTCTCTCCTCCCACCTCCTCCTCCCCAGCCTCTCCACCACGACTTTCTGCAGGTGCTTCCTGAGGAGGGAGAAGCCAGAGGAAGGCTTGGCCCAGCCTCCCTGCCGTTCCCCTGCCTCTGCCTGGGGCTCCTCCTCCTGCTGGCCTTCCAGCCAAGCCCCCTCGCGCCCTGGTCTGAACAGTCCTCTTCCTTCTCTGCCGTCGTCCTTGAATGAGGCTCTTCCACAGGGGACAATGACCTCCACACTGCCATTTAGGTGGTCACATCATTCCTTAGCATCTCAGCCCCCCAGCTGAGCAGGTCTCCTCTTTCCTCCTCAAACAATTCCTTCCCTGGTGTCTGGGACCCCGCCCTGCCCCCTGCCCCCTGCCCCACTGGTCCCTCCTATCACCGGGGCGACTCGGGGCTGCTCCTTCCTCTGCATCCTGAGGTCCCACAGTCATCTCCCTGGCCGGGTGATGGGGACCACCCAGCCCTGCCTGCCCGTGGCCTTCCGACTTCCCTCCAGGGTCCACACAGACCGGGTGCCAAGCCTGGCTCTTGGGCCTCCAGACCCCCGCAGCCCACCTCCCGGGGCCCTGGCTTCCTCCCCTCCTCTCAGCCTCTGTACCCGGCCTCAGTCCTCGGGCTCCAGTGGCTGAATGTGGGTTGTGGAGGGGGCATCACAGTGAGTCATGCTGGGGGCAGAGGCCCTTTAGGGAGCGGGAGGGCCAGGGAGGGAGAGGGCATGGGGGTCAGCCAGGGTGGTGTGGCCCTGGAGAGTGGGAGGCTCCTGCCGGGGCTGGGGTCTGGGCCAGGTGACACAGGAGGGTGAGCGTAGGAGCTGTCCACAAGCCATGGTGCTGAAGCCTTGGGAGCTGATCTCCAGGGAGCCCCGGGGACCCTGCCTGTGCCCCACGTCTGAGCCCAACCAGACCTTGTTTTGCCCTCACAGAGTTACCTGGGTCAGGTGAGCAACAGCCCTGTGAAGGAGCCACTGTCCTCCCCAGGTGACAGGTGTGGACACAGCCTGGAGAAGGAAGCCGGCTCCTGGCCTCAGGGGAGTCATCCCCGACCCGGGCTCAGGTGACATCGCAGCACCCTTCGTGGGAGCACCCACTCAGGAGTGGCTGAAAACACAGGACTAGAACGGGAAAGCCACCTCCAGCCTGGCAGCCTTGGACAGTAACCAGGGACACGGCGGCACAATGGCTGGTGGGTGCCAGCCTGGCAGCTGTGTCCTGCCCTCCTGCTGACCGGAGCGCCTCAGCACACGCCCTTCTGAAATAACCCGAGCTCTCCTGTTTCCTCCCACCTAATCCTGGCTTAGCCATTCGGTGGTCGGAGGGTCGCTCTCCCTTCCCAGGGAAGGAGTCGGCAGGGTGCGGGTCTGCACCTGCGGGCTCCAGCTCAGGTGGGCTCACTGAATGGGGCACACTCCTGGATCTGAGTTCTTGCACACTCGTGTGCCCACGTATGCCAGGGAGCAGGAGGGATGGTGCAGGACTCCTCAGTCACGTATCTGAAGGCAAGATGCAGACAGCAATAGAAGCTTCTCTTTTCCTGAAGAGACGGGCACTGTGAAGGCTCCTCTCTGTCCGACTGCAGGGTGTTTGCATTGGCAGAACAAGGCCCGGGAGAGAAGGGACCTCACCATCCCTCTGCCAGCTGATGGTCCTCCCCCAGCCTCCTTTCTCTGTCCCCCTCGGCCCTGGCATCTGGACTAATTGTTGTGGTTCACAGGTAAGTGGCCTAGGATCAGCCCATCCTGTGACATCAGGGCAGGGGAGGGCTGCAGCCACAGGTCCCTCTGGGAGATGAAGAGAACCAGATCAGACCTCTCCGTGAGCACCTGACCTCACGTGTCAGGAAGATGGGCTTCAACCTAACCCCTCCACAGCCGCAGGGGGGTCTCAGGTCAGCCTATTCAACGGCTCCAGTTGCACGGCAAGGAACCTGGGGCTGTCTGGGGTCTGCAGGGAAGAGGGCTGCGGTCAGCCATGAAGTTTGCCGAGGGGAGTGGGTGGAAGCGGTGGCACGAGCTCTGTTTTCAAGGCGGGGTGGACACCTTGGATGTGGCTATGAGGAGGCAGACCCTGTGACTGTGACGCCCCAACGACTTGGCAGCCCCAGGGCCTTGACAGGCGCAGCTCCCACACCTGGATGCCCTCCCTCCCTCCCCTCCTCACCCACCCTCGTCAGTGTCCAGCTCAGGGGGCCTCCCATGAGCCACCCCGTCCCAGGCAGACATCAGCCCCCTGGACTCTCTTCACTTGGTCTAGTGCAGGCCTGACCATGGTCCTGCTGGCCAGGGACCCTGTTGGGAGGTGTTTGTGCCCAGTGCCCTCCCAGGATTCTGGGCTCTGAGCTGGAGGGATGAATGGTCCTGATGATGTTCTCGGGCCCTCCTGCCCCACAGGTAGGATGAGGTGTCCTGGGCCGGGGTGGAGACTGGCAGGAGGACCCCAGCCCATGCCCAGCACAGGCCTGTGACTCCAGAGGGACAAAGGAGAGCTGGGTTCCTCCTGTCCCCAAGTCAGTCTCCCAGGACTGATGCTGCGGATCCCTGCCTGGCCCCGCCCTGGCCCCGCCCTGCCCCTGCCCAGCCCCTGCCGGGCCCTGCCCAGGCTCCACAGCCATCCCAATGCTGGAGGCACTGCCATCAGGTTACATAAGCTACTCTGCATGCTCCTGATTCACAGAGTACAACCAAAACCCTCTCCAAAAAGTAGCCAGAAGGTCACCCTCAACCCTCCCTGCCTCTCCCGAGGAGCGGAGCAGACTCCAGGAGCACAGTGATTGGCCACATGGGGCCACCCTGTCACCTGCAAGCTCGGTGAGAGGTGTCTAGGGGCCCTGGGGTTGTCCAGGAGAGCCTGGCCTCTCGCTCCCCTGGCTGCACACCAGGAGGGCTGCGGCCAGCGAACACAGACGGCCGGCTGACTCCACGATTTTTAAAACAAATGTCAGACAAAGTGGATTCCAGAGGAAAGAATGTTATTGGGGTGAAAAGATGAATCACGATTATGAATCATTTCACGATGATTTAAGGATCAATTCAATAAGAAGACAAAACAATTCTCAGTGTGTATGCGGCTAGGAAGAGAGTGAGAAAATAAATACAGAGAAAACCCCAACAGAACTAGATGGAGAGAGAGAGAGAAAAAAAACATAATAATGGTCTGAGATTTCAAAATGCTTTCAATGTGACAGAAGCAGAGACAGAAAGTAAATGGGACAGAGAAGACACGAGAGAGGCTACCAACCAGCTAGACGGGTCGCACTACAGACACCCACCACCAGCTGCAGGAGGCACGGTCTTTTCAAGAGAGCATTGAACAGTGCCTGCCTTCGCCCATATTCTGGGCTATAAAACAGATGCTGACTTTAAAACAATATAAATCAATAAGACCTGGTCCCTGACCGCAATATAATTAAGTCAGAAATCAACAACAGAATGACATCTGAAAACATCTCAGTGTGTTTGGAAATCCAATAACATATTTCAAAATAAGCCATACATTGAAGAAAAAAAGGAAAATTAGAAGAAATTTTTAACTGAATAGAAATTAAAAACACACCCTACCCAGATTTGTGGACCGGTGCCAACACAGGGCTCACAGGGACACTGGAGCCTACAGAGAGCAAAGGGGAAATCGAGAAATCAGCAAGAGCCTTACAGTACACCGGGGTCCTCGGAGCTGGGGACAGACACCTTACAGCCAGAAACACAAGGAGACATAGAGCATGTGAAGAGCCCTGGGTGAACTGAAGAAATGGGCAGCAGGCCTCCATGCCTTCCCAAGGGTCTGGATGCTACTGAACCCTTCAGGAAAAACTTGTGCCCATTCTTCCCAAACTGCCAGGAAGCGGGAGGAGAGAACACACATCGTGTTCCTCTAACACCAAAGTCAGGCAAAATATCACGAGGAAGGAGAACTAGGGCTCAGCACCTCTCATTACATAGATGTAAGAATTCCCTAATACAGTCGTAGAGAATAGGTCCCACCAGGATGCAAATAGGACGGCCCAGCACCACCCAGGGCGCTGTCCTCAGGAATGCAGGAATGCAAGGCTGGTTTAATGTTCAGATCTATCTATGTCACCTGCCCCAGTAACAGACGATGCCAGAGAAACCACTTGATCATCTCAAAGACCAGATCCAAATCCATACCTGACAGAGACTCTCGTGGGAATTCAGCTTTCCCCGCCCTGAGGTGGTGTTCCAGCAGCACTAACTACTCACACCCACTTCTCCACGAGGAGGACTGGACCACTCCGCTGGACCGGGAGACCAGGTCCACCTCCTTCCTTCGTCATCCTGCCACTGGCCCTGACTCTCTGCTCCGGCTCCTGGCCTGGCCATCTCTTGGGCTGCCCCGGCCCCAGCTGGCCTCGGGTTACCCTCAGCATCACGATCCTGGCTCTTCTGCTGAGCCGACTGGTGACTTGTAGACGTTTCAGCCCCTTCTCTGGGCTGTAGGTTCTTTATAGGGACTTAGTCACACAGGTCCCTGTAATTACTTACTTGGCCAGGTATGGACCCCACTGAACCAGGCCTACAAAATACCTCTTGTCCTCTGAGGCCGTGGTCACACCCAGACCTGACACCTGGAAGGACTCCTCCTTGCAGACCCAGGGACACGGAGTCCAAGGAACCCAATAGAGCCTGGTTCTCCAGGAGCCACAGCCCGTGGCCAGGGCAGGGGTGGGCCAGGGTGAATCAAGGGCCCCAGTGGTCAAGCACTGGGGAGTCCAGGAAGACTGAAGCCAGAGTCCAGGGAGGACCAGCTCTCCTCTGGTGGGAGGACAGGGGTACCCTGGAAGGGTGGCCTTTGGTCTGATCTGGAGCAGTGCTTGTGACGTTGGGTGACGGTGGGTGAAGCTGGCAGGCAGGAGGGAGCGGTATGTGTCTTGGAGGAGGACTCATGGTGGCCGCGAGGACTCCACTTCTCTACAGGGAGCTGGGGAGTGGAGCCCTGCAGGGAGCCAGCACTAAGCACAGGCCGTCCTGACTGTCTGTCGGGGGGCTGCAGTGTGCTTAGCAGGTCACCCGTGCACACTCACTGGGACTCCTGGAACACTCCCCTCGAGGGTGCCAAGAGGCGACCGTGAAAAATACATCTGCATTTCATGGTTTAGGAAATTCTGGATTAAACCAAATTAAACAGTGTGTTTCTTCACCAGACTTCTCAGAGCCTTTACTATGTAACACACTTTGGTTTCCAAGAGACTATCACTGTGTGGAAATGTGTGAGTGCGCCACGTGAGCGCCTGTGCGTGTGTCTTGGCGATCGGCAGCACCCGGGACCACACCAGGTGGAGTGGAGTAGGAAGGCAGCTGCTATGTGCCCCGAGGAGGGTCCTGTGGCTGGCTCAGGAGACGCAGCATGACAGGGGCCAGGCTGGGAGGAGTGTGAGTGTGCGTGTGCGTACGTGTGTGCGCGTGTGTGCATGTGTGCATGTGGTGTGTACGAGTGCCGCGCTGCTGCTGAAGCCCTAGGGTGGAAGGAAGGAAAGGAGTGGGTAGCTTCCTGCCCCGCCCTGCCCTCAGGACCTGCCACACAGCCGGGCTCTGGGGGAGGTCCCGCCAGCCTGGGTGGGCGGGAGGAAGTGGGCACTGTCCTCCTGGAGAGGAGCCCCTGTGGGACTTGGGGTGGGCTCAGTGAGGGGGCAGAACGAAGGGGACCTGGACCTTCTTCCCAGAACTTCCCTGGAGAAGGGGGGGAGTGGCCCATGGCCTGGCAGAGCCACGGGGCAGGTGGCTGGGGTAACCAAGCCCTTTTCAAGTGACAAGCACCTCAGGACAGAAGAGGGAAGTGAAGCAGGCGGGGCGGCTGGCGGGCGGCTGGCGGGGTGGAGGAGGGGTGCGGGGACCTAGACAGGGCAGGGGCGTGGTGGGCCTGGAGCCTCCCCTCTGGGTGCTGGTCAGATCCTGCACGGAGGAGGCCGGTGGCTAGTCTCTCAGAGGACGGGCGTGCCTCTGGCTCTTAGCGAGCCACTCTGCAGTGGCTAATTGGATCTGCGGGCTTGGGGCAGCTGTTGACAGAGGCTTTTAGTCCCCAGGACAGGAGGGAAATTGGATTTCGGGCTCCTGCCTGGGGAGGCTCCCAGTTCTGACTGTGCTCCTCTGTGTGCCCGGCTCGGACAGCGGCCTCCACGGAGCCGATGATAAATGTCCATTTAACACACGGTGTGGGCCAGATCAATGCCAGGGGCTCAAGTTGTCCAGCTCTGGTCTCTAGACAAATCTATTTTGCTTGACTGGGCCTGGTCAAGGTCTAGGGGTAATTGGAGAACTTCCTGCTCTGATCCCCTGGGCTTGTGCTGGGTCACCACTGTTCACACAGGCCTGTGGGACTCCGGGATCAGACCTTCAGGGACTGAGCTACCAGGGAGACCCTGGATGACAAACGGACAGCTCCGTGAGCCACCAGCATGCCAGGTGGGGCCCTGAAGGCTGAATGCAGGGGAGAAGGGTGGGCTCCTCACCTCCACTAGGAAGCCTTCCTGGATCCCCTCTCCTCCTCCCACTGGTCACCATCAGGGCCTCTCCCTGGCTCTGTCCCAGGCTGCCCAGGGAGGTTCTGTTGGTCCTCTAGTGCAAGGGTCAGGGCAGGTGGGGTCCTCCTCCAGGTGGAGAGCCCTTCTCCGTCTCTCCAGAAACCCCCCTGACCTGGGCGTGGTGAGGAGGGACGTCCTGGCTGGGGGAGGAGCTGCTTCCTGGACGAGCGCTCTCCTGGCCCCCGAGAGCCTTCTGGAAAGGGGCAGAATGGGGCTGTTCACAAAGAGAAAGCTGGGGCCGTGGCTGCGGGGGTCGGAGGTCTGACGAGGGCGGTCAGCAGCAGGTCGAGCGTCCATGTTCAGGGACTCCCCAAAGTGCAGGGACCTGGCAGCCCCCGGCCCTGCCTCCTGCTTGGCCGGCACAGAGCCCCCTCCACGTCCACCAGGCGTCAAGAGGCAGATGTGGAGGCAGGGTGGACGCAGCTCCAGGGGAGCATCACACAGGGATGGAACCCCGATTCTGCCTTCACTCCAGGGTTGCCCTCGGCCCCTGGACACTGGCAGGCACAGGCCACTCACACGCCCATGTGCAGGGCAGGGGCACTGTGGGTGACTCAGAATTATGCAGACGTGAAACGATATAAATGCGATTAGCCTGACTCGTGAGCAGAGCTTAGAATAATTGAACTTGAGGGCAAGTCGTCTCACCTCCCTGCCTCGGGCTCCTCTTGTGCTCCCAGATGGAGCCTGCGAGGGCTGAAGCCTCTGCCTTCCCAGGGTTCAGGAGCCTGGGGAAGCTGTCGAGGACCGATGGCCATCTGGTAAACACCTACCAGGTGCCCTGTGCTCCGCTCAGGAGTTGGGAGTGGACACCACTGGGTTCAAAGTCTCTGTCCCTTCAGAGGAAGGCAGACTTTCAGGGAAGCATGGAGAGAGCATCAGACACGAGGAAGGATCCTGGAACATTAGAGGGGTGTGATGTCCACCTGCCAACTGGCCCAGCAGGGACCCCCCACAAGTCAGGTCAGCAAGAAGGGGCTCCATGGGGAAGGACCCTGGAACACCTGTTCGTCCATTCCAGACCTTTCCACTCGCCTGGCGGCTGCCCCACTCACCTGCTCAGTTCAGGAGAGTTCAGCCCACAATAGCCAAGGGCACAGCAGGAGCCCAAGAGAGGGACACCTGGCCACCATGTGGCCAGGACCAGGGGCCTTAAAGAAAAGCAAAGAAAAGGGAAAAAGCAACTGGGGTGGAGACCAGGGCAGCTGTCTGCCCACCTGCTCTCTCTCTACCTTCCCTCTCCCTACCTGCTGTCTGCCTACCTCCTCTCTCCCTACCTGCTCTCTGCCCACCTGCTCTCTTCCTAACAGCTCTTTCCTTACCTGCTCTCTCTCTAACAGCTCACCCCATATCTTCTCTCTCCCTACCTCCTCTCTCCCACCTCCTCTCTCCCACCTGCTCTCTCCTTACCTGCTCTCTTCCTACCTGCTCTCTCCCTACATGCTGTCTCCCTACTGCTCTCTGTCCACCTGCTCTCTCTCTACCTGCTCTCTACCTGTTCTCTCCCTACCTGCTGTCTCCCTACCTGCTGTCTGCCTACCTATTCTCTCCCTACCTATTCTCTCCCTACCTGCTCTCTCCCTACCTGCTCTCTCCCCACCTGCTCTCTCCCTACCTGCTCTCTGCCTACCTGCCCTCTCCCTACCTGCTCTCTCCCTACCTGCTCTCTCCCCACCTGCTCTCTGCCTACCTGCTCTCTGCCTACCTGCTCTCTGCCTACCTGCTCTCTCCCTACCTATTCTCTGCCTACTTGCTCTCTCCCTATCTGCTTTCTCCCTACTTATTCTCTCCCTACCTGCTGTCTGCCTACCTGCTCTCTCCCTACCTGCTGTCTGCCTACCTGCTCTCTGCCTTTTAGACTCACAACATTTCAACCATGCTCATCCAAAATTTTCTGAGATCTTAATGTCTCACAATTAAGTTTCAATGTTTGGAATTCAAGACTCTTTTGAGTATAGGGACTCCAAGGGGCAGTGTCCTTGGACTCCTGTCTTGAAATGGATGATGCTGTTGGCTGGAGGCCCTTCTGTGGCATGGAGGTCAGCTCTTATTTCTACCCCCGCCCCAGTCTCTGGCAGCCACCGTGCACCCCCTACTCTGAGGCCAGCTTTAGTGATGTCCTGTTGGAGGGGGTTATGCGGTCCCCGTCTCTCTGCTCCTGACTCACTTGGCATGACACATGACTTCCAGTTCTGTCCCCGGGGGTGCAGATGGCAGGCGCTCATCCTGCTTCAAGGATGGACAGTTTCCCGTTGTGAGTTCGAGCCCCATTTCCCTGACATTCGTCCATGGAGGACGCTGAGTTTGGCTCTGCTTCTTGGCCATGTGAGCAGATCCTCGGTGGGGGCCCTGGAGGGCCTGGGCGCGCCACGCTCTGCACGGAGGGCTCCGCTCCTTGGTCTGTGACCATTCATGGGGCGGCAGGAGGGGCTGTTCTTAGTTTGGGGACCCCTCCTTGCTGTGTTCCTGGTGCCTGTGCTGACTGTGTTCCCACCAGGGGTGCCAAGTTCCCTCTTATCCCTTCTGTCCCTAGCACTGTGTCATTCGCCTGGCTGCAGTGCCGTGACGCCTCACTGTGGATTCAATTTGCATTTCCCTGTCCAGCGCTTTCCCACAGACTCGGTCGTTTGTGTGCAACCTTTTGAGAGATGTCTACTCAGGTCTTTTGCCCATGATTGAGTCTGTGTATTCAGTACTGAGGTGCGTGTTTGTGAAGGGGAGAAAGACTATCGTGGAGATACCCGCAGCTCCTAAAGCAGCGCTTAGAATCAATGCAACTAACGTACCAGCAATTTTCACAGAAATGGGCAACAACTTCACATCCGTATGGAGGCACAGAAGACCCCAAGGCCAAAGCTGGAGGCCCCCACCTCAAAGTGCACCCCAGAGCTATAGTGAGCAGAGGGCACAGGCTGGGGTGTGGCTCCCTGAGTTAAAATCCTCAGTGCCACAAAATAAGTCACTAAACCTGATGGCCCCATGCAGAGGAGTGAAAGTGACCCTCCCACACACCGACACCTAAATGTCAGGCCCAACACTCGTGACGATCGCCGACGCAGTCGGGCAGCAGTTTTTGGAGAAGACCTCAAAAGCACAGCAGCAAGAGCCAAAGTGGATGCGTGGGCCTGCCCACCTGGACCTCGAAGAGCAAGGGCGTCCCGAGTGGGCAGCGCCCGTGGGCAGGTGTGGGGGGGTGAGCGCCCCAAATGTCTGTTCCCCCAGGTCAGTGAGCTCCCCGGGACCAGTGCCTTCACAGATTGATGGCCAGGACTTGAGCCAATTGAAAAATGACCAGGAATTAAGGATGCTGGCGCCAGGAGCAAGAGAGCTTTGGTGCGTGAACGATGAGCAATAAATGTCATCTTTTTCCGGAGGTGACAAGTGGAAACTGGTCAAGTTTGACCCTCCAGTGGCTTTGCATGTAGGATGATCGGATTAGAAGATCCCTCCAACAGCTGGCTCACGTGGTGCCAGAGGCTCTAGCAGGATGGACGACGGCAGCGGCGCCCCCCAGGCAGCCATGTGGTGGCTCGTCCCCATCACTCTGCCGTGGCCCTGTGCACAAGGTCAAGGCCAGAGAGGTGGGGTCACCTGCCCAGGCCCACGGCACAGCAGCCCACCAGGACTGGGCCCAGGACTCTCTCCCCCCAAGCTTGGCCTCGTCTGGGAATTCTGGTGGAGCTCAGACAAGAGGTGCATGGGACGACACTGCCACCCTGTCACTGTCCAGAGAGACCCCTCAGCTCGGCTGTGAGCTGAGCGCGGAGGGCACAGGCCCTGGAGGGCCTCCACGCAGCTAGATTCCCTGGTGAAATTCAGGACGCCGCGACAGATGGCAGGTTCAGACGGACAGCGGTGGCTCCCAGCACTCACTGGCCACGTGGCGCCAAGAAATGCCCGTGCTGCCAGCTTGGCCGCTGTGTGTCAGAAACGAGCTCTTGCCTGGCTGTCCCTGATTTCAGCTGGCAGCCGTGCAGGGTGCAGCTGACCCTCTGAGGGCCTTCGACGGCCTGAAGTCTCAGGGAGCAGGAGGCCTGGTGGCCGGCTCTGGGGCCTACTGCTCTCAGGCTCTGGCTGGCGGACCCTGTGGGTGGGCGTGGCCTCCTGGGCCTGCAGTGGGGCCACAGGAGTGAGGCCTCCCCTCCTCTCTCTGACCCAGGACAGGGGGGCAGTCTTTATCTTTATCTTTGTTTTAGTACTTGGGATGGAACCGGGGGTGCTTCCCCGTGAGCCACACCCCAGCCCTTTTCCTATTTTATTTAGAGACAGGGCCTCTGAGTTACTCTGGGCCTTGCTAAAACGTTGGGGCTGGCGTCCACCTTGCGATTCGCCCGCCTCAGCCTCCTGAGCTGCTGGGTCACAGGCGTGTGCCACTGCGCCTGCGCTCTTCTCCCTGTCCTACAGATGAGAGCCAGAGCAGCCGGGGACCTTGCCCCTCGCCACGCCAGGCGCTGGACCCCTGATGCGAGCCCCGGCTGGAGGAGGCCCAGCTGTGCTTCAGGGTCCTCGAGGCCTGTTTCCTGGGGTGCCCGGAGCCCTGGGTGAGCTCTCCTGTCCCACTGCAGGGAGGGGGCCTCCAGGGTGACCCACCGCACAGCCACAGGAGCTTGCACCGCCTGGGGCCCAGCAGCCCCTAGGAATGGGCCAGGAAGGGTCGCTGTCCAAGCCCTGGCTTACGACGCGGGCACCCATGGTGCAGGCTCGAGCCTCCCTGGAGCTCGGGAGGCACATCTGCTGTGCTCCCAGGTTCTGGGCGGGGTCCCCATGCCAGGAGGCAGTGTCCGCCTGCCTGTCCCCGCGGCAGCTGCACCTCTGCCTCCCTGCACTGCAGGAGCATCAACCGAGCTCAGGGTTGGACCAGGCGGGACCCAGGGCAGGGGGTGCTGGGGTTTCAGCCTTTGTCCCCGAAGCACTGGCAATCTAGAGCTCTGCGCTGTGTTGTCATTCTTTTTTTTTTTTTTTAAATTTCACAGTTTCTATTTATTTCTTTTTTTATTGGTTGTTCAAAACATTACAAAGGTCATGACATATCATCTTTCATACATTAGATTCAAGTGGGTTATGAACTCCCATTTTTACCCCAAATACAAATTGCAGAATCACCTCGGTTAATGTCTTCTTTGATACAAGGAGAGCAACTAAGAACAGAGCAGGGAGGAAGAGCAGGAGGAAAAGATTAACATTAAACAGAGACGAGTGGTGGGAGGGAAAGGGAGAGAGAGGGAAAGTGCATGGAAATGGAGGAGACCCTCATTGTTACACAAAATTACATATAAGAGGTTGTGAGGGGAAAAAACAAGGGAGAGAATCGAATAACAGCAGATGGGGTAGAGAGGGAAGATGGGAGGGGAGGGGAGCGGGGATAGTAGGGGATAGGAAAGGTAGCAGAATACAACAGACACTAATAGGGCATTTTGTAAAAACGTGGATGCGCTGTTATTCTTTAATAGTTGACTTGGTGACGTCACCTGGCCCGCACTGACACACGACGATTTGTCCTCTAGGTTTCTTGGGCTTCACACCACTCTTCCTGCAGCAACGGGAACACAGGGATCAGGAGCCCCCGCCCACGGTGGGCTGCGGCAGGAGCAGGCTGGTGGGGACTGTGGGGACTGTGAGCAGAGACCACCACTCCCTGGGCACCGGGTGCTGAGTCCTGTGGCTCTGGCCCTCAGAGCAGCTAGCTGGGCAGCGCTGGGGACAGAGGAGGGGACGTGGTCTGGTGCCTGCGGCAGCACTACCCATAGCGGAGCGGGGGGCTGGGGACAGTGTCCCTGCAGGGAGAGACCTGGATCCCGCCTGGGAGGCCAGGGCTTCCTCAGCACGGGGTTGGCCTGGACTCTGACTAACCCCAGAGTGGGCCCCAGGGGCCTAGGGAGCGGGCGGGGTGCCCAGCCTCCTTGCTGGGTCCTTCACTGATTGCTGCTTCTCCGGCCCCAGGACAGAGGGCCAGCCCCTGCCTCCCCCACAGGGTGGCCTGGCTGCTAGCCAGTGGGGCCTGGCACCACGGGGCTGCTCTCCAGAGTTGTCCCCACCTCCCCTGGGCCCTGGGGGCTGAGCTCTGGACACAGCTGGAGGTCTCACAGTTCTGACTGACTCTGGAGTGAAGCCTGTGGATGGTGGTGCCCGGGCCACGCCCGTCCTGCCTCAGTCTCCCCTGGACTCTCAGAGCTGTGGAGGCCGCTCCCGGCCCCTCCCGCCTGCCCTGCCCCGCAGGCCCAGGGGTGCTGGACAAGGAGACCCTGGTGTTCCCAGCTGCGTGGGACCTTCTGTGTGGGTCCTGGCCCTCCCTGGGAGCTGTCCTTGTGGGCAGTCCTGACTTGGGTGGACCCTGGGACAGCGGCTCCTCACCTGCTGACCCCACGCCTGCCTTGCCCCTGAGGGGCATCCCCTTCCCGTGTCCCCAGTCCTCCTGTCTTCACCCTCACCTGAGTCAGCTGACTTGTCTAGCCTTCCCTTCAACAATATCCCTTTTTGGAACATTCCAGAACCTCTTCTGGCTGAGCCTCCACCCCACGCTGTTCCTTGCTGACAGTCTGGCCCTGTGATGTGACCCCTTGTCCTTGTTCCCAGGGAAATAGTTTTCTTTGTTGTCTGTGCTAAATTGTATAGACCCTGGGCCCCGTCTACACAAAAATCGATATGTTGAAGTCCTGACCCCAGGACCTTAGCATGAACCATGTGAGGAGACAGGGCCTTTGAAGAGGTGATCAAGTTAAAATAAGGCCACTGGGGTGAAGCCTCATCCAAACTGACCAGTGTCCTTGTAAAAGGAGATCAGGACACAGACACAGGCAGAGACAACTGTGCAAGGACATGGAGGCATTGCTGTCCACACCCCATGGAGACAGAAGTCTGCCCTGCCACACCTGGGTCTGAAACTACAGCCTCCAGAGCTTCAAGAAAATGGGTTCCTGCGGTCACTCCCCAGCAGTTGACCAGGTGGGCAGGCAGCTTGGGCAGAGGCTCCTCCCTGTGACTCGACCTGGGACTAGTCACTGACAGCTGTCCCCAGGCTGAGAGGCAGAGGTGGATCAGCCTGCCCTGACCGCTGCCAGGGACCGTGCTGCAGTGACGGTGCCTCCCCCTGCACTCTGGCTCGGCCAGCCAGGCCGCACGCCTTCACTCTCCTCTGTGGACCCAGGCAGGGCCCCTGGGCCCCCAGGCCAGCCAGAGGGGGCTGAGAAGCTTCCTCCCAGGGTGCCGACCCTCCCAGCTGACCCTGGACGTTCCCTCCAGGAGCCCCGGCACCGACCCGAGTGGCAGGAGCGCGTGTGCGAGTCGCCAGAACTCAGACAGAGCAGGGACACGCCCATGACGTGTGACAGCAAGGGTCGCAAGGCAGCCACAGCACCCTCTGAGGACACGGGCCCTCAGCTGTCTGCCCAACCTGGGTCTGGACAAGGACAAGGACGATGACGAGGACGAGATGAGGACGAGGACATGAGTGTCTTATGCAACCCTCTCATTTCACCTTGGAAACCTCCCTTCCCCGCCTCTGAGAGTGCTTGGTCCACCTCAGCCACGTCCCTGCCACGTCCTGCTGCTCAGGACTCCATCGTCACCAGGTGACAGCGCTCTGTGGAAGGGCCCTGGCTCAGGCCTCCACTGACAGCCAGGCCAACAGCCAGCCCTGCGAGGGGCGCCTGCTTGTCACCCCAGCTGGGCCTTGTGCTGGCCCAGGCGGCCCACGGAGCCCTGACTTGTGATGACCCGGTAGCCTCACCCCACGAAGCTCTGGGTGGCCCTGGCTCTGTCTCCGTTCTCCCACTCCCTGTGCCCAGGTTGGCCTGTACGGTCCCCAGGCAGCCATGGCCCCCAGCCCCTGTGCCCAGGTTGGCCTGCACGGTCCCCAGGCAGCCATGGCCCCCAGCCCCTGTGCCCAGGTTGGCCTGCACGGTCCCCAGGCAGCCATGGCCCCCAGCACCTGTGCCCAGGTTGGCCTGCAAGGTCCCCAGGCAGTCATGGCCCCCAGCCCCTGTGCCCAGGTTGGCCTGCAAGGTCCCCAGGCAGCCATGGCCCCCAGCCCCTGTGCCCAGGTTGGCCTGCACGGTCCCCAGGCAGCCATGGCCCCCAGCCTGTTCTTTTGGTGAAAAGGGCTTGGTTCCTCCAGCTTCAGACGTGCCTTCCATAGTGACCACCGCTAATTAGCCAGCCCAATCTGCCAAGGTCCAGGCCACCAAAGGGACCAGAACCGGCTAACGTGGCCAGGGCTCTGCGGGCGACCCCGGGACGCGGCAGGCACAGTGGCCCCCGCTCCAGACCCTCTGCTCCTGTTAGTGCCACTGGACCCTGAGACTGCCCACCAGCTGATGGCCGACAGAGCGTGTGTCACATCACCACGGCGTTTTCAGGATGAGCGGTCCCCATCTTTCCTGGCGTACGCGCCCGTTTCCACAGGAGCACCCGGGAGGCCGTGCCCGGGGCCGGCTGGAGCGGGGTCCGAGGAGTGGGGGGGCAGGAGGGTCCTGCTTGTGAGAACACCCCCAGATAAAGCCCGCGGCGGGCCGTGCTGGTGTCGCCCACAGTGTGTGTGTTAACCACCTTCAGGTATCGAGGATTCCTTGACTTCTTTGTCAGCCACCTCACTAACCCCAGAGAAAGGGAGGACCACCTGCTTCGTCGTTCTAAAACTCACAGGCTCTCTCCCCCGTGAATCCCCCTCCCCATTCAGACGTGGGCTCCCGAGAACGTCCCTTGGGTTAGCCTTCTTCTTCCTGGAGGAGTGAATTGTCCCTCACACGAACCTAGAGAACCAAGCTTCCGTGGAAGCCATCGGGGGAGCTGAGCTGCAGGCAGGGACGGACCTCCCTGGACCCCACGCAGGGGCGCCCTGCCTGGCTGATCCGCCTGCCCCGGGGACCTGCGCCTCCCCCACGGCCTGCAAGTCCTCACCAGTTTGAGAGGAACAAGAGAAAGAGACGGTGGAGACGGGGCTCCGCACCCTGATGGCTTCATCTCAGGTCAAACAGAGAAGGGGCGCCTTTCCCCGGAGCCTGCGGGTTTGACGGGAGCCGCGAGGCGGGGGCTCAGAGCGGCTTTGAGCGGCTTTAGCATATGCTGTGTTCCCGTGAGGAGTGCGAGTGGCCGCACAAGCAGCTTTTCTTGGCATTTGAAGGTATTATATAAGCACATTTATATAAATGTTTTCCTGGGTTGGATAAATAGTGCTTTTCTATTTGAATTTAATCTGGGTCCTTGAGAGTGAATTTCACTGATCTTTTTGTAACCCTGGAGATTTATCCTTGATGCAAATTTCAAACATGAAATGAAATGTCACTGAGTTTGTTTGTGCCCCGGCTTGTGGTGGCATGTGGCATGGAAGAGACCTCAGGAGCGTTCAATAGGACCTGCGGGCAGGTTCCTCCTGCAGCTGTCCAGAGGTGCACCGAACCCGGCTGTCCCCAGCACGGGGATGACAGGAGATCAGGGCACCAGTACCCACAGCCTGGCTCCTGTCCCAACCAGAGGGACTCACAACAAACCCGAGGGGTGTGCCCAGCGGCGCCAAGGGCTGAGGAGAGGCAGATGCGGGGCACAGGTGAGAGGGAGAGTGTGGGAGGCACAGTCACCATCTTGTATTTGGGGACAGAGAGGTCCCGTCCCTGGGAAAGGTCTCTGGAGCTGAGAACCAAAGGAAATGATGTGTGAGCTGTGAGGACACCCAGGATGGAAAAAAGAGCACGGACTAAGGTCCTGGGGTGGAAGCAGGCTGTCAAGGAGGAGCAGGAGGTGTGCACAGAGGAGGAGGGAACAGAGGCCACCCAGCAGGGCGTTGTGGGCTGCAGTGGGACTCGAATCTGAGCAACATAGGACCTCCTTGGAGGGCTCTGTGCAGAGTGACAAAGTGTTGTTCTGGGGCTGCAGAGAGAAGAGGGGAGGGTGGAGAGCCGGGGACCAGCGTGGCAGCTTGGACCCGACTGACTGTGAACATGAGTGAAGACAGATCTGGGGGGTTTGAGAGGAGCAGGAGGTGGGGAATCAAGACTCCAAACATGGAAGAATGGAGAGGAGCTGGGGTGGGGGGCTGGGGCTGGGTGAGAGGCTTTGCTCTTTGCTCTTTTTTTTTTTGTACCAGGGATTGAACCCGGGGTGCCCAACCACTGAGCCACATCCTGGCCCTTTTTATTTTTACTTATTTATAGAAAGTGCCTCTCTAAGTTGCTGAGCTGGACTTGAACTTGCAATCCTCCTGCCTCAGCCTCCTGAGCCTCTGGGACAACAGGTGCGACCACCGCACCCAGCTAAAATGCTCTGCTTGTGTGAATGGTGCCCAGTAGACTAGTAGAGACGGCCGGCCCAGTGAGTCAGGCGGTCGGACAGCTGCCCAGGCTGGAGGAGCAGTGGGCGTCTTTGGGGCACAGGCAGATCATGCAATCCCAGCCTGGACCAGGGCAGCTCCGAGCCTGGCGTGCAGGTACGGTGCCTACACGGGGTAGGAGCCCACGGTGCGGCGTGGTCAAGAGCCTGGGCTCACGGGTGGGCAGCCCTGGTTGGCATCGGGGACAGGCGCCTTCCTGACATCACTTCCTGGGGTGGGCACTGCACCTACAGCCCAGTGCTGACCCCACACAGCCCATGGGACACACTGGGCAGGCGCTTACTCTGTCCCCACAGTCACCCACTGGGATGCCTCCTGGGGACTCACGGGCTGGAAGAAGGAGGAAGGAGCAGGTTTGAGCCCTTCCAGGTCCCGGCCCCACAGGCGAGTTTCCTCACCTCCCCCTGCTGCATCTGGGCACAGGGCACAGAGGCCCCAGAGCCCAAAGGGCCTGAGTGTGACTCTGGGCTCTGCCACTTACTAGCTGGGTGACGCTGGGACGTTACAGCATCCCTCTGTGCCTCGGTTTCCTCGTTGAGCTGAACTATGCTATGATGCCCCCTTCTCTATGCCACACTGGATGCCCACCATGATGCTGCACCACCCAGACTCCCATGGGGGCACTGCTGCTCCCACTGCCCAGCGAGGCTGGCTGGGTGACCTGTGCTCCCGGGCGCAGCGGGGGCTCAGGCTGGGTCCCAGGACCGCTGCCTCCCTGCCCAGCTGTGGCCTCCTCCACCTGAGTTCCACCACTCCACAAGGTGGTCGCTGTCATCACCTGTGGCTGGTGAGGAGAAGCGCACCAGGGGCTCCCGTTTCTGATGCCCGCCTGCCTCGTGTGGACTCTGGATCCTGCCCAGGAAGGGCGAGAGGGCCCTGGACTGCGGTGACTTCCTCTGAGCTGACCCAAGAGGAAACCTCAGCTCTGAGCAGCGTGACGGGAGGTGTGTGTTGGTCAGCATGGGTCAGGCTACGCTTGGTAACACAGGAGCCCTGGCACCTGGTCCTACCACTAAGCCTTGTGTCCAGCCAGAACTGTGGGGATGCGGCTGCACGCGCTCAGTCCCGCTGGGTCCAGCCAGCAAGGCTCTGTCTGCTCAGCATGTGGTTTCATTAGTCACCACACAGGGCACAAGGTGCGCCCAGAGACCACGCCACTTCCACCGAGTTCTAGGCTGATGGAGGTGGCTCTGGGGAAGAGCCACCATCTGTCCTGAATGCTGGGTGCAACTCTGAGACCCTATCTTATTAGAGTTCATGTCCTGACCCCCAGGACAGCGTGTCCAGCCCTCTCTTACGGGGGTGGGGGGGGGGTCTGAGGCTCGGAGAGCCCAGGGCTGTCCGAAGACTGTCACTGCCTCTTGCCCTGGCCCCAGCACCCGCCCAGCACACGCTGCTGCCAGAGAGCTCCCTGGCATGTGCCCATCACTTCCTGGACAGTGCTGGGGTCCCGACGGACCAGTCCCGGGTCTTGTTATGCATGACCTTTGCCACTGCTGTTCAGGGTGGTGGGTGCATGGCCACCTCTCGTGCCTGTGGTTTACGTGTTAGGTGGCCTGGTCCTCCCCTGGCTGGGGCTAAAGGGACCTGAGAATCCCCAGTGCTCATGCCCGGGTGACGTTGGCTGAGGGACAGAAAGGCCCACCTGGGCCCTGGTCTCCCCCTCGCTGGAGCCATCATGTGAACCTCAAGACAGTGAGGGCAAAGGGCTGTCACAACGGCTGAGCGTGGACCGGGCAAGGCCCCCGGCCGCGGCAGGAGTGCACCCCGGAGCTGGTCTCCCCGTGTCCTTCACCCAGGAAGCCAGCAGCCTGAACTAGACATGAGGTGGCACTACTCTGCAACACTGTGACGTGGCCAACACCTTCCAACATTCTGAAGGCCGATGGCGTGTAGGGCAAAGCTCGCCTGGGCATCTGAGACCTCTCCTACCGTTCACTGACGTGTTGGTGGGTGGCCCCAGCTCAGAGGGCGTGGGGACCCACCGAGACTCCATGGTGGCCGCCCAGGGTCTAGAGGAAACTCTGCCCTTCAGTCCTGGACTTGAGAACAAAATCTGGTAGGTCCCCTGTGTTGGTCTCTGGAGCTGCCACCAAAAATACCACGGTGCTCCTGCACCTCAGCTAGAGCATCCACCTGCACCTCAGCTAGCGCAGCCATCTCCGGATACCGAGAACCCAAAACTCAACACCAAGAAACAAAGAGCCCAGGCAGTGGGTGGGCAAAGGAACTGAGCAGGCACTTCACGGAAGAAGAAATAGGATCAGTCCACAAACACATGAGAAGTGCCCATCCTCTCTAGCGATTAGAGAAATGCAAACCAGAAGTACCCTGCGATCTCGTCTCACTCCTGTCAGAACGGCAGTCACCCAGAACCCAGTGACTGTGGGTGTTGGTGAGGCTGTGGGAAGGCACACTCACACGCTGCTGTGGCACTGCAGGTTGGTGAGACCACTCTGGAAAGCTGTGTGGAAATTCCTCAGAAAATTTGGAACAGAACCACCATTTGACCCAGCTATCCCACTCCCCAAAGGACTTAAAGTCAGCACACTACAGAGACACAGCCACATCAATGTTCTCAGCGGCTCAAGTCACCACAGCTGAGCTCTGGAGCCAGCCCAGGTGTCCTTCAACAGATGAATGGATAAGAACCTGTGGCCCACATACACATGGAGCATCAGCCTTAAAGAAGAATGACATGACGGCTTTTGCCTGTAAATGGGTGGAACTGGAGACTGTCGCGCCAAGTGAAATAAGTCGACCCCCACAAAACAAGGCCCACATGTTCTCTCTGATAAGCGGATGTGACACAGTGGGTGGGGGCGGGAGGAGTGGAGGTTCACCACACTGGATGGCGGGTAGGTGGACAGTAGAATGACCTGGACATCACTTGCGATGACCACGTATGGACCCCCAAACAGTGAGCCTGCACACCATGCACAGCACAAGAAGGGGGTCACGCTCCATGTGTGTCTAATACGTCAAGACACAGTTTATTGTCATGTGTGACTAAAAAGAACACATTTTATAAAACAGGAATAGAAAATACAGCCTCAGTACAACTCACTCCTCACGGTGCTAGAGGCCTGGGGCCAGGGTGGAGGGCAGGCACGGGAGCTCGGGGGCACGGGGGCTCTGAGAGGGCACAGGGGGCCGTGGGAGGGCACAGGGGGCCCTGTGAGGGCCCAGGGGACTCTGTGAGGGCCTGGGGGGCCCTGTGAGGGGATGGGGGCTCTGAGAGGGCACGGGGTGGGTGCTCTGAGAGGGGATGGGGGCTCTGAGAGGGCCCTTCTGTCTGTTCCATCATGGCAGGGAGAGCCTGGGTCCTGTCCTTCCACCGTGGGTTCTAGGTGGACCCCCATCTCTGCTGGTCACCACTCAGGGGCTGCAGCTCCACACGCATCCTGCTGGGCGTCGGGCTTTCCGATGTCAGTATGGGGCCCCTGTTCAGCCTCCTCTCGGGCCCCAGACCTCGGGCTCCACAGGCCCCGTAGTCCCAACAGACTCCAGCCCCCACCCTGCAGCCCAAAGTCTCCTCTGAACACTGACGTCAGGTGTGGGTGGGCCTTGGGGGACGAGCCCAGGGCAGAGCTCTTCTCCAGCTGGGGGCTGGGAAGCCAGGCAGACGGAGGGCAGGGCAGGCCTGGGGGGCACATTCCCATTCCTGGGCCCCGGCAGCACGGAGCTTGGCAAGAAGAGCTCCATCAGGGCTGTCCGCTGGGTGGCGATGCTCTGCCCTCGGGCGGGGGTGCTGTGTCACCCCCGGTGGCTCTCTGAGAGGCCTCTGCCCAGGCTCTGTGGGGCCTGGTCCCCTGAGCCTCTGTGACACCTCGGGTCTCCTCTCTCTCAGGCGCAGCGGCTGCAGGCCTGGCCGGTACCCACTACAGACAGGCACCCTGCTCCCTGTGGCCGTGGCAGACCTCCAGCCTGGAACCTGAGCCACATCGGGTCCTCTTCTTCACAAATCACCCACCGCAGGCCCCTGTCACATCACGGGGAAAACTGGCCCAGACTCCAGGTCCCCTGCTGTGCCGTCAGCCTGGGCTCTCTCCTGCACCTGTCTGGGACCCTGCTCTGACTGCATCACGGAGCTGTGGGACACTGCGGTCTGACTCAGAAGGGGTCCCTGCACATGCAGAGCTGTGGCCAGCCACACGGCCCCACTCCAGCGCGGGACGAAGGGCAGGGTGTGGACAGACGCGGGCACGTGTGGGTGGAGGCTGGTGCACCAGAGAGAGGTTGTACCCAGTGAGCTCCCACTGTGGGAAGACCCTGCCCACCTCGGAGCACGATGCTGTTGGGCCGCTCCCGGGCGGCAGGCAGAGCAGGTGAGTCACTCTGCACAAGTTATTTTTAAGTGACTTCAGGCTGGTGAGAAGCTGCCTGACAGCAGCAGTAATTATTCCCCCGGCAGGGAGCAGGCTACAGGGTGCCAGCAGACGCAGGCCCAGGCCCCAGGCTCTCAAAGGGCCGCCGCTCATGCCTGGGCCAGCACTGCCCAGAAACCCCCCAACAAGGCGGAGCCCAAGAACGGACCGAAGGCGTCAGGGCCCAGGACCTCCCACCCTGGAGGCCTCAAAGGCCACCCGCGCCTGTGCCTGGTGCTGCACCCTCTGGCCTGGCCCGTCCCTGCTGGGGCCAGCCCTGCACTCCCACCCACCTATCTGCTGGACGCCTGCCCTCATCCCTGGGCAGACCCTTGCCACTTACCAGGGCTCACCTCAAATGCTGCCTAGGAGCATCCTGTGCCTGCTCCTGTGCTCAGAGTCCAGGGTCACCTCCCCTGGTGGTCTGCAGAAAGGCTGGCCGGGGGCGTGTGGGCGGCACACCGTCGCGGGAGTCCACCTGGCCCAACCCTCAGGGCGTCTCTGGCCCATCTCAGAACTTTGCCAGCAATGTCAGGTACAACCAAGCCCCGCCCCCACCTGCTCCTCTCAGGTCCCAAGTCCAACCTGGCCAATGACACTTGGAAACCCCGGCCCTCAGGGCACCTCTCTGGCCCAGCCGGGCTGGAGCATCCCCAGGTGGTGGGGATGAGGTGGTTCCCTGGTCCTGGCCCTGCCTGGGTGCTCTGGGTGACTCAGGACCCAGCCCTGGACGGCAGGAGCAGTGCCTGGGGTGGACGTCCTGGGCTGGCCCTCTGGGCAGGAGCCCCCGTTCCCCATGTCTGGCAGTCTGCCCTCGCCTGGCCCTTCTAGGTGGCCCTCCCCAAGGCCCCCTCCAAGAGGACCCGTGTCTGACCCCAGAAAGTCCTGCACACAGGCTGCCCTCCACCCTCCTGAGGAAGAGGCATGTCCCACGTCATGAACTTCTCCTTCTCTTCCGGGTCCTTCCATCTGTCCTCAAGTCTGTTCTGCCCCAGCTTCTGCTCCAGTGGGTGTCCCCTGCTCTCCTTCCCCTCGAGCCTCATGCACTGGTTCTCTGTCACTGTCTCCGGAACTCTCCAGTCAGGCTTGGCTGCCCCGTGGCCGCTGCCCAATCCAGGTGCCAGACCCTAGCTGCTAAGCCCAGAGGCGTTCGTCCCTGCTCCCCCAGCTCTGTCTGCTGCAGCCCTGGGGCTGCCCCATGGACTGGCTGCCCTGCCCAGGCTCCTTCTCTCCCCCATGACCTCCTTCTGCACAGGCATGCAGGTCCGATCTTCGATTCCTGTCCCATGTCTTTCTCCAGATCTCGCTCCAGGGTCCCCGGATCCTAGTCCAGCTGCCTCGGTAATGCACCAGGCACCCCAGGCAAAGCCATCCCAGACCAGTGGGCCTCACCTGGGCTCCCATCTTCCCCAGCCCACCCCCCTGTTCCCTGAACCCACCCCCGTCTTCCCCAGCCCACTCCCCATCTTCCACAGCCACCTCTGTCTTCCCCAAACCCACTCCCCATCTTCCCCGAACCCACCCCCATCTTCCACAGCCACCCCCACCTTCCCCAACCACTCTCCACCTTCCCCAACCCACCCCCCCTTCCCTGAACCCACCCCCGTCTTCCCCAGCACAAACGTGTGGCTGCACTCTGCTCTGCTGCACCTTGGGTCCTGCCGGCCCCTTTCTCCTGGACCTGTGTCTGGACCTTCAGGAAACCACTGGGCTTCCTGTGTGCTAAGTGCATACAGAGGTCCACGGCGACTCTCCACCTCTCCGAGCTGCAGCCACCTTGCCAGGAGGCTGTGGGGCCCTCTGGCCCTGCCAACAGCCCTGGAGGGACCGGCAGATTCTGAGTTGGATCTTGTCATGGTGCTGGTCCACACCGCCAAGTTCCCACCCCCGGGAAGAGCCCATCACCTGCCTGTGGCCTCCAGGGCCGAGGACACCACACCGTCCCCTCCCTGGCTTTGGCCCTCCAGCTATACTGCATCCCACTCCTGCCTGGACCTCCTCCCCAGATGTGGCCTTTGGGAAAAGGCCGCCCTGCAGACAGGCATGGAGCCTCAAGTTGTGACAGCCCACCCCTGACATTTCATTTTCTTCTTCTTGCTCCGCCTCCCCCCACGACTTTGTCACCATCTGCCTCATGGGTCTTACTCTCTTTGTGTCACCCACTAAATGAAAGCACCCTGCAGACGGGGACCCCACGCAGACAGGGATGGCTGATCAAATCGTGTCCCCAGCTCCCAGGACAGGTCTGGGACGGGTGGGGGAGTGGCCAGGAATATCTGTTGAATGATGGAGGGCGAATGGAGACGTGCAGCCCAGCTCTCCTGGAAGCCCACACCCCAGGAAGGGAACAGGCCCATGCAGGTGCTCTGGCCAGCACCCCAGCTGGACCTGGCTGGCCAATCACTCTAGCCAGTGTGCCACCGGGTGCCACTCATCCTCTCAGTAGCCCTCAGGCCCTGAGGCCAGGAGGTGGCTCGTCTGCCGGGCTTCCTGGCCTGGAACCAGGGCTCTAACTCAATCGCCGTCTGTGTCTTGAAACCCTAGGAGACTGCAGCTGGGTGCTGAGCCCAGGCTGTGGTGACAGCTTCACGCCATGCCCCTTACCTGACCCGTCCAGGTGGGCCGCCCTGCTCTGGCAGGTGCAGATAGGGCACCTGGTGTTTTGCTGTGAGCCTTTGGGTCTTTGGCTGAGATGGCAAGGGACAGGGAGAGTCTCAAGTCTCATGAGGCATCCTGTTACAGCTCTGGTGACAATAGCCAGTTGTGACAATGACAGTGCCCCTGGCTGGCAGTGCCTCTTAGCCAGGGACAGGTTGAGGGCTTCACCAACAGGCCTTTACTGGAGGGAACGGCAGGTGACAGTCACGTGGAGGGCGTCGCTGGTCCAGCACAACAGCCTTCCCTGGCCCTGTTTTACAGATGAGGAGCCTGAGACCCACAGAGGTCCTGCCAGGGTCAGTTGGGGCCATGCCATGGCAGGGACCTGTCCACGTCAGGCTCCGAGGCCCACGCCATGACCCACGGCCGTCTCTCCCTTCCCTGCTGGAGGGTGGGTCTTGGGAGTTCAGGCGAGCGATGAGGGATGGGCTTGGAGTGGTGCAGGTGTCGTGGGTAGGTCCCTTCCTCTCTGCGTGGGGTCCCGTGGTCCTACAATGGCACCACCAGGGAAGCGTCTATCAGTGAAGCATGCTCTCCTGCAGTCTAGGCCCCGAGCCAACGGCAGGTGTGGGCAGGGCACCTCCCGCCAGGCCTCTGAGGAAGTCTCCGCGCCTTCCTTCACCTGTGCTGGCTGTCCCTGGTCCCTCCACTGCGGCAGCCTCATCTCCCCCTGGGCCTCCCCAGGGTGTGGGGCTCCTCTCCTACTGAGGATGCCCATCGTCCTGGACTGGGGCCACGTTGTCCACTCTGACCTCACCTAACAGCTACACCTGCAAAACCTGAATCCAGACTACGTGTCAGTGGACCTTCCGGTGGGCATGCCTTTGGAGGGGCCACTGTCCACTCTGGCACACCTCCATGAGCCCCGCCCGACCCTGGCCCAGGGAGGCTAATGCAGGCCACATGTTTGGGGGAGGGGTCCAGAGGGTTATCTTCTGTCCTGGCTTCCTGACCTCCCGCGGACTAGAAGAAGAGCTCACTCACACACGTCGCGGGGGACAGGCCTGGGAAGGAGAGGGTGACCTGGTGCATCCATGAGGCCAGCTCACTGGCTCCATCCTGTTTCCTGAGCACGTGGCCGTGGCTTCCACCTCACCTCTCCTGGGCTCCAGGCCCAGCTCCCAAGGAAATGCAGCTCGGCTATGGTCCTCTGGGCCTGGCTGGGCGAGGCCCATGGCTGTGGAGGCCCAGAGCAGGCCTAGCTGAGGCTGCCGGGAGCCTGGCTCGACTGCAGGACCAACGCTGGCCGGCTGCACAGTCCAGGGCCCTGCACCCCCACAGCCCAGGCTGGGCTGCAGGTGCTCCCAGGGGGCTCTGTTCTCCATTCTTCTGCCCCAGAAAGGTCATGTTGAGCTGAGCCTCCAGGCAGCGTGCCACCAGGAGGGCCACAGTGTGCAGAACCGCCCAGGAAACTGAAGCGGGCCACGTGGCAAGGCACTTTGCTGGCTGGCACACCGCCCCGGGCCCTGCAAGGAAGGCTGGTGCCGGGACGTCAGCTCAGACCCACGGGGCTCACGGCCAACCCTGCAGGTCTTCCGTGGGAGGATGGAGCACCATTATGGGGGCAGGGGTCCTGGAGAGCCCCCAAGGGCAGCTCAGGGAAGGTAGGGAGAAGGGAGGACTCTGCACCCTCCGGTTCCTGGCAGCCTCAGGCCATCCCTCCCCCATGACAGGCAGATTGTCACTCTTACTAGGTAGGGTGGTAAACACAGGCAGCTGCACCCGTGGGTCCCAGCTCCCCATGCCCTGCTCCCCATCCCAGTTATCCCCGAGAATGTGCTAGAAACACAGACTCAGACCTGCCTCAGACCTCCAAAAGGGGGTGCTGCCTGACAACCAGACGCCAAGCGTCTCTGTAGACTCCCATCATGGAAGCTGGTCTGAGCCAGCTGGGTGCCCAGGCCCTTCTCCACCCGCTTCCCAGAGAGCATCGTACTCTAGAAACAGACCAACTGCTGTCCACTCCCGGCTGCATTTTTTTTTTTTTTTTTTTTTTTTTTAAAGAGAGAGTGAGAGGTGGGGGGGGACAGAGAGAGAGAGAGAATTTTAACATTTATTTATTTTTTCTTAGTTCTCGGCGGACACAACATCTTTGTTGGTATGTGGTGCTGAGGATCGAACCCGGGCCGCACGCATGCTAGGCGAGCGCGCTACCGCTTGAGCCACATCCCCAGCCCCCCGGCTGCATTTTAATCGGGGTCCAGCAAGTGTTAAGCAGGTCAACACCTTGGCAGGATCACCTGGAGGAACCTGTGCCAGGGCGGAGCTTCGCTTCCCAGGGGAGGTCAGGGCCAGGGGCTCCCCGCAGCCTTCCAGGGGCGCGGCCACGCAGCACTCCGCCCCGCGGGGGGATCTTGAGGCAAGCTGTTCCTTCCCGACTTGCCCCCTGTGTGACACACACACACACACACACACACACACACACACATGCACAGTGTGCAGTGTGCACACAACACAGGGACTGCACACACGGGACACACGTGCACCCCAGCAGAGCCTGATAATAACGTGGGCAAACAGGTGCCCACAGCAGGCGCTCACGCATGCATGGAACCCGCCCGCGCCTGCGCACTGCGAGCTGCTGGAGCCCTCGCGGCTGCAGCCCTCGTCCTGGCTCTTCTTATAACTGAGCACGTTGGTGAAGACTCAGGGGGTCCCCGCTTGCAGCCCTGGGCCTGCACTGGCACTCTGAGGGCCCCTCGGAGATTAGCCTTCGCCCTCATCCAGCCAGTGTCACGAGGGAGCCAGGTAGGGAGGTGGGCAGTGGCCAGCAGGGGATATCCACAGCAGCCCAGGGCAGCCCAGCAGGCAGCGAGAGGAGAGGGGAAGAGCTGCAGAGTCCCCATCTTATGTTCCCACCCACCTGCCGAGGGTGTGCAGCAGAAAGAGCCTATTCACAGCCCCCAGTGCGTCCCCAGCTGTGGCCACCACCAGGCGACCGGGGCTGCCCCACTGTGAGCAGATGAGGAGCAGGCCAGTGAGACCCCTGAAGTGACTGGAGGCGCAGGTGGCTGGGGAGCCCTGAGGACCAGGCTGCTGCTGGGCTCCCAGGCAGGCGCCCTCCAGGACGGGAGGAAGGGGAAGCCAGGGCAGGGGGAAAGTCTTCCCCAGGGAAGGGGCCCACGGCATAGGAGACAGGACAGGCAGCGTGACCTGGTGGGCTTCCAGGAGGAGTAGCCCCCAGCCCTGGCCCAGCAGCAGGTGCTGCCCCAGCAGAGGGCTCCCTGCTGGGTCCTCTCCCTGTCCCCAGGGCCTCCCAGCATGGTGCCAGCACGCTCGCCCAGCACCCGAGGGCACTGTCACCTGCTAGGAGGGGCCGCTGGGCTGGGATCTCCAGAGGCAGACCCACCTGAGACCAGGGCTTCCGTGCCAGAAGCTTGTTTGGGGTGATCTAGGAAGCAGAGGGGGAGCAGAACGAGAAGCCAGGAGCGGGGAGGGCGGTGCACTGGGTGGTGAGCAGGCGGCTCTGTGGGCAGTGGGCCCAGCACTGCCCTGGTCAAGGGGAGAATGTGCCTTGCTTTTTCCCACCGAGGGGAGGCAGCCGGGAAGTTTGCACCAACTGTCTCCCCTTGGGAGGCCCAGCATCTCCATCCTGCTTCACCCAGAGAGCCTCAGGAGAGGCCCCGGGCACCAGCAGCAGGACAAGAGGACACTCAGGGGTGTAGGCAGGGCCTGGGGCTTCCTGTCATGGGGCAGGACAGGGCAGTCCTCTGGTGAGGCCACCCAGCAGAATTCTGGTCGCAGCCCTAAATGCATTCTGCAGCCTTGATGCCAGCAGAGCCAAGGGCCCTCTGAGTCCAGCTTCTTAAACTGCCCACATGTCATGCAGCCCAGAGTCCAGCAGCCAGGCCGCTGCCCCAGGCTCCGCTGTGCCTTCCTAGCAGGCCCCTCCAGCCTGTTCCGGCCACCCTTGGGGGAACCCAGGCCCCTACCCGCTGGGCCTTGCCCTGCTGCATCCTCTGCAGGGGTCTGGCTTCAGAATTATTTGCTGGGACTTTAAATCTATCAAGGACCATCTCTGCTGCCCCTCCTCCTGTGTGCAGGTGTGCAATGCACGTGTGTGCCGGGGGAAGCTCCCCGCGGAAGGCTCGGCCATGGGGACGGCAGCCTGCTGCGCACCTACTGTGTGTCAGCATCGAGTTGTGTCCCTCCTGGTGTCGTGCTCAGTGAGGGAGGCCTCTTGCCTCCGCTGTTAGGACCGAGGAACCTGGGGTCCGTGAGGTCAAGGAAGGGGCCCAAGGCCACACTGCCAGAGGGCAGGGGACCAGGACTCGCTCTCACAGCTGTCCATGTACCAAGTGCCCTCTTGATGTCAGCAAAAGCTGGGGGGCAGGGAGTGCTGGGCAGGCTGGCACAGCAGGCAAGGTGGGTGGCACTGCCAGGGCCTGGAGCCCAGCCACTGCCTTCCCCCCATCCAGGACTCGGGAGGCCAGGCTGAGGCTGTTGGTGCAGACTGGCCCTGCACTGGGCAGTGTTGGCACTGCACTGAATGAGCAGGCGGCTCAGCTGGAAGGAGGAGGCCATATGGGGGGTCGTCACCCATGCTGCACCTTGGACAGTCCCCAGGCCTTGGCTCTGCCTTGCTGGCATCCTGGGTGTCCGTGTGGCAGAGCAGAGCTGGACTGTCTAGTGGACACAGGTCACTGGGTGAGGAGCAGACAGAGCTACCCAAAGGGGCCCATGTGGTCACGCATGGGGCATTTGCGGGGGCTGTCCTGGGGCAGGCAGTGAGCTGCTCCCTTCAATCTCTGTAGCTGCTCCCCTCCAGGAGCCCCTCCCAGACCCCTCCTCATGGCTGCCTGTGCCTCCCGGAGGGTGGGCTGGGCAAGAGGGCACCTGGACGCTGGAGAGTATGGGCGGCTGCCATGAGGTGGCCCTGCATGCCCCTGTGACGAGGGAAGGGGCTCCAGGAGGGGACCTGGCTGCTGGCTGAGGATCATGCAGGCCCAGCCGTGAGCCTGGTGCCCTGTGTGGCCGGGCGTGCCCTCTTGGCAGAGGTGGTGGCTCTGGGAACCAGCGGGACTTGGCTCAAATGCCCTACGAAGCAGCAGCCTTGGACTCTGGGTTCCAGACCCTGCTCCAGCCAGAGCCCTCCCTGGGGATCTCCCACGGGCCCAGAGAGGCGGGCCGGATGCACCGGGGCAGCACCTGCGCAGCTCACACCTCACACTCTGAGGGCCTGAGCCATGTGACGTGGGTGGTTCTGCACCGTGTGTGGGCTGGGCTATTGTCTTAGACTTGGCACCGTGAAAAGTTTCCATTTCATACAGAATCAGAAAGCAGTAGGTCTCCCTGACACCACCCATCCTGAAGATCAGCCCTCGCCCTGCCTGACCCGTGTGCCTGCCGGCCGCCTCCGTCCGTCGGGCTTGCATTCTGAGTCTCTCATGAGCACTGTCGTCACACAGAGCTGGACTCTGGGCAGGGGTCTGCCTGAGCACGTGGCCGTGGCTTCCACCTCACCTCTCCTGGCTCAGGGCCCAGCCCCAAGGAAATGCAGCTCGGCCACAGTCCTCTGGGTCAGCACAAAAGACCAGCTCCGATTCTCTCCGGGCACCTTCCCCTTCTCTCCCCTCCTCCAAAATGGAGGGTTATTTTGAGGAAAATTTCCAAACTTCATCTATAAATAATTCCAGTAAGACTCACTCCAAGAGAACATAAATTCAGTGCCTTTTTTTTGGGGGGGGGGTGAACCCAGGGGCACTCAACCACTGAGCCACATCCCTAGCCCTATTTTGTACTCTATTTAGAGACAGGGTCTCACTGAGTTGCTTAGGGCCTCCCTTTGGCTGAGGCTGGCTTTAAACTTGTGATCCTCCTGTCTCAGTCTCCCAAGCTGCTGGGATAACAGGCACACGCCATTGCACACCCCCGGCTTAGTGCCATTTTGACATCCAATTTTTAAAAACCGTCTTCCCTGGTCAGATGCTCAGTGCCCAGTTTCCTGACCTTCTGGGGTGTTTCAGGTCTGTTGGGATCCGTCCTTGGAGCTGGAGGCCATGTTGTGATTGCCCCGTCCCTTCTGCATCGTATCACATTTCTGTCTGAGCTGAGCGGGTCTGAGGGCCACTGCCCAGGCCAAGAAACCGCCAGTCCCAGCCCTCTTCACGGCCCTTTCCCGGACACGTAGACACTCTCCCGGAGCCTGTCGTTGCATCTGGTATATCGTGCACGACATGAAGTCTGCTTCCTCGCCATCGTGAGCGACGGCTCGTGGCGTGAAGCCTGACCGCGAGGCGCAGCCGCAGCCGCCTTCTCCAGAACCTCTCATCTTCCCTCCCGGCCCCCGTGCCCCCTCTGTTCTGTCTCTCCAGGTGTGGCCCCCGGGACCCCGCGCAGATGGCGCTGTGCAGGCTGCCTTCCCCTGGCCCAGCACAGTGTCCTCAGGGCTCCCAGGGGCCGAGTCCTGTTCCGCGGCACAGGGTCAGTTCACCGACACGTGCGTCCAAGGGCCGGCCTGCGTTTGGCTGTGGTGGTGGCCAAAGTGGCCGGGGTGTGCAGGTGTCTGCCTGCCCCACTCTCAGCTCTGGGCTGGGCAGACGTGCACAGGCTGGTGGCCCGCGATCCCACGCAGCCGCTGTCCCCCTGAGTCCCGAGTCCCGAACCCCAGGCTCCCCTCTGCTTCCCTGCTGGCAGGTCCCCTCTGGAGGCCCGTCCAGGTCCAGGAGCGGGGCATGGGGGCCCACTGCGGCTTTGATGGGCGCTTCCCTGACAGCCGCTGATGTGGGCATCTTCCCATGAGCTCGGCCAGTGAGAAAAGCAAGATTCGGATCAATGCTGAGCTGCCTTTGTTGGAAGAAGGTGAAGATGATGGAACGGTGTGCAGAGTGCGCGGCGGGCAGAGTGCACAGGCCTTAATGCGGGTCACCCAGCACAGGGTGGGGGGGTGGGACAGGCAGGAGCAAGGAAAAGTGACTCTGGAGGAAGAGGCCCACAGTCGAGGATAGCTACCTGAGGCTGGGGCAGAGTGGCAGGGGACATTGTCACCACGGAGGTGACACTTGTGGCTGGAGTCATCCGCGGGCCGATGTGCACCCTCAGAGCAGTGAGGCTTGAGGGGCGTCTAGAAGAGCAGGGTGGGGCAGGGCTGGCCTGGTTTACAACAGCAGAGAAGCAGGCCGTGGGGCAGCTCAGGCCAGAACGGGTTCCCAGGCAGCCGGGGCTTGCGGGCAGGAAGGTGTGCGGCAGCGAGGGCTCAGCCCTTAGCAGTGACTGGGGGCGAGTACCGAGAGGGAGAGGAAATCGGGCACCAGGCCTGGCGTGGGGAAGTGCTGGGTGCTTTGAGAGGCCCCAGGTCCGGGTCCTGGCACAGAGGGCCCGGGTGACCCAGCAGAGCCGTGGCAGGAGGTGGAAATGGCAGGTCACAGCTAAAGGGGGGGGGCGGCTGTGAGGTGTCCCCAGGAAGTGCGAGTGCTGTGAGCTGAGCCGCGGGGCCACAGAGGTGCCCAGGAGGGCGGCACACAGAGGAACAGGACAGAGGGATGGACACCGAGGGGCAGCAGCCGAGGGATGCAGGCTCTGCAGTTGGGGCTGGCCCTGGCTCCAGCTCCAGGGCGAGAAGAGGAGTGGAGGCCAGTATGACCCCTCTAGGGAGCGAGGGTGGACGTCCCTCCTCGGGGGGCCACCAGCCCCACAGCATGCTTTCCATGTGGCAGTCTCCACCTGTTGGTGACCAGGGGAGGACCATCTTCCAGGTCTCCATCTTACAGACCAGCCGCCTCCAACCCCCAACTTGAGTGGGGAGCACAGCCTGAGGGGAGGTCGGTTGCTGAGAGTTCTGACAGCAGCAGGCAGCGTCACAGGGCCACCGTCACAGTGCCACCTTGTCCTGGCTCAGCAGGGCACCCGGAGCAGCAGCTGCAGGGGATGGCCGTTCCATCCGAGGGAGGAACACGGATGGCCACCTGTGTGAGCCTGGGTCACGCCCTGCAGGCCCACGGGAGCTGTAGCTCTGGGGGACAGTGGGGGCCATGCAGAGTGCCAGGACTTGGCTACTTCTGACGTCTTTGTTAGGACTTGGGAGAAAGTGAAGCTGGAGGTGGCCCTCCCTAAGCACAGAGCTCAGGAGCGGGAGCCGAGACCGAGCCCAGCTGCCCAGGGGTCCTTTGGGCATCCTCGAGTCAGCGGGAGAGTGGGGCCGTGGACCCCACCAGGACGCTGGTGTGCTCGCAGGTGACGGGGATGGCGGGTCAGGGTCTTTGGCTGAGGCAAGCACTGGACGCAGAGAGGTTTCTACAGGACCTGGGCAGGTGGGGAAGCCCTGAGCAGGGGTCCACAGCCTGGAAGCCCAGGACCAGGGTGGGACCAGAGAGGGCTCACGGGCACAGACCAAGGGCCGCGAGAACCCACCTCTCCCCAGCAGAGTTAGGTACGTCCTAAGAGTTGGAATGAATGCCAAGAGCCCCGAGGACAGGATCTGACCGCGGACGTCGAGGCAGCCAGGAGCCAGGGACCAAAGGTGCCTTTACCTGAGATGTCTCTGTCCCTTCACCAAAGACGTTCTGTACCCGTTTTGCCTTCAGTTCTGCCTCCAAGTATTTGATGTGTCCGTCACTAAGTGTTTTGAAGCCCCTTAAACTTTGTGCCCAGGGCCAGTGCCTCCCTGGCCTCGCCCTGCTTGTTGGAGGGAGCTGCAAGGGCCGTGGACTCTCCTGTGGCCCTGGAGAGGACAGGGGAGGAGACCCCACTGTGTCCCAGACCGTGACCAGAGTGCTGCCAGCTTCTGTAGAAAGGCCCAAAGAAGATGGTCACCCACCAGCCGTGGTCATGTGCACAGAACCCTGGGCCACGGGGGGTGGGCACCGAGGAGGCCTGAGCAGCACACCCGCAGGACCCACCTCTGTGGGCTCACTGAGCTGCCACACTAGCTGTCCCGGCCACCTGCCCAGGCCGTCACCTCCTGACCTGTGCTCAGCGGCAGCCGGCGGTGGAGGACCTGGCACGGCGGGCGCCACTGTGGGTGGCAGTCCCACGAGTCCCCCTGAACCGCCCACCTGACTTTCCGGGAACGCAGAGTGAGAGGTGCTCAGTTTTCATCTTCATCTGCTCTCACATGGCTTCTGGCCCCTGGGACTGGGGTGACACCATCCTCCATATGCTGCGAGGTGGCTGGTGGCGGGGACCCTAGGCAGGTCCAGGGTGGGGCCGGTCACTCGCAGAGAACAAGCAGGATCACCGGGAAGGCGGGAGGAGCCGCAGGCTGAGCGAGGACACCATCATGGTCACCATCACGGTCACCCTCACGGTCACGGCTGTGTGGCGCAGGACAGAGCCTGGAGGCTCCGGCCCCTTCCCACACCTCACCCTGCACATGTCCGCATGGTGTCCTCTGCAGTGTCCTTCAGAGTGGACAGATAAACATCCGTGTTTCTGGGTTCCATGAGCCACTCAGGCCATTAGCCAGTCCTGAGGGGGGGGGTCCCAGGGAGCCACCAGGGGCTTGCGACTGGCCTCTGGGGTCAGGGAGTTCTGGGGACGGAGCCCTCAACCCATGGGGTCTGACACCACCCCCAGGTAAACAGTGTCCTGGCGGGTGTCCACAGGCGCATGGCGTGGTGTGGACCCCCCACATCGGGGTCAAGTGCTGTGTGCGAGAAGCGCTTTGGGCTTTGCCTGGTGCTGAGCTAGCCATCCCCGAATGAGCGGGCGAGAGGCCTGCTGATGTGGGCACCTAGGAGCTGAGCCCATCTCGGGAAGTCCTGGCCCCTGCCTGTCTGGCGCACGAGTCCCAGGGGCCCCTGCCTGCTCTTCTGCACCGTGGTCCACCAGCGACTCCCCTCGGGATGGTACCGGTCTCATCTCCTCTTTGTTCTGTAGTTAGGGCTTTTTATTGCCTTTTAAAACTTATTTGTGTTGGGTTAGATCATTTGCTTCATTTCAGGATTATCATCTGGCGTTGGAGAGGGAAATGCGTGAAAGTCACATTTAAATCCACGATTACATGCAGTGAAGTGCCCTTTACGGAGAACCTGAGGGGGCCAGGGCTGTGACCGCACCCACGCTGCCTCTAAGTCTCATAAAGCTGCCAAAGGTGGGCCTCTCGTCCACCCTGGTCCGCGTCACACAGCTGTAACAAGCCACTCGAGGCCGGCGGCTGTGTAATAATGAGTTTGTTAGCTCAGGGATTGGGACGCTGGAAGTCGACCATTGGGCCTCCCTGTCTGCTGGGCACTGGTGAGGGGCTAGAGAAGGCCCACTGTGGTGGGAGGATGCATGGCAGAGGTCGCGGGCTGAGACGTGAAGCCGGGAGACTCAGGGGCAGGCATCCCCATGGGTACTGACCAGGGTCCCTCAGGAGCCCTGGTGACCCACCATCTCCTTCGAGACCACCCCAGGGACCGAGACTCCAAGGCATGGACCCTGGGGACACACTGCAGCCTTACCAAGCCTCCGTGTCACCCTGCCCCCGAAGGAGCAGACCCAGGCTCACAGACAGCACAGGCTGCGGGGACCCAGGGACCCAGCGACCCAGGGACCCAGGGACCTGTGGCTGGGTAGGCAGATGCCGGCACCTGCTCCTTCCCCAGGGAAGCTGGACTCCGAGCCACCCTGGGGGCCACATGGTTTTCCGCCAGCCTCCTCACGCCTCTCTCTCTTTTTCCATATGATACATTTATTTTGTCAAGTTGTCATCGTGAAACCACTTGGAACTGCCGAGAGTGACGTCTGCAGGAAACACTCAGCATCCCCAGGACGCAGCCACACCATGCTCCCTCAGACGGCATCCGTCACCTCAGTGGGGAGGAAGGGACAGCACAGAACCCTCACGGTGGGCAGGGACGGGCAGCAGTTCCCTGGATGGCTCCACTGTCCCTGTGCCCCTGGCATCCTGCAGCTTGGGTGCGCGGTGGGGTGCTGGGTCCCGGGGCACCTTGCCATGGGGTCAGTGTGTCTCCCGCCCCGGGTTCTGGGCTGTGCGGCAGGCGTCTCCGGCCCAGCTACGCCTTGCTCTCTTTTGAGTGATGTCCTCATAACGTGTCTGCCCCGCCCCCCTCGGCCGCCTTGCACAGGCCTGTGTCCGGGTCTTTTTGAACCCACTCTGCCGATCTCTGGCTTTAACTGATGTACGAACATCATTTGCATTTAATAGAGCTGTTTTCTCCGATTTTCCTTTCTGTTTTCCTATCACCTCGGGGCTTCTGTTTTTGCAGAACTGGGGATTGAGCCCCGCAGGCTGCTCTACCCTGAGCTGTACCCACTTCTCGTTTATTTTTTACCTGGGTTCAGGGTCTCATGAGGTCTCACTGAGTTGCCCAGGCTGCCTTGAACCGAGTCACGGGATCACAGGGTGCGCCGCAGCGCCAAGCCCACCTTGGGCTCCTCGACTCCGCTTTGCCTTGTCTCTTGTGTCCGTGAGTCTGTCTTTGTCTGGGTTTCTAAATGGTGGCTCCAGGTACTGCATTAATTATGCATGACTCCCACGGCGGGTCCTGCCACCCTCTCGCCATCCTTAGTGAACAGGAGCATGACCTGGGCCTCCCCTCGTCACCCCCCATTTAGGATACTGCTTTAAATAGCTCCTCCACAGGCAGCCAGAGCCACATTGGTGTATGATTTTTGGTCCAACTGTTAAACATGATTTAGAAAACCCAAGAGGAGGAGAGCAGCTGGCACATGGCAGGTGCTGCGCCACTGTGACCCAAGCCGTTGCCAAATGCCACCCATGTAAGATGGAACACATGGGTGTGTGCGATAGCAGCTTCCTTCTACTTGTGAGCAAACTGAGGCTCAGAGAGGTTGGCAACGTGTCTGGAGTCACACAGGAATAAACACTGACGGAGCACTCACGCTATGCCAGCCCTGTGCTCAGCTCCAGCCCTGCAAATACAATCGGGCCAGTCTCCACTCCCAAGGGGTGCATCTTCCTTCCTCCTTCAGTCCTGCGGGCAAGGGGAGCTGCACACGGCGACGCCTGGGACCCTCTGCCATCCCACTGTGGTCAGAAGATGCTGGAGCCTGCTGTCTGCAGCCCACTCATGGCCGCGCTGCTCAGACCTGCCGGCCTGGGGCAGCCGTGGGAGGAGGAAGCCTTCTCTCAGCCCTGACCTGCTTTCCCACGGAGCCCGGGGACGCTCAGAAATTGGCCCAGTTCGCATGAACTGAGCTCGGAGAGATCTGGGAAGCCCCTCAACCAGTTCACGTCTGCAGAGTGAGTCCAACGGGAAGCCGGCCACTTTGTGGATTCAGGAGGGAAATCTCTGAGTGCCCCCCGCCCTAATAGGACGCTCACAGAGCTTCTCACATGGACGTCGTGGGGGGAAAGCCTGGTTGGGGGAATGTGTTTGGCACTTTTGGGGAGAACAGGCACCAGGGCGGCTGCCGTGAAGTTGGCAGAACTTGAGAGAGAGAGGAGGGTCGCCCTGCTGGACCCAGGGGGGTGAGACTTTCCTAAAACCTACTAGAGACTGCCCAAGTGCCGGGCACCCCGGGGTCCGCAGAAGGCAGGCTGTCTGAATGCCAAGCGGAGGGCTTCAGGCAGGCGCCAGGCCCCTCCTGAGGGGCAAGAGCAGGCAGGTGCCCCGCGAGTCTCGGGAGGCTCCCACGTGCAGCGTGACCTCCACGAGGCCTTCTGCGCTGGCCGGCTGGTGAGCCCGCCGTCCGCACCTCGGCTCTTGCCCTTCCCCGTGGCCCCCTGTCCCTCCTGGGCCTCTGCCACCTCACCCTCTGGTGTTCCTCCTGCCCAGCCTCGGCACACGCTCCTCCCTCTGACCTGGACTCCTCCTCCCACCCAGGGCGTCGGGGACGCTCATCGCGGTGGCAGGAGCCTCCCTGGCACCTGCTCTGCCCGTCTCCTCTCCAGGGACCCCTGACCACTGGGATCGAACCTCCGTCATTCTTCTGCCCGGAAAGTGAGACCCTCTCAGTGGGCCATCTTCTGAGGTGGCCGAGGGGCTGGCCTCAGGACTTGCTGCAGAGGACAGGTGACGCTGCTGGGGGCTCGGGCCTCACAGGGATGTCTACCCCTCTGGTGCCTGAGCCCTGGTGAAAAGTCCTGCTGGAGAGGCCATGTGGGGGCTTTGTGGGGACAGTGGGGGCTCAGCTGCCCCCAGTGAGGCTCCAGAGGCCAGGTGAATGCCCCTGAGTGTCACAGCCCTGCTGCCCTCTGCTTCGGCCCATGAGAGCCCCCCGCAGCGGCAGAAGCGCCCAGCTGGGCCCCGACGGGCGCTGACCTGGACCAGGACACTCTGGCTCCACGCGGGAGCCCCAGCTAGAGGGCAGGCAAGAGGAGGGGACGGAGCCACCTGCTGTGGCTCCACACGGGCCTCTGCTGCTGGAGAGACAGACTGGACCTCAGCCCTGGCCTCTGCTGAGCGCCCGGGCTCAGGCCATCCTGTCCCACTGCCTGTCCCAGTCCCTGCCTCTGCCTGCGCTCCCTCTGCAGGAGCAGCGGGTCCCTGGGTAGAGGTCCCAAGAACCAAGAGCACGCGCCTCTGCCCTGCTGGGGCTCCACTCCCAGCCCCCCTGCAGCCAGACCACCACCAGGCCCCTCTGGGGTCAGCACGCGACCTCCCCTCCACATGTGCGCCCGCCAAGTCCTGGTCATCCGTCACAGTCCCGCTGGTTGACGCGATTTGCACATGGTTTATTCACCCACTGGTTCGGGGGCCCACTGACTGGTTCATCAGTTCATTTGTTCTCTTACATGATGTGCTCAGGGCTTGGTTCAGCTGTCCTCGGCCACACCCGTAGGGCAAGGTGAGAGGGGTGACTGAAGACGGCTCCTGTCCCGTGCCAGCTGGGTGAGTGGCACTCACAGCACCCCAAGAATGTCTTCCCGCCCCCACAGACAGGCCCCGCCCCCGCTCCACTCAGGGCTCCCCTGGACTGGGGCACCTGTTTCCCCCTGCCCTGTGTCCCCTGGACGGAGGAGTGCTCCAGAGAGATGCCCCTGGAACCCGCTCCACTCAGGCCACTGCCTTCCCTCTGCAGCCTTAACCAGCTCGGCCACTGGGCCCGCGGACACCTACCAGTGACCTTGGGCCACGCCCCCTCTGAGGCTGTTTCCCCATCTGAAATGGAGCTCAGCAAACTCCACCTGTTTCAAAAAGGGGAGGAGACAAAAGAGCCTCCTCCCCCGCCGTCCAGAGGTCTGGACGATGCAAGCTCATCAGCAGCAACTGAGATCCTTCCCTGGCGCCTGTCTCTCCCTGTTTGTGCATCAGGGCTGCTGCGAGCTGAGGCGTGGCCCTGAGAGTGGAGAGAAGGTGGAGGGCACCTGCGTGCACTTTCTCTGCAGTTCTCCCCTCAGGCCAGAGCTCCTCCCTCTGGACAGGAGCTGTGGCCTCCTGCGGACACTGCCTGGCTGCTGCGGCTGCTTTGTCTTTGGAGGCCCAGGGCCCCAGGCTGGCTGGAACGCGTCTGCAGATACGCAAACACAGTGACCAAGAAACGGGGACGGGGTTCTTGATTAAAGGAGACTAAAGACGGGTGCACGGTGTGATTCTCCTCAGTTGAGTCCTGGATTGTAAAAACCAACAAACAGACAACAAAAAACAGTTAAAGAGATATGACTTGGGACAATGGGGACACAGGGGTCTGAGCTAATGTCAGATCATCAGTCTTCTGGGGGTGCCATAGCGAAGCGCCTCCGGCTGGTGGCTAGGCCAGAGGCCTGCTTCTCCCCGTCTGGAGGCTGGAGGTGCCATGGGTGGGCTGCAGGGTGGCTTCCAGTGGGGCCTGGTCCCAGCTAGGTCTCCCTGACTGGAGAGGGGCTCTGGTCTCGCGCTCTCCTGGTGAGGTCACTGATCCATCAGGAGGGCCTCACCCTCATGGCCCTGTGGCTTCCTGCCCTGTGGGGAGCACTGGCCGGCACGGAGGAAGGGTCGCCCCACATTCAGGGCGGAGCCGCCTCTGCCCGCTGTTCCCACTCGCTCCGCAGGCTGCACTACCTGGGTGCGTGTCTGTCCCCACGAGCTTGAGCAAGATGAGTGCAGACCAGAGCCCAAACAGGAGGTGCGGGCGGGAGCCCAGGGCCTCACGTTCCCCACACTCCAGGGCCAACATGCCACCTTCAAATCAGAAACAAGCGAGTTTCTCACAGGAGGGGAGGGGGCTGCCTGAGGCTGGTGGGGACGGTCCAGGGACAATGACCCCCACTCAGTCACAGGACCCCAGACTCAGGGAGAGGAGCAGCTTGGGGAAGAGCCTGGTGGGGCCAAGCCTTCAGTCCTGGCTCAGCAGGGACCTGGACAAGGACTGAGGTCCCCAGCCACGTCCCCAAACTGTGGGATGAGAGGATTGTCACGCCACGGCAGCCTGGCGGATGTCATGACCACCAGGTGCTGGACACACACTTCACTGCACCTCCCTCCAGGATAGCGGGGTCCAGCCTGGCCCATGGCCTCTGTGTCAAGCACAGCCTTGGAGCCAGGCTCCCGTCCAGCGGCCGGCCGCCCTCCCCGCCTTGGCTGCGCACGGCCTTTGTTGACAAGAGAGCACATGCAGCACCCCGAGCCGTGCTTCTGTGTCGGAGCTGAGTTAGTGAAATAAATAAAATAGAAACCAAAATAGAATCATGTGCAGGGCCAGGAGCTGGCGTGCAGTGGTCACCTCCCTGCGGCCGCGCTGCCTCTGCAGGGCCCTGTTTCAGTCACCGCTAGGACGGCGGCGCCTGCCTGGTGGGGACAGGAGTGCGATACCCGGTGTCACCACGTCTCACTCCTCCTGTGGACATCTGGGAGACTGAGGCGCCAGGAGCCGGCTCTTCCCTGGACAGTCAGGGGACAGGAGGGAGCAGGTGCTGGGAGCAGGGTGGACCTTGCCGCTTCCCCCAGGTGTGACCTGAACCCACCTCTGGACCTCCTGAGCCCAGACAGTAAACCACACTATGCCCCTGAGGGCCTGGCTGAGGGCAGGACGAGCGGACACCAAGTGCAACCCACCCTGGCTGCAGGCGGAGCCGGGGACTTCTCCCTTCCAGAGTCCCTGGTGCATGGCAGCACCCCCACTTCCAGAGCTGTGAGTGGCCTCTAAAAGGGACACCTTCCGAGCCGGTGGCCTGTGCTCATGGAAGCAGGCTGATGAGCTGTGTGGAGGGGCCAGAGGAGCTGCCCAGCCCGATGGGGGACAGGGAGCCGCAAGTGTCACCTGGCAGCCACTCTTCCTCCCTGGGGGGAGGGGTGACAGGTGAAGAGGAATGAGGTTTCCCAGGGGGTCTCATCACCCACCCAGAGCCAGTCAGAGTGGGGTGGGAGTGCCCCAGAGTGCCCCTGGGAGCTACACCTCCCACCCACGGTTGTGGCCCCTGCAGCCGGCCACCCCAGGGCCCAGCAGACGTTTCTGTTAAGCCAGTGCCGTGAATTCGCACTCAGCACCTCGATCCCAGCCGCCTCACCCTGGGTTTGTCTCTGGCTACGGACCACTACCTGGGTAACTGACCACCTCTAGCTCCACACCCCAAGTCACCATGTCCCCTGGTGAAAGGACCATCCACCATCTCAGCACACGGTCACCCCACTCAGCCCCGATACCTCGGGTTATCCTGGGCTCTCCTCTCCCGAGCAGCCTGGTCCTCTCCCCTTTCACATGCAGCGCAGAGCCGGCAGCTGCAGACTGCAGGCTACAGCGGGGACATGGGCCGACTCTGAGCCAGGTGGGCCCTGGCTGATGACTGGGATTTATGGGGTCCCCTGGCTGCAGCCGGAGCCAGCCCACTGGGTGGGGTGGAAGGACCCTCCAGTCGTGCTGAACGACCAGCCCATTCTGGCCCAATTGTAAGGCCCAGGGATTCAGGGAAGGCTGAGCCGATTGGTTCTCACTTGGGCCCCTGGTGAGGGCCAGGCAGGTGTCCAGTCGGTCTGTGGTCATCTCATTGCCCATGAGAGCCCCATTGCTTGACTGGGACTAGTCCAGGCCAGCAGGAGTCGGGGCTGCGGCTGGAGCATGCCCAGGAGGCTCTGTGCTGGCCACAGCCTGGAGTGCTCTGCTGACACGTTCCCAACAACCGAGGGTCCCAGGGTAAACTGAGGCAGGGCAGTGTCCAACCCATAGTAGGTGCTCACCCCGCCAGCTCGGAAGGTGGGCCCCAAGTGCATAACCCGTGCCTGGTACACAGTGGCACCAAGGTGGGGTGTTCACTGAGCAGCCGCCAGGAGCCGCCTCCAGGTAGAAGGTGCTGGGGCATGGAGCTGAGCTGGTGCTGGACTGGGCAGGGGCTGCAGCAGCCAGACCAGCTAGCTGCGGCCTCCCCAGGTCCCCAAGCTGCTGTTCTGCAAAGATGGCCTCTTGGCAGGAACCTCCCAGGCTGCAAGGCACTGGAGAGGGACAGGAAGGGCTCGGCCAGGCGCGGGGGACCCAGCCCTGTGGCTCTGCAGCTCCTCCCTGCCCCCCGTGCCTTCCTCTCCCTACCCACTTCTTCATGTCCCTGTTCTCTCGCAAACCTCCCCCCCACCTCCTTCCCTCCTGTGTCCCCTCCCTCCTCACCTGACCAGCTGCCGTCACCAGGAGGATACCCCTTCCCACCCCCACTGGACTGAGAAGGCTCGGGGGGGGGGAGCCAGTGGTGAGTGTGGCCAGTGCCCGCAGGCACAAAGGTGCTGTCCATGCTCCCTCGTGGGGACAGGCCTTGCTCCCCTGACCAAATTGAGGCCAGTCTCAAGCTCGGGAGCCCAGGTCCCCAGGCTTGACCTGAGCTCCCTTGTCTGCCTTGAAGGGAGGGGAGTCTGGGGGACACGCAGGACGCTCTGCAGGGGCACTCCTCCTGCGGGGGTGGCAGGCTGGAGCAGCTGAGGGACAGAGGGCACGTGGACGGGGCATGTGGGATCTGGGGGAGGGAGGTGGGAGGATGGACGTCCAATGAGCAGGGCAAGGCAGAGGGGCCACTGGGCAGCAGCCCAGGCTGGCTCCCTGGATGCAGCGCAGCTCAGCTCCTGTTTTGGCTGCATTGAGGCCCCACTGATGTCATGAGCCAATTCCCCGAATCACGGAGTCAATACTAATTACAGCCATGTGCCACTCGACAGCCTGCGAGCCGGGCTCTGTGATCTCCGCTCTACCCCAAGAAGCTGGTGCAGGAGGGGACGTCACTGGCCCCAGTGCATAGCTGTCGGGAGGGACTGTTGGGGTCTGTCACCCGGTGCTCGGGAAACAGGATGGGAACAGGGTGTGGGAGGGGTGTGGGGCTGGCACCGCTGTGACCCTGCCCGCACCGCAGTTCCTGCCCTCTGCACCCTGGGCCCTGGGCCCCTCCCCTGCACTCTGAACTCTGCACCCCCATTCCCTGCACATGTACCCCTGCACCCCTGCACCCTCTCCCTTGCTCTCTGCACCCTTCATTCCCTTGTACCCCTGCACCCCTGTTTCCTAAACACTGTACCCCTATACTCTGCCCTATCCCCCTGCACCCCCTGCCCTGTACATGTACCCTGTGCCCCTGTTCCCTGCACTCTGCACCCTGCACCCCTACACCCCTATTCCCTGCCCTCGGTACCCACACCACAGTGCCCCCTCCCCTGCACCCCCTCCCCTTTGTCTCTCCCCTGAACCCCCATTTCCTCTCATCCCTGTGCCCCTGTTCCCTGAACACTGTACCCCCACACTGTTCCCTGTCCCCTGCACCCCTGCAGCTCCTGCTCCAATCCCACGTTCCCGCTGCCCTGGGAGGTCCCCACGTGCACATCCTCTGTCCCGCCTACACGGAGGACCCACCGGGAAGCCTGTGCCCGCAACCTCTCATCCGTTAAGGAGAACTAGGGCCCACTCGGCAGAGTGACCTGAACAGAGGCCACCTGGTGGTCGCACCTGCCCAGTGTCCTCCCAGTCTCTGCACCTGCTCAGTGGCCAGTGACCCCACAGCTGGAGGGCCGAGGGGCCATGGGGCTCCTGGTCATGCTGGACTGCCAGGAGGTTGACCACACTGTCCTGACTGTCCCCATGGCAGCAGCCGCACTTGGCCCCTCACCTGACCCTGCCCCCTCAGCAGGAGGTGGAGGCCGGGCAGCTCCCATTCCACAGAGGAGGAAACTGAGGCCCGCAGTCCGCCTGGCCAGGAGGGATGGTCCCTTGGCAGTGCCCACCCGCCTGTCCCCCTGTGGCACCTGCCTGCCTCGCCAGCTGTGTGTGGCCACCGTGCCTGGCCCCATCTGATGACTGGCGAGTGGCTGTTGTTGGGGACAAGGAAACACCACGTTCCATTTCCTCTGCAGCCTGTGGGGACGGCACCTGTACCCCTTCCCTGTGGCACTGGATATGGGAACTGCCGCCCGGGGGGTTGGAATATGCTGGTGAGGACACTTCCTTTCCCAAGCCCGGCCTCGGGGCGAGTCCAGACTGGCTGGCCGTGGCGCCAAGGTGAGGTGGGAGCAGGGTCAGGAGCTGGCAGGGCCCTGTCATTCCCACGCCCCACTCCAAGGGCAGGTAGGCGCTGGAGCCCACCTGGCCCCCTCACACAGCTGCACTGGGCCCAGGTCCTGCTGCCCTCCTGTGCCAGGGACTCCAGCACCGGGGTGCCCAGGTCCCTGCAGCCCTTGCCCTTTCTTGCTGGTGGGCCCAAATGCCTCCTGGAAGTCCTCACCTGCGGGCTCCACGTCAGGGAGCCACACAGTTCTGGGGAGATGTTCGGGGCTCCCCATGGTCCCTCCGTGGCCCTCGAGGTAGCATCGGCGGCAACACGTCAGCCGCTGTGGTCTCCGGCTGCCCCTGCAGGAGCGCGGGCCTGGGGCCAGGCTGCGGGCAGCACCCAGCCCAGGGGAGGAGCTGGTGCTCTCCTGGGCTGGGAAGGAGGTCTGCCCTTCCTTTGGGGCAAGAAGAAGCAAGAACAGGAGGTCCAGGCCGGAGTCGGGGTGGCTTCACCTGGAGCTGCCACGTGACCCCATACAGGCACCTCCCGCCCGATGCCACTCTGCCCGGCACAGCAGGCGGGTTGGGGTGGACACCTGCCGGAGTAGCCACCCAGAGGTCTAGAGACCCCTGAAGAGGAGCTGGCGGCCCTCCCTCCAGAGCCACACCCTGCTCCAGGCCTCTGCTCACCTCCCCAGGTCACATGAGGGCAGTCCAGCCCTGGACCACCAGCCGCCCTTCAGGCCATGTGACCACAGGCTGTGGTGGGTGGTGGCCTGTTGCCCAGGGTGGAGACGGCATCGATCGCCCTCTAATTGAACGAGACAGAGAACACGTCAGGCCTGTCGACCTTTACAAATGGGCCAGTAATTCAATGATCCCACCCCCCAGCACGCCCGGGCACGGGCGGGCTCATTAGCAGGAGTCGGGGCACAGTGAGTGGGCACCCCTGTCGTAGCCCATAGCAGCCTTGCTGTTGGGAGTGGAGGCTGGAGGGACCCCACAGCCTCCGCCTGGCCTCCCTGCTCCACCTGCCTCTGCCTGTGGGACTTTCCAAACACAAAGCCAAGTGTCCCCACCCCTGACTTCAGGCCACAGTGGCTGCTCCACTGTCCCAGGACCAAGTCCTGATGCACAGACCCCTTGATGTGACCCACCCTCCGGGACCAAGGGCAAGAGGCTGCAGAGCTCCGAGCTTTCTCCGGGCCCTGCCTCTGCTGTGGGAAAGAGGCGCACTCCGGGGTCGCTGCCCACCGCGCCTCCCCCTCCATCCCACCACCCAGCCATCTCCAGGCCCCTTGACCGGCCTCCTTGGTAGCTCTTAAGCCCAGCCACTTCTCACCATCCACATGGCCCTCCCCCAACCACTGTGTGGCCCCTCCCTGGTCCCTTGCCTCCCCTGCTGGCCTGTCCTCCCCCCAGCTTCCCATGACACCTTCCAGAACACATCTCACAAGGCTTAACCCTGTGCGGCAGCTCTGCGGGGACCCGAGGAAAAGCTTGTGGTCCTGGTGCACCGTCACAGCCCAGCCCCCACCCAGGACCCGAGGCCCACGCTCAGCCGCCCACCACCATGCCCTGGCCGGAGCTGTCTCTTCACTGGAATCCCCCCACCTCTCCACTGAACTCCTATTCCTCCCTCACCACCCACCCCACACCACCCTGGGAGGCTGCCCACTTGGTGGGTGAGCAGCTCCAAGCTTCTGTCTGGCGCGTGCAATGCACCGGCTTTGAACCCAGCCACACAAGTCCCTGGAGCCCCAGAGCACCCTGACCCCCAGGGCTCCCTGTCCTTCTCCGGGTTTGGGCTCACAGGACCTGCCTGTCTGGGCAGGAGATGGGAGCATGGGGACCGCCCCTGGTCCCGTCCACCACCTCCAGGAGGCCCCTGAGCCTTCTCTCCACGTGGCTCAGCATGAGGGATGAGGCCCAGCAGGTCGGAGATCGATTCCTCATTTCTGTGATTAATCCCAACCTCGGAACAAGCCGTTCCTGCTTCCCCGGAGGGCCAGCAGCCCTCCTGCCCGCGCTGACCCCAGCCCCACAGCCAGCAGAGCGGGGGCACCTCACACCTGACCATGTGCACGGGTACCTCCCCTTTCAGAGGCCAAGGTCACGGGCATCCACTCTGGTAGGGTGGATGGGGCCCCCAGATACTGTGCAATACAGGAGGGGGTGGGGCAGACAGTGAGCAGAGGGACCAGTCTCAAGAGCTGTGTGACCCTGGCGACTCTCTCAACCCCTCTGGTCCCCACAGCTTCCCCTGAAAACTAACAAAAGCAAGAAACCTTTGGAGCCTCCAGGGAGCTGGACCAGCTGCACCTGCCCCAAGGGCAGGGATGAGCTCAGGTCTGGCCTGAGCCAGAATTCCCAGGAGGGCGCTGCCCAGAGCTCCCCTCTGCAAGCCTCCGCTCCTCACCTCTGAAGTGGAAGGAGCAGGGGCCACTCCCTGCAGGTGGGAGCCGCCTGGGCAGGTGCCCGGTGGGGACTGCGGCCACAAGGAGTGCTCTGCTGTCCCTCCCATGGCCTCTACTCTGGGCCCAGCGGCAGCCCTACCCAGAGTCACACAGCCTTGCAGCAGCAGGAGGAAGGAGGGCAGAGGTGGGGACTTCCCAGGGAGGACCAGGACGTCCCACGTGGAATTGGTGGATGGCAATGCAACCAGGCGAGTGGACAGGCCAAGGGCTGGCCGAGTGTGCCTGGACCATCAGCCTGAGGTGCAGGCTGCCCACAGGGGCTCTGGGGTCAAGGCCTCGCCTCACAGGCCAGGTGACTCAGCGGCTCCTGGGGAGTGGGCAGGACGGACTTCAGAGCACACCGCCGCACCCCCCCACCGAGCCCCAAGGGCCTCTGGTCAGCCCCTCTCGTGGCTTGAGGCTTGAGTGCTGGGTACAGGAGCTGGCCTGAGCCGCCTCCCTCCTGCCCCGTGGAGGCAGGGGTGAGAGGCTGGGAGGGGGAAGGAGGGAGGTGGAGGCCTGGGCAGGGCTGGACCCTGCCTGCTCAGAGGCACCTTTCCCACTCAGAGCCCGTGCTGCCCAGCTGCTGTGACGAGGCCCCACAGACCGGGGGCCTTGGACAGCAGAATCGTGTCTTCTCAGCCACAGAGGCCACGAGACCGAGGTGTCAGGGGGCCACATGGCCTCTGTGGCTCAGGAGGCTGCCAGCAGTCCTTGGCCTGTGGCCACATCACCCCAGGCGGGGCCCCTGTGTGTCTGTGTCTCTTCTCGTGGGGACGCCAGCCTTGGTTGGGGGCCTGCCCTGCTCCAGTACGACCTCGACTCCCTGAGTCAAAGACCCCGTGTCCCAGCGAGGTCACGTCCTCAGGTCCAGGAAAGACGGGAAGCCGGGACCCTTTTGGCCTGAGATGCTGGCTGGCTCTCGGGGCCTCCCGGGCCAGCGGTCAGGCCCGCAGCAGGAAGAGCAGGTGTGACTCAGCCATCGCCTTTGCCTTCCCCTCAGGCAGGTGCAGGGGACACAGGGACCCTGGGGAAGGCAGAGCCACCAGGGGAGAGGGCGAGTCACTGCAGGGGAACTGGGGGACGGATGTGCTGTCAGGAGCCTCTCCCCTGAGGCTTTAAGGGAGAGATAAACGTGTGCCATCTTGGAGACGCTGCGCATCGGGCTGGGCCCACTTCAGCCAAGGGACCTGTCACTCCTGGGCTCAGAGCCCCGCTGAGGAACGTGAGGCCAGGAGCGCAGCCCTGGGCCCAGCCCCTTGCCGGTCTCCAGGCTGGTCCCAGCAGTGGGCTGCTCCTGGGGACAGTGGCCTGAACATGTCTTCTGGGTACACAGCACTCCCCTTGGTCCCATCTGGCCCAGGCCGTGTCCCACGCTCTGGGGTCTGGTGGAGGGTCTCCTCCCAGAGCCCCCCCAATTCCAGGAATGGAGAGGCTGAGGTCGCCCTCCAGGCCCTGGCCCCAGGCCTCCTCTGATGGGAAGCCCTGCCCGCCATGCCCGTGCTAGCCAGAGGTGGCCGTGGCCTCCCGGGGCGGGAAGGCCTGGCGGGCTGGGGCGGGCTGGGTGCCTCTGGCCACGGGTAGCCTCACTAGCTGGCGCCCCGAGGGCCCTTGACAGCTGGGCTGGTGATGGAGAACAGGGCCGTGCCCAGACCCAGGTCTCCCCGAGCAGGAGAGCTGGCCCAGTCACTCGTCTCTGGGGCCGAGGCTGCCCCCTGGAGACTCCCACAGCTGCCCTCTGGGGTCTCTGCCCTCTGGCCTGGCCTGGCCACGTGGGTCTCAGCGCAGCCTTCTCCCCACAGGGGCAGGGGAGAGCCCCCCAGGCAGGGCGTCAGCACAGGGCCGTGTCCTGCTGCCCGGGGAGGGCAGGCTTGGGAGCAGCTGGACCCAGCATGGATTCTGAGCATGGCTGTCCAGCCTCCGAGGTCCTGAAGGGTCACCGCACACGAAGCTATCGACAGAGGAGATATCGAAGGCTCCACCCGCGGTTCCTTGCCCCAGTCAATGACATTACAGTTTAATTACCGCGGACGGCCCCAGCTCTGGAACCGCAGCGCTCCTGGAACAGCACGGCGCCTGCGCGTCCCACCCTGCACCTCCCGCAGGGGCGAGGGCAAGGGGGTCCCCAGAGGACCCCAGGGCACACTCCTCTCCACTCCACCACAGGGCACCTCAGTCCTCACTCCGACCTGCCTGCCGCGGAGCACTGTCACCTGCCCCACCGTGAGGGGAGGGCTGCCATCCCCGCCCAGCCCCCCTCGACTGCCGTGCTGACTCGGGGCCACGCCTCCCCTCAAGAGCCTTCGGTGGCTCCCCGTTATTCGGGATCAGCTCCCAGCTGGTTGGCGTGGCTCTTTCCCTTGGAGCTACGCAAACCTGGGCACCTTACTCAGCCATCTGGTACCTCCGTTGCCTCCTCCATGAAACAGAACCGACCGACCCAGACTCAAAGCACTGGGTGACAGCCAAGCGCCTGACCATGAACAGGCCCAGATGGACCAACCAGGGCATTTCAGCATGTCTCGTCCCTGCCTGTACCCAACACCCCTGCCCCAGAGCCCTGGCGGGTCACCATAGCCCCTCCCACACCCCATGCTGGGCCTCTAGACTTGCTGTCCCCCCCCCCCCGAAGTCCCCCCTAGCCACATCCTCAGGTCCAGCTCACCAGCTCCGCTCTCTAGTGCCCACCCTGGACCCCGCCGGATCCCCTGAGCAGGCCTTGGCTCTCACCTTGGTGTCGCCCTAGCCTCCACGCCCACATCCACTGCCCTGCAGCTGGCTGTCCCCAGGTCTGTCCTGTGAGCCACCTGCACACCAGCCTGGCTCAGTCACAGCCCCAGGCTCCAGGGGGCACAGAGACGCAGAGAGGCCGGGAGGCGGGAAGGAGGCAGAGCCACAGGGAGAGAAGGGACGAAGGGACGTGGAGACGGAGAGAGAAGCCGCAGACAGGCGAGACAGGGGACTGCAGGACAGGCCCAGGGCAGCACGCCACAGTCAGAGGCCGGGGAGGTGGGGGAGGGAGGGGGAGGGAGGAAGACGGAGAGGAGCTGCCTGAGGTGGACGCACGTCAGCGAGAGCAGGGACCAGGGATGAGATGCTCTTGGCAGAGAGGCCAGTGGCCACAGACTGCCGTGGTTTCAGACGGTCCACTCCCAGGGCCACACACTGCCCAGGGCCACGCGGCTCAGTGTGTGAGGCGGGCTGTAGGTGCGGGTGGTCCTGGAAGGTGGTGAGGACGGGGAGGACACGGTGACTAGTCTGGCAGCCCTGTGCCACTGTGCCCTGTGCTCAGGGGAGGACGGCAGGCTGCAGACAGGGCCCTGACCCAAGCCACCCCACCCCGCCTGCCCGGGCGGGAGGTGGGCCCTGCGGGGGCATCAGGGCGGGAGCTCTGTGGGGAAGGCCTGGAGCCTCGGGGTGTGATCCTGCAGCAGACAGAGCAGCCCCACCCAGGAGCCAGGCGGGGGACGCTCACTCTGGGACAGTCAGGAGGCCCCTGTCGACAGGCCGTGCCCCACTCTTGTGTAAATGTGGGGAGGTCACTGCTATGAGAGCCGTGGGGTCCCCTTCCCCTGCCCAAGCCCTTCGATCTGCCTCCTCTTGGGTCTTGGGCCTTCTTCCCCACAGGGATGGGCTGTAAGGTGCCCAGCTTCCGGGTTCAACATCATGGCTGGCTGTTTCTTTCCAGGTGTTTCTAAGGCCGAGTACAGCAGTCGGCCTCCTGTGGGGTGGACCTCCCCGCCCAGCTCACCCATCGACAGCCGAAAGGAACAGCTGCCCAGGAAAGTCGAGCCACCCTCGTCTGACTTGCAGGGGTCACCCGTCTTCCGCCCTGGCTCCCAGGCCTCAAACCCTGACTGACAACTAGGGCTCTGGTGAGGCAGACCGGGGCCTGGCAAGGTGAGGGACACAGGCCACACCACCAGGACAAGGCCTCAGGGGCAGGACGAGTTCAGAAAGAGAGGAGGTGGCTTCCGTCAGGCAAGACCAGGTGCATGGGGGAAGGCCCAGCAGAGCCAACAGAAGGTGCTGGAAAGTGAGTGTGGGCGAGGGAGAGGGGCGATACCCAGACCAGCAGGAAAAGATGTCGGAGGCCTCCTAAGACACGGTGCCGAACGACAGAGAAGAGAGACGGAGAGAGAAAACACGTTAAAACCTGGAGACTCCAGGGAAACCCCACAGGTGGCCAGCGGTGTCCCCGGAGAGGACAGACGGAAGCCAGCGGGGTGGATGTCTCTTCAGGGACATCCCAAGACTCTGCCCCAGAACTAGAGGTCCCCACAGTGGAGGCCGCGGAGGTCCAGCACTGTCACTGCGGACGCTCAGAACAGCAGGGAGAAGAGCCGAGCATTCAGGGACCCAGGGAGGAGAGGGCCCCTCGGAGGAGAACCCAGGTCTTGGGGCTTCCTGAAGGGGCACTGGGGGCCGAGGGCTGAGAGCGCAGGCCCTGGTGGCCAGGGAAATCTCACACCCAGACAAACTGGCCATCAGGTTTGAGGGATGAGTGAAGACGTGGTCAAAATGTGTGAGACTCGTGTGGTTTCCTCTTTCCCCTGTCTCGGGGGACACTAGGGGGTGTGCCTCTGTCCTTGAAGGAGGGACCCCGGAAGCGAGGCCCGTGAGGTGGAGCGTGCTGGCTCCTGCTGGGGCCGTGAGGGGCCGTGGGTGCCTGTCACACACCAGGCCTGGAGAGTCCCACACCCCGGTGCTGTGGTGTGGGGAGGGGCTCCGCAGGGGAATGCAAGGGCTGGGGCTTCTTTGGGACAAGGGGGGAAAGTGGAAGGTGAGTGACAAGTCTGCCAAGCATTTTGGGGGCAGAAAAGCTGGTGGCAGGAGGAATGGTCGCAAACCCAGCAGTCTGGCGAGTCCCCCGAGGGTCTGGGGCGCGGACGGCTGCTCTGCCCTAGCTGGCTCCCAGGCCGCTGCAGAGACAGCGGGAGGCTGGGAGCCGAGGCCAGCCTCTGACAGCCTGAGGAAGTCCTGGTTGTGAAGAGCGAGCGGCAGCACAGGAAGCCCTGATGAGTGACAGGCGGAGGGTGGGCAGCGGTGGCAGTGGTGCTTCACCAGGCCCAGGCTGCATTCACGACTGTGGCCCGGGAAGCTGAGCTCAGCTCCAAACACGGCGAAGAGGAGTCAGGTTTGCCACCGAGGGGCAGCTGCACCCACCTGACCGACCCATCCAGACCCGCTGCAGGGAGCTGCAGAGAACCCGCCTGGGCTTCCTCTGGAGATTCTGGCACAGGAGGGCCACTGGCCTCTAGAGGGGTCAAAGGCCACCTAGGTCACGCAGCAATTCCAGGACCTGCAGTAGCCACCAAAGCATTGTCACTGTAATGCAGCACAGTGGCCTTCCTGCCGGCAGACCTAAGACCTGGAGAGGCAGGTGCAAGCGAGCACCCTCAGCTGCTCCCGGCCTCCGGCCTCCTTGGCCTCCTCGGCCTCCTCGGAGCACGGGAAGGGGCCTCCAGCTGTTAAGAGCACTCGGGTTGCCAAATCTACCCACAAGCTAAACAAACACTGAGTCATCCTTCTAAGAAAGGAAAGGAAAAGAACCCAGCTCTGTGACCCTGGCCCTCCAACCAAGACTGACCACTTCTGACCTTCAGCAGTGAGGTGAGTGTGACCCTAGCGCTTCAGGTCAAAGCCATCAGGTCTGAGAACCTGTAAAACTCTGAAATAATCGCCCAGGACCAACAAGAACACCACTGTTCAGTGCCTGAAGCAGCCCAGAGTCCAGGTTCCAGGAAAACGCTTCCTACGATCCCAAGGAGGCCCCCACACAAGGGGAAGTCGGGGAGAAGCAGTTGCGTCGAACAGAGCCTCACCCCTCACTGGGGACGCAGGGTTGCAGCCGGCTGCAGTGACCTAGATGGCCTTTGACCCCTCTAGAGGCCAGTGGCCCTCCTGTGCCAGAATCTCCAGAGGAAACCCAGGCGGGTTCTCTGCAGCTCCCTGCAGCGGGTCTGGGTGGGTCGGTCAGGTGGGTGCAGCTGCCCCTCGGTGGCAGTGCCACGACAAGAACCCACAGGATTGCAGGCCCCAAGAGACCAGCTCGGCTGGGGAGGCCCCCGCCTGGTATTGCAGGCGGGCAGCCCTGGGTGGTCCTTCAGTTACTACTGTCCTCTCAGCCCGCCCAGGGCGTGATTTACCAACCATAACAATCCCCTAAGAGTGGCCACCCAAGGTCTCAGAACCAAGGTCTCATCCTTGACCCTGCCTCCCCCAGTCGGGGTTCCTGGAGAAGGGGCTGTCTCCCTCTCTGGCTGTGCCCGGCTGTGCCCGGCTGTGCAGACCAGAGGCCAAGGCCATTCTCATTTACTGCCCTCCTTTCTTTCTTCAAGATGCCATGAGGAGGGCGACTGTCCATGGGGGCCCCAGGCTGCTCTCTGTCCACCGCAGAGCACCCGTGGGCAGGGCTGTGCCGCCACCTGCACCAGGCACAGGGCCCTGTCCAGAGTGAGTGTGCGATAGGTCACCTGTGCTGGGGGCTGTGGGGACAGCCAGAGGCCGCAGCCCCAGGAAGGCTCTGGAAGTCTGTCCCTGAGGGGGTATGGCCACGTGGACAGGGCCCCTAGCCGCCCTGACCTACTCGGATGCTGCGCCACTGCCTGACCTGCTGGGCCCCCACCCTGCCAGGGACACTGTAGGTGTCCACCCCGGCAGAACTGCAGACTCATGCGCAGAACTGCAGACTCATGCCTCCTCGGGGCCCAGCTCCCTCCTTCCAGTTACTAAAGCTGAAGTGGCTCCCTTCCTGAAGGAGGCCTCTGCTGCCACCTGCTGGCCATCTGCCATGAGGGACACACTTGAAGACATGGGGAAGTGTGGCTGGGGAAGGGGAGAGGAAGAGCAGAGAGGAAGGCAGGGGAGGGAGGATCGGGGACTCTCAAGGGAAGGGCAGCGGTGGCCCCCACAGAGTGGGCTCTGTTCTGGCTGTGTGGCCTGGACAGTTCGCCCGGTGTCTCTGGGCCTTGATTCCTTTCTCTGCACCATGGCGGTGACAAAGCCTCTGTAGGAAGGACAGTGAGCAGAGGGCATCAGGATCCCTGCTGCGGAAGCAGAGGCTGCGACATTCCTGGGTAGGAGGGCACAGAGGCCTGACCCTTGGTGCACACCCAGGAGGGGGCAGAGGCCGCACAGGCCCACCACACCTGGAGCCTGCTGCCCTCCGAGGCTAGAAGTCAGTGGCTTCTCCTCTGACACAGCACCAGGAAAGGGCACCAGAGGCCCTCCAGGTCCTGTCCAAAGTGGCCTGCACAGGAGGCCTGTCTCCAGCCGGCCCTTGGCACCTGGGAAGCAAAGAGGAGGAGGCCACAGGTGGGCGGGAAGCCTCTGCTGCCCAGGGACACGGAGAGGGAGCTCCTCTGCTTGACTTGGTCCCCCCTGGGCGAAGGGTGACCCCGGAGAGGTCGGGGCGCTGCCTCCTGCAGGTTTCATGGAGGACGTCCCTGGCCAGTGTTTCCCCAAAGATGCCCAGTGACATCTCAGCACTCTGGGCCACCAGCACGGGGCACTCTGATCCAGGTGCACCCCCAGGGGAGTGAGCTGGGGGGTCATAGCCTCCTGGGATGGCCTGGCAGGGGGGCTTCCATAGCAATCCTGCCTGGGCCATTCCCCCTCCCTCTCCCCCTTACATCTCCCTCTTCCCCTTCCATCTCCCTCTTCCTCCTCCCTCTCCCCCCTCTCCTCCCCTCCCCTTCCTCCTCTTCCTCCCCTTTTTCCTCCCCCTCCCCTTCCTCCCCCCCTTCCTCCTCCCTTTCCCCCTCCTCTCACCCTCCCCCTTCCCCTCCCTCTCCCCCTCCCCATCCCTCCCCCTCCCCTCCCCTTCCCCCTCTTTCTCCCCTCTCTCCTCCCCTCCGTTCCTCCTCTTCCCCTTCCTCCTTCTCCTCCCTCTCCCCTTTCTCCTCCCCTTCCCCTTCCCCAACCCCCTCCTCTTCCCTCCCCCTCCCCCTCCCCTTCCTCCTCCCTCTCCCCCACCTCCCCATCCCTCCCCTTCCCCCTCTTTCTCCCCTCTCTCCTTCTCTCCCTTCCTCCTCCCCCTCCCCTTCCTCCTCCCCTTCCCCTTCCCGATCCCCCTCCTCTTCCCTCCCCCTCCCTCCTCCCTCCCCCCTCCCCCCTCCCTCTCCCCTCCCCCCTCCCTCTCCCCCCTCCTCCTGCCACATGCTCAGCTCCCCTACCTGGGCCAGGACACTTCCAAAAAGGCTCCTGTGCTTCTCTGCTGCTGTGATCTGTGCCTGGTAGGGACACCCCATGGTGCTGCCACATCCTTGGAGGGAGCACTTGTCCCCAGCCGCCCATGTCCAACTCCTTTCCAGTCAGAGAAAACTGACCCTTGCGTGGCTTCCCTTCCCAGGGCAGGTGATGGCCAGGGAGCTCCTGAGGAGGGCAGCCCAGGGGTCTTGCCCTGATTCCAGGCTCCCCAGGGCTGGACTTCCCAGCAGGCAGCTTCCTGCCCTCCTGTCCCTGGTCCCTGGTGGGTCCCCCAGGCTGCACTCGGCTGAGTCTGCCCCTTCCTCAGGCGTCCACATGTGCTCCCTGGAATCCTCTGGGCCAGGTCCACGCCTCTCTGTGGGCAGCGCCTTCCCTTGTGTGGGAACCACACTCTGAACCTGCCGCCATGGACGGTCCACGGGCCCTCCAGCGCTGCAGGCACCTTTCCGGAAGCTTGGACACCTCTTTATGGAGCTCCTCTGGCTGGGAACAGCTGAGACACACAGGCAGCAAGCATCTGTGAGTCCAGGGTGATGGGAGCTAAGAGGGAAATCAGGCAGAGAAGATAAGAGGAGGAAGCCAGGGTGCAGGGCGAGGCTTCCAGCAAAATGTGCCACAGGTGCAAAGGCCCCGGGCAGGACAGAGCCTGGTGATGGTGGCCAGCAGAGCCACTCGTCCCAGAACCTGTGAATATCTTGGTGGCACAGCAAAAGGAAATGCATGTTGCAGGTGACTTCATGTGGCCAATCAGACCTCCCTGAAATGGGGAGAGCGTCCTGTGACCACAGAATCCTAAAAAGTGAAGGGAGAGGCAGAAGAGAACGCAGAGTGGGGAGTGGGGAGAAGGTGGAGGAAGGGCCACCACCCGAGGGACACAGGTGTCCTGTAGAAGCTGGAAAAGACATGGACCAGCCCCGACTTCACTCATGGGACCTCTGGGCCCCAGAGAGCAGATAAATGTGCAGTGTAAGTTGAACGGTCACAGCAGCGGGGAGCCGGGGCTGTTCTGGGGAACAGAGGCAGGGCACCGTGGGCCTTCTGACTGGCCCTGGTCTCCCGGGTCCTGGCTGGCTCAGTGGACCTGCCCAGCTGCCATGACAACCATCTCCAGGCCCCGACAGGCAGTGACACTGGTGAGTACTTGGCAGAGCAGGCCTGGGACAGAGGCAGGGCCTCCTAGGGACTTCACCCATCCAGGGACGTAGACGTCCCTGTGCTGCCCACCTGCAGGTTTGTAGCTCTCACCCCCCAGCAGCTGGCCTGCAGCACCCAGTGGGCCTCACACTTTCACCCGGCATCTGGGGGTCCCTCCCACTCACCACACACAGGGCAGCTCCAGCAGACCCACCTCTACGCCGTCAGAGCCTCCCGGTCACCTCGATGTCCTTCTCCTGTGTCCACAGGCATCAGTCAGCAAACCCTGCAGGCAGATCTCCAACCCAGCCCAGCCCACCTCGCTCCCCCCGCCTCCCGCTCTGGCCTGGCCCCATCGCCTGCCCACCCAGGACCTCAGCAGACTCCACCCCTCCCCACGTCTGTCCATGTGCTCCCTGCTGAGGCTCCTGGTGGCCTGCCATGTGCTCCCTCCTGAGGCTCCTGGTGGCCTCGGTAGTGACACCTGACCCCCCTCTGTCTCTTCGTCCCCAGTGCACCTCCTCCCTGGCTGGACTGCCCTGGTCACCTCACTCCTGCTCAGATCCTCAAGGTCTCCCAGGACATTGGTACCCTGTGACCCGTGCCCATGAGCTCTCCTGCTGGGCTCGCAGACAGTCGGGGGTCCCCTGACCATCCTGCAAACTACAGCCCTCCCCCCCAGGAGCCTCAGGCTGACCCAAGAACCACCAAGCTGAACTTGAGAGCCAGTTCTCAAGACAGGGACTGTGCTTGCCTGGACACGGCAGAGGCCCTGGCCCTGAGGACAGTGGGAGCTTGCCCAGCCTTGTGGATGTCACTGGGAAGGAGGAACAAGGGCTGTGACCCTGGGGACTTCCCCCCCAAAGGGGCCACCAGTGCTGGGCCCTGCTGGGGCTGCACCCCCCGTGCTGGTCCGGGGCGGGTTGGCCTCGTATGCTGGCTGCACCCTCTCTAGGGGACCCTGTAGCATGCCCTGATAAGGACAAGGCCAGTGGAGAGACCACTCCAGCTCCATGGCCTGCAAACTGGGAGCTCTAGCAAGGTGCCTGTCCTCCCTAGCTCATCACCTGAGAGATGGGTCCTGTCCTGCCTGAGGAGGGCCATCTGACGCCACCCTGGTCTTGGTTTGTGGCAGTGAGGCCACACACCCTGCTGTGTGGCCTCACTGCCGCCTGCCCGAGGTGACCAGCTTCACCCCACTGTCCTAGAGAGGCACTGGGAGCATGTCCAAGTCCTCCGTGATGGCAGACGCCCCACAGACCAGGTGTCTCCCCATGCTGGCTTCTCATTGGTTTCTGGGGAGCGGCCTCTTCCTGCCAGCAGATGGCCATCCCTCACATGGCAGGGGTGTCCACGAGAAGTCCTGGTCCCTCTTAAGGGCTCCGCTGTCACAGCCTGACCCTCTCGCAGTCCACCCAGCACCAGCCCTTGGGGTGGGAGTGACAAAGGAACCCTTTGGGGACCCAAATCCTCAGCCCTGGCAGGCGGCTGTCCAGTGAAGAGCAAGCCCACAGCCTGTCTGGGTGCCGGCCACCGTCCCCGCCAGGCAGACACGCATGGGGTACAATGAGGCAGCCTCCAAGTGGAGCAGGCCCTGGCCCCGCGGGAAGTGCCCAGAGATGGGGACGGCACTGCTGTTAGCTCCTGAGCTGTCCTGGGCCCAAGGGGACAAGCAGGGCCCCCACTGTGTCACCAGGCAGGTGGCTTTGCTGTCAGGGCCTGGGGTGTCAGTCAGTTCAGGTGGACTCAGACCACAGCGGATGATTTGCACTCCCTGGACAGAGCCCAGTACAGGGCCTCGGCCCCCGACTACCACCCTTAGCCAGAGCCCATGGCGGTCAGCCCCACGTGGCAGAGGTCATAGGTTAGGCCCCACCCCACCCCAGGACCCTGGGAGCATGAAGGCCAGCTACCAGTCTCTGGGGGCAGTGTTCCCTCCTGCCCTGGTGAGGGTGGCCCTCCTTGTCCTGAGGACATGATGTTGGTGGCCACCAGGTGGCACCCTTATACCACACATGGGCTCTGCTGGCTTTCTGCTGGCCCTCCTGGGCTGTGCCCAGCTTATGGGCAGCTCTCTCGTGGGAATAGGCGCCCTGTCTAGGCCCTGGGTCACTGTGGGCAGCACATGCTTCGGAAGGCCCCAGCACGGCCTCCTGGGCTCCCCTGCAGGGACCTCGCCTGGGTGGGTGGACCCCCTGGGCAGGGTCTCCTGGCCCACGAAGTCGGGGTGGTACCCATGCTGCCAAGGAGCAGGAGGGCCAGGCTCTGGCTCACCCCTGCTCAAGTGTCTCCTGGTTTGTCGTCCAGGGGTCTCTGTCTCACCCCTCTTCTCTGCATGCATTGGTGCCTGCAGCCTGGGAGCGCTCGGTCCCTCCCTGTTCCAAGGAGCCCAGGAGGACACAGGGGACTGCTGAGTGGTCTGGGGGCCAAGTGCAGCCCTGGGCCTAGACCTGCACTCAGCAAACCCCCTCCAGATATCCACTGCTGGGCTAGGCCAGCCCCAATGGCACCGGGTACAGAGGGTTGGGAGGCCCCCAACTGTCCCCAAGGGCCTCCTGGGGACAGCACTGCCCTTCCCTGAGCGCTCTGCACATCCCAGGTGATGCAGGAGCCCTCTCTGTGCATCCTTTCAGCAGACGGAGCCCCGTGGAAGCCAAGCCTCCAGCCAAGGCCTGAGCCGGCGGGAGCAGAGGGTGAAGGAAGGGTGTCACCTGCAGTGCTCAGTGTGGGCACAGGCCTAAGTGTGGCCATGGTCCCCACAGCCTTGATCTGAGAAGCCCTGAGAAGAGGCTGCTTGATCCTGCGACAGAGGCAGGTGCCCCAGGCAGCACCGGGGCTCCGTTGGCCTCCGCCGGCTGCAGGGATGAGCTGTCCCAGGCTCACGACACCACGGGGCACTGTGCCTGAGAGCCTGCCACAGGGTGTCCCAGGCGCCTCCAGGGGTCTCCCCTGGCCTTCTCTCTATACACGACCCTGGCACCCCAGCCCCAAAGGCTCCCTCAGAGATGCCCCAAAGTCACTTCTCATCCCTGCTCCCACGTACGAGGCCCTCCTGCCTCGCCTGCCCCGGAGGCCTCGGGAAGACTGGGGTCCACGGGGGCCGGGACACCCTCTCGCCAGCCTGCCCGGCTGGAGCCACTGTGACCTTATGTACCCACACAACCCGCTGCATCAACCACCGTTTCCTTAATGGAGTGTCCGACCGGAGGCTTTGAGTAACGTCCCTCCCGCCAGGCGGCTGGCGGGCATGTCCTCATCTTCCCTGGGAAGCTGCACAGAGTTCCCCTGAGCAGGGCTGGGGGCAGGGAGGGCTGCGCCCAGGGCCGGGGGCACAGGACAAGGCTTCAGAAAGCTTGGCTGGGAAGGCAGGGCACAGGCCAGCTTCCGCCACCCAGACCAGGTGCCCGGCCCCTGGCCAGGAGACCAACTCTGTGGGTAGACAGTGACAGGGTCAGGGTGCCCCTCTCTCCTGCAGGAGGACCTACAGCTCCCTGCCCTCACACCCCTGCATAGCTCTGGGTCCCTGGGACCTGCCGAGACCCCTCAAAGGCTGTGACTATGCAGGCCACCAGAGCAGGCCTTGGACCTGACCTGGCCTGGCCCTGGCCTGGCCTGAGCAGAAACACTGGGGCAGCCAGGAGAGAAGAAAGGTGGCACCAGGTGTCCTGAGCTGCTCTAAAGCGTCACCCTGCCTGGTCCTTTGAAGGTCTTGGGGTGCAGCCACTAGGTGTGTAGGGACCATTGTGCACAAGCCAGGGCTCCATACGCACGTGCCTTGTGCACGCAGTCTGCCCGATGCCCCTTCCCATTCCTCCTGTCCCAACGATGATGCTCTTCCTGTCCCGCAGGTCCAAATCCCACTCGTCAGAGGGCCACGAAGCCCGGCTGCTTCCTCCATCAGCCTCGTGCTGTGTGGGCTTCCCCTGCCTCCCGCTGGGCTCCTGCCCAGGTCTGCCTCCCTCACTGCTGTGAGGTCCCAGCCACAGCACCCGGGGTCCCCCAGGGACCAGCCCCAGCCCCAGCCCCACACCTGCTCATCCCAGGTGGGAGCGGTTGTGTGGGTCTCTTGCCAGAGCAGGGCCCTGAGGTTCTGGGAAGGGACCTGCCCCCAACCACACTGGCTCCTGCCCCACCCCCAGCACTTGGGCTCCCTCCTGTGGCCTTTCGTCCTTGTGTCCTGGAAGCCACCCGGGCCAATGCCTGTAAGCACAGCACGCGAGGCCACAGTCCCCACCGAGGTGTCTGGCTGCACCAGGTCTTGCTCCAAACTCTGCCCTTTGTATTTTCCTGCCCAATTCTACAGCCTGGTGAGACCCCACTGTCCTCCTCTCACACGTGAGGAAATTGGGGCCCAGAGCCTCCCACGGGTGTCCAGGGCTGTCCACCAAAGCCCAGCTGGGATCTGACCACTGGTCCTGGGGACTGGCACTAGCCCTGGGGGCTGCCACTCCATCTTCCTGTTTTGTGGCTAGGTGAGAGCTCCAGCAAGACGGTCTCCCAGGGCTCCAGGGGCTGTCCCCGCAGTCCCCCGCCTAAAGTGCTGCTCTTTTTAAGGGGTGGGATGTGCCCTCCGTGTCTGCCCCTCTGGCCTCTCGGTTTTCGGAGATGGGCCCAGACGACAGACATGGGTGCCCCTGCTGTACTGGAGGCCGGAAGCCCAAGACCCCCGGGTGAGCAGGGCCAGCCTCCTGGGACAGCGGCACTGACCTCCTCTCCTCGGGAGGTCAGTGCCCCCTGGTTTGAGGACCTGGCCAGGTGGGCTTAACCACCCTGCTCCAGCGTGGCCTAACGTGAACTAGTGAGAGCCTCAATGACCTTATTGTCAAATAAGGGCACACTCGGGCCTGGGTCTAGGACTTGCCCTGAGACTCTGGGGGGCAATTCAGCCGCACAGACAGGCCCTGCCCCCCCACCGCGACCCCTGAGAGCACTTTCACCTGGTGGCAACCTCTGCTGGTGGCAGGGATGCAGCCTGGGGTGCACCCGATGTCAGGAGACAAGGGGTGGCAGGGACGGTGGGTGAGCACTGGGTGGAGGAGCCGTGGGTGCTCCTGGGGAGCCGAGAGGCGGGTGCGGCAGAGCGGCTGTGGCTCTCTGCGTCCTGTCCTGCCCTCCTCCGCGCGGTGCAGTTCAGGAAACCACTTAAAAGTTCCATTAAGCTGACAAGCTCAGAAACAGAAAGATGCTTCTTGTGGCATTTCCTGCTCAGGCCGACCTACTTGGCTGGGAAAACCTGCCCCAGGGAGCGCCTTGGACTGGGGTCTTCCCGTGGCAGTGTCAGGCCTAGGGTTACTCCTGCCACCAGGTGGGGCCCCCGTGCCACCTGAATGCATGACACTGACCCCAGGGTGGATGCCCAGGGCCCCAGGCCTCTGTTCTGGCCCCCTGGACAGCTCCCTCGGCAGGGCTGCGGCCCTGGGCCCTCTGGAAGGTGCGGGGTGTTTGATTTTCCAGCAAAGCCAGAGGGAGGGGACAGAGAAGAGGCCACAACGCCCTGTCCCTGAGGGGAGAGGGAAGGCTGGGGGGAGGAGGGTTGGCACTCACACGCCTCGGAGGGGTCCAACCTCAGGATCCTCCTGGGACCGGTGCGTGGACGTCCAGGTGAGGGCTGTGGCTGTGCAGGAAGACCCAGGAGGGAGTGCGCTGCCCTGAGAGTGGGTGGTGGCCCCCTCAGCCGTCACCTGGGAGCCCCCTGCCAAGCCTGGTGGGCACCGAGTTGGAGGAGGGCCTTGGGAAGCAGGCCCCGGGCAGGAGGCCTGAGGGCACAGCCGCCTCCTCCACCTCGCTCTCCACCAGAAGGTCTCCGTGTTCTGAAGAGACCTGGGATTCTGAGACTCGGGGAGCCTGGCACCCCATCCGCTCCACCTTCCCTTCCCAGGCAGAGGGTCCTAGTGGGAATCCAGCACTGGCCCCAGTGGCCTGCGGTGGGCAGGGGCTCAGGGAGGCGCTGTGCTGGCTGCAGGCGGGCAGAGGAATGCCAGGAATGAGGACGGCTTCAGCCCAGCCCCAGCGTTGCCTCCTGCTGGCCCCTTCCAGCTCCTCCCCTTGGTGTGGACATGGGGTCTGGGCTCCCTCCCCACCGCGGTGAGATCATGGGCTGCCTCCTTATGTCCTGTCAGCTCCCCAAAAGTAATGGGGAACAGATGCACTGCAGGACCCGAGTGGGGGGGCAAAGAACGCGGCCGCCAGCTGCAGCTGCTCGCAAGCGCTGGACGCTGGACAGGCTCCCGGGAACCAGCAGGTGAACTGCGTCCCTCAGCGAGACAGGACTGCCACTCGCCAGGCCCTCTAGTGGCCCAGGTGCGCCCCCGACCCCCGTGGCCCAGGCCTCCCCCCCAGGAGGGAAAGCCCCACCCCCGCCGGTGTGTAGGCCAGGAGCAGCTGCCCCCAGCACTTCCCTGCGATGACACCCCCATTCTGCAGCAATGACCTCCAGGGCTCTCCCTGACGAGGCCCATGGCACCACCAACTGCTGAGCACCTGGCAAGCACACAGCTGCGTGGCACAGAGACTGAGGAAAAGAGAAAAATGGGGAGTCATGGGGGTGTGGGGAGGGGGAAGCTGACACTTTAATCGGGCAATCAAGGTAAAGGAACGTCTAGACCAGGACCTAAGGGGACGGGGATCTGAGCCAGGAGTCTTGGGCGCAGGAAAGAGCCCGTGCAAAGGTCCCGTGGCAGGAGATTCCTGATGCACCTGGGGGCCGGCTCAGCAGTTTGCTCCCTCCTCTGGGCCCTCACAAGTGGGTGCTGCAAAAGCACAACAGGGGTGTTCCCCACAGCCTGACCCCAGGCCAGAGTCGAGGGCAGCATGCTGGGCAGAAGTCAAAGGATGCCTCCCACCTCCGCCAGCTCCTGGGGACTCCAGGGGTCCCCTGTCGAAGGCCATGTGGCTCCAGTCTGGTGTGCATGCGGCCTCCCTCCTGGCCTGGCTTGGGGCCCCGCTGGGTCATCCAGGACCACATCTCGTCCACAAGACCTCTTCCAAACCCGGTGACACTGGTCTGCCCCAGGGTTAGGGTGTGGGCCACTGTGAGGGGCCACTTTCCAGGTGACAAGGGCGGCTGTCCCCCAGGGAGGGTCCCTGGTGTCTGCAGTAGGTCCTTAGCAACCCTGGGAGGGTGGGGTGTGAGCTGAGCCTGGTGTGCACTGCCCACCTGCAGGGGCAAGTTCCGACACTCGTCATCTAGCCACTGTGTCCATGACACCGACCATGTGGCTCCCGAGGGTCCTCTCCTTTCTCTGAGCTTCATTTCTCATGCCCAAGAGGGGGCAGGGTGCAGACAAGGACAGGCAGGACAGGAGGCAGTGGGACCCTGGGGGTCAGGCCATGGGGTCACAGCCCAGGGACAGGCAGGCACAGATCCTGTCACCCTGGGACGGCCTGTCCACCAGGGAGAAGAGAACAGCACTGGTTGATGGCAAAAGATGTCCACCCCAAGCCCCGGCCTCAGGCCTCCCAGAGGGGCCTCCGCTCAGCCCACAACCCACCAGGCAGAGGTGGAGGCCCTGTAAGGAGACCACAGGACTGGGCCAACTTGAGGACCAAGGTGAGTGTCTACTTACGAGTGGGAGGGACCCAGGCTCATGGCCTTCGGGCCTGACACCCGAGGTGCCCGGGAGAGAGCATGTGGTTCCCACCAGCGCCTGGCAGGCCGCGGCCCGTGCCCTGCTGCCCGCTCCTGCCCGTCTGCCCGTGGCTGCTCTTCGGGGGCTCGCGGGTTTCCACACAGGCCAGAAGGACACCTGCGCTTCCCTCGATCGTCTGGTTCAAACGTGCTCCTGGTTGTTGTGGGTTTGGCTGCTTTTTTGTGTGATTTTGTTGTGATTTTGCTCTTCCCCAGCCTCACGCCCACCACAGCCCCGCAGAAGGAAGTCCGCGGCTTGGCCTGCGGCTCCCTGCACACTAACAGGGCCCCCCCGGCTGCAAGACAGCCCTCCCACTCCCCTTGCCCCGTCCCTGGCTGCCCTGCACGGCAGCCCCTCCCACGGTGGCCAGGTCCCCATCCCTCCCCTGTCCACCACGTGCTGGCCACGTCATCCAGGTCCCTCCGCAGCGTTGGGAGATGAACTTGAAGTGACCACAAGGCCCCTGTGTCATCCGCTAGTCAGGAGCCTCCTGTCACCCCCACTCTGCTTGGAGGCCACAGTCTGAGCCGTCCGCACCCCGGGGTTCCTTGCGTCCCCCGGGCACTTGAGCATTCACCACGGAGCCCTCGGCCTGTCATGGGTGAGTGCCCAGGTCTCAGGGGCACTGCAACCAGCAGACCTCCCGTCTCCCACTGTGGCCTGGCCTCTGCTCCCCAGCAGCCCCTGGCCCACCATGCACTGGGGCCCGGGCAGCACTGGTGGTAGGAAGGGGAGCCCCCGTGGATGCAGGTACCTGCGCCAGCGCCTCGTCCCACCTGGGACACCCTGGTCCCCTCCTTCCCCAACAGCCTGGCCTGATCCTGACCACAGGTGCTGCCCAGAGGGCGGCTGTGCCCCTCCTGCTCCCACGGTGCTCCCCGGGCACATCAGACAGTCCTACTAACAGGACGCAGACCTCCTGCCTGGCAGCAGCAGGAAGTCACCACTGTCACCCCACATGTCCCACCTAGGGTATGGGGTCTTCCCAGGCCAGGAAAGGGCCAGAGCCTCCCCTCGCATCTCCTCACCTGGAGAGCAGCAGGAGAGCCAGGGCTGCCTGGGCATCCTGCCTCCTGGACACGGGGGCCCAGCAAGTTGCATCTGAGCTGCTGGAGGGGTGTGGGCAAGGCCCCCAGGTCCTGGAAGAAATGGCAGCTGGGCCACCCCTGGCCGGTTACTCAACCTCTCTGTCCTCTGGTCTGACGTGACGTTACGAGCATGTGGCTCCAGGGCAGGCGTCGCAGTGTGGGGTTGGCCACAGCTGGAGGCCACTGCTTGAGTCCTAAAGTCCCTGCTCAGATCATGGAAACCCGTGGGTCCCTCGGTCCCTTGCGTTCTGGTAGGAGGTGCAGCCTCCCGTCCAGCCCGAGCTGAGTGCCGTGTGCAGCTGCTGTGTCCTCGGCTGGCGGCACCCGCTGCGTGCCCTTCCTCACCCGTGATGGCTCAAGATGCTGCCGCAGCTCTGCCCTGGTACCTGGCCAAGGCGCAGGGGTTGGCCCGCCCTGTGGCCTCACTCACCCGACACTGGTCACCCCTGGACACAGAGGTGGGCAGGGCAGGGCTGGTCGCATCCCCACCATCATGGCCCAAGGGCTGGAGCGGCCACCCACCCAGGGAGACCCAGCAGCTGGAGGTCTGGTACGGTCACCTGAGTCAGCTGCTGCAGGTGGAGACCTGTGCCAGGGGAGGCCCTGCCCAGGACCCTGCCCCTCCCTACCCCAGCTTACGCTGTCCCTGCTCTCCAGGTGTTGCCGAAACCTCGGTCCTTGTCCCCGATGCCGATCCAGTAACGAGGACACGGTCTTGAGGAAAAGGAAAAAGAAGGCATATCGCTTTGTTAACAAAAGAGAGGGGACGCCTGTCCCTAGGCGAGATCTGCCGTCCGCAGGACAGGGCGCTTCCTACAGGTGATCCAGAGGGAGAAGGTGATCAGGGGAGAAGTTTAGGGAAAAGAAGATCAGGGGACACAGTCAAAGCGTCGAGTGAAGCCGGTTGCACAGGATCCTGCCCCTGAGCCTCTTCCTGTCCCTCTTCCCTCTCTATGAAGCACAATCCTTCACCGTTTTTAATTACGTCCATCTGTGACCAAGTCAGATCTGACCCACTGCCCTGAGTCCGCCCTTCTGTTTGGGACCTGGCCCTGGTCATCTCGCATGCCCAAGGGCCTACAACCAGGGTGTACCTGCTTGTGTTCCACAGCTCCAAGAGCCCCCGGTGCGTCCCCGAGAGCCCGTGCCCAGGGAGCAAGGGGCTTTGCATTGGACCAAAGCCACGGTGTGGTGATACCTAAGAAAGAGCCTCAGCCATGTGCCTGGAGGCGGAGGCAAGTCACCTGTGGGGCAGACGGTGCCAGCAGTAGGGACAGTGGTGAGGCCGTGCTTGGCCTGCATCCTTGGACACATTTACCGGGCCCCCTCGGGTCAGGCAGTGCCGATCACAAGTGGGACCAGTCCTGTCCCCTTAAGGGTTCACGTCTAGGAGGGCAGTGGACACTAACCAAATGTGGTTCCTCTTGAAGCTGCATCAGGAGCAGGGGACATGCAGGGGGACCAGGGGGGTCAAGGGGGCAACATTCAAGCCACCCACCCCAGCCAGGGGGCCAGGGGCATCAGGGCCAGTGTCCTGCTCCTCCTTGAGCTTTAACGCCAACGTGGACTGAGCACAAGGCTCCTCCTGGGGACGCAGGCTGTTCAAAGCAAAAGGGCTGGGGGAGGCAGGGGAAGGGAGACAGGAGGGAGGGAGGCAGGGGAAAGCAGGTGGATGGCACGTTGGGGAGGTGACTGTGACTGGGGACCAGGCTCAGGGCCGTGGTCACACAGCAGGCGCTGCTCCCGAGTGTAGACCTCCTACTCCGGCAGGTTCTTCCCAAGCCACTGTGGGCCGCTCTCTCCCACTTGGATCCCAGGGATGTGGGAACCATTAGCCCTCGGCCCCTCAGGTGGCCAGCACGAGACCGGCTGCCCGGGCGGCTCACCCCAGACGCCTTTCAGCGTCAGACAGAGAAGAAACGCAGCCCACGGAGACACACTGCAGACCCTCCCGGGCTTCAGAGAGCACCAGCCTGGGCCTCGACCCCACCCCAAGATGGAGGTCTTCAAACGCAGGCGTCTGCAGGCGGCCAGCACATGTGGGCGCAAGATGGCCCCTGTGAGGGGCTGCGGTGCCAGAGCCCCTCCCCACAGGAGCAGCTGGCCCTCGGGGGCCTCGGGAGGGGCCGGCAGGAGACCCAGAGGAAGAGGTGCCTGGCGGGGCCTCAGCCCTACAGGGAGGACCTGGCCCCAGACTGTGCCCAGCCTGGCTTCCTTGACCACTGTGGCCCCAGGTTTGGGGCAGTGACCCACCCTGTGGCCAACCCTGCACAGCTGTCTCAGAAGGGTGTGCCAGCCCCACAGGTCCCACAAGGTGGGTTCTGGGGGACGAGGGAAGCCAGCGTCTTTTCTAACTCTGAGGCCTCTCCACAAGGAGGACCAGGACCCATGGCTTCAAGGTGGGGTCCCGACCCGGGGGCTGCTAACGAAACTCCACCTGTCCCCTCAGTGCAGCCCTTGGCGGCTGCCCTGTGGGCACATGGGCCCTGTGGTCAGATGCCAAACTCGAAGCTCAGGCTCGAGAGGTCTTGGGTGGGCTGTTGTCCCTTTGAGCTTGGCTGCTTGTCCTTGTCTGCTATAAAGGGGGAGGTCCCGGGGGGTTACAGGAGTTTGTGCGTGTATGCCTGTGTGTGCCTGTGTGTGCGGGTGTGCATATGCGTGTATATGTGTGTGCGTGTGTGTATGTGCATGTGTGCGCGTGTGCATGTTCATGCGTGTGCCATGTGCGTGTGTGCATGTGCAAGTCAGTGCATGTGAGTGTCCCTGGCTGCGCCCATTTGGGAGCCCTGGCACCTTCAGCCTTGACCTTGGCTCCTGATCACTGCTCTCCATAAGAGGAACCAGGACTCTTCCCTGGAGAACCACTGGCCTCAGCTCTGGGACAGGGCAGACCATGGGAAATAGTCACCAGGGAGGGTCACATGGACTCAGGGGCGCCCCTGCCCAGAGGGGGGGATTACAACCCATTGACACCCCGGGCGGGGCCCCTGCGGTACACCCCAGTGCCTGGGGCAGTCTAGGCGCGTGCCAGGTGGCCCAGCTGTGGTGTGCTGCCCCACGACACGCTTGTACTCACAGAGAGGAAGAAGGGGGACTTTATAGTGCAGATGTCACCTGATCCCATGACCAGAGCCCGTGTCACCAGTGAAGGGACACATCACAGCCGTGAGCCACACAGCCAGGTGCAGGGAGAGTCAACACGGGGTCCATCCTGGTTTTCCTGCCAGAGGGGAAGCTCTCCCAAAGCTGACGCCAGCTCCGAGCCCGTGGTGAGCCCTCTGCTCAGGAACTGGAGCGTCTGGGTGGATTCCGGCACGGCTGGGCCGAGCGACAGCGTGAGGCCGTGCAACTTGGACAGGAATTTGGCCGTGCATTTAAAAGCGTATCTACTGTAACATCGGGCCCGCTGCGGCGGTGCTTCTCAGAACAACCCCACGTGCCACTGCTGCTGGGGTGGGCGCTGCGCTCGGCTCGGCCACCAACGCCTCTTCAGTGCTTGAGCTCCCAGCCGGCAGACCAGGGACCTGGGTCTCTCTGAGTCCTCAGTCGCTTTAATTTGCCATCTCTGGGGCAGCCTCCGCTCTGAGGGCCAGGGTTGAAGTCACACCAGCCCAGGCTGGCCCTGGCCGAGCTGCCCAGTGGGCCCAAGGACCTGCCCTGGCAGTCATGGAGCCACAGAGCAGCTAAATGAGAAGGTGCAGGTGGGTCTGCCACGCCTGTGCCTGGCAATAGTGAACCCCAGGGCCCCCGAGGCCCAGGCCTGACCCAGGCCCCTCCCTGGAGTTTGGACAGTTCCCCTCTCCTCCCTTGGCTCTCCAGCCCTAGAAGAGGCGCCTTCTGTGGTGTCTCGGGGCCCCTTTGCCTTCCCCATCGTTCAGCCATGCCGTTCTTCAGGTGGAGCTCTCTGCTAACACGCTGGGCGGGGGGCGGCTCCCCTGAGTGGACCTGCCTGGACACAGCAGTGAGGACAGGGCCTCTGGGGGCCTGAGGTCAGGAAGGGCCAGTGGGCCTCACTGCAGGCGGCACCGCTCCCCAGGTATGGGGTGGTCCCCACGTGGGGCCTCCCGCTGCCTGCGGTGAGCAGCAGGACTGACCCTGACCGACATGCCGTGAAACACCTGGGGACCCAGGCTGTGGAGGGGCCTTGAAGTGAGGGTTTAGGTCAGTGCCGAGGGCCACCCCTGAGTCCTTTGGGCACTTCCTGCTCCAGCGGTAAGGCCCCTGGAAGCTGCGGCCTGGAGAAGCAGTTCAGAGTGCTGTCACGGCACCCAGCAGGGAGGAACCCCTGTCCCTGGCACGGGGGGACCCTGCAGGGCCTGTCACTGGACAGGTGTGGGCTCAGCTTCGGCACAGAATTTTGTTAGGCCCTTGGTCACCATGAAGCTCGGCCTGACCACTGTGGGGCTGAGGCTCAGCACCGGCGGGAGCTGTGTCCAGGAGAGATGCGGCCACGGGAAGGGACTCCTCTGAAGTCGGGGGGGGGGGGAGGACCAGCTCTTACGTCAGACTGGCCTTCCTGTGCCCTCTTCTCTGGAGGAAAGAGACAGGTGAGATTTTCCAGAGAAAATGCTTTCAGCAAAAGCTAACAGCTTCTCCACCCACCGGGATGTGCAGTGTGGCCACGCCAGCCCAGCCCCGGACCCCCCGGCTGGTCTCACTGAGACGGAACACCTGCTCTGGAGCCACTGTGGCTTGGTCCACTCGGGCGTGGACAGCAGCCCAGAAGAGCTGGGCCCCGTTCCAGCGAAGGTGGAAAATGCTCAGGTCCTTTGAGAAAGGAAAGTCAACGGGGAGCAGGGCCCCGCGGGGGTCCGAGGGGAGCAGACCCGACCCTGGGTCCACAGTCACTCTGCCTCGGAGACCGTGCAGTGGGCTGAGCGGCTCCTCACTGTGCCGACAGGGCACAGGACCCCACCCTGAGCACAGGGCTCGGGGGTGGGGGGCAGAAAGCCTACAGTCTGGAGGTGCCTTCTCTCCGGGGTCCCACGATTCACAGCCCGGGGTGTGAAGAACACATTTTAAAGTATTTTTAAATGATGGTGCGCAGAACTCAGAGGTCTCCTTCCGCTCCCCAGCAGAATCCAGGCAGCGAATGTGTTGGCCGACGGTGCCTTTCCGCAGGGAGCCGGTCCCTCCACCCAGAGGTACTTTCTCTTAGCACCATTATCACGTTTCCAGACGGCAGGAATTTATGGGTGTTTGCTGGAGAAAATATGCTGGCCCTGAATGTGGAGCCAAACCTGCTCTGACAACAATCTGGATGTTATTTTTCTGGGTCTCCTCCCACGTCAGATCAGCAGATGCAAACCAGAGAGCTCCTAAGGGTGCTGCAAGCTCCAGGGCTGGAGGGATGGGGTGGGGGTTCCGTCTTTTAAACTGTCTTTGGCCCCCTGAGGTCTTGGCCTCCTTCCCCAGACGTCAACCTGCTGGCCTCAGAGTCCCCAGCCAACTTCCCAAGTGACCTTCTCCAGCCTTGCCCAGCCCTCCACAGGATGGGCCCTCATCATCCCCACCCGCCTCCCTGCTCAGAGGTCTTCAGGGCACAGGGTCAGTCAGCATGGCCACCTGAGCCTGCTCTGGCCTCTGGCTGGTGGCAGGGGAGCAGGGCACTCCTGCCAACGGCCATGGTGGGACAGAGCAGGGTCAGCTGATTGGGCCCAAGGAGGCCAGAGACTCTCCTCACAGATGTGTGAGCTCTCTGGGGTGCTGGAGAGGGTAGAGAGGGGTTGACACCCCCTGCAAGAGATGGGAACACTGGGGCAAAGGCTTGGAGGTGCGGGTCAGGTGGCCCAGCTACAGACCTGCAGGGACACAGCGGGCAGGAGTAGGGACAGGGAGAGGGAGGGGTTGGTGCCAGATTAAGGAACCTGCATGTTTGTGGGGCGGCTGCAGCAAAGCACTGCACTTCTCTGGGGCTCAGCCAAGTTGGCTGCCCCGTGAGCGAGTGACACAGTGCCACTCAGGAAGGGTCCTAGCCCCTTGCCCACTGCCAGATTCTCAGAAAACAGCCTGAGAGCTGGCCAACCACAGCCTCCCCATCAAGGGTCACAGAGGGGAGGAGAGGAGGAGGCAGGGCGGGAGGAAGGAGGGCGGAGAAGGGCGGAGGGTGCTCTGCTTTTTGCAGAAAACATAATCCTCTGGGAAGTCACCGCCTGAGCCTCCAAAGCCCGGGCCACACTTTTAGGTGAATTATCCCCAAACATTCCCCGTGAACGCTGGACTCCTGAGGGGGCCACCCCTGGAGGTCCCAGGGCACGTCCCTTTCCACGTGGGACGGAGTGTTTCCGGCCTGGGCTGGGCTCCCAGCTCTGAGATGCTGCTCCCACACTGTTCCCATCCTTGGTCCCTCCAAGTGACTCACAGCTTTTGATGTGCTTTTCCTGAGATTGAAGCTGGTTGGTGTTGATGTGTTTTTCCCGGACTTCTTTCTATTTAAACCTGCTGACCTTCGGAGCCCACCCCTGCATAATGCAAGAGTTCTTGAAGAGAAATCAATCAAAGCTTGACGAAAATGGATTTGCATTCACATTTTCTGAGATAGGCGTTTCTTTAAAAGGCTCTGTGTTTAATCACTGTGCGAGTGTGTGTGTGTGTGTGTGTGTGTGTGTGTGTGTGTGTGTGTATGCGCACTCTTGTGGGTGCAGAAGCTGGGTGGCAGAGGATACTTGGTGTCTTGAATTCAAATTCCACCTCTTCCTGCTGCTGTGTGGCCACAGTGAGTTCCCCAACCTCTCTGGATCAGTGGCCTCTTCCCTGAACAGAGGTTGGCCTGCTGCTGCACCAGGACTTAGGAGAATTCAGTCACTGGAAAGCACAAGCTTAATCCCAACAACATCTCTTCTGGGCAGCCCACCCTGCTCCACCTCTGAGTGCCGAGTTGGGGCAGGACGTATGTCCAAGACACTGCCTGGAGGTCCCTCAGGACACTCCATCCCTTGAATTCACCAGGCACATGTCCCTGGGGTGGGGGCCATGTGCACCGTCTTGTCCAGGGCCCAGGCTCCTGCCCACAACCAGCATCTCCTGCCCACTGACCCCTGAAGCCAGACTTGGGGTGAACTTGGGCCTGGATGATGGCCAGCAGGGAGGCTGTTGGTGGCCAGGACAGGTGGAGGACCTGGCCACCCGTCAGCTCTGGCAAGAGCCATCAGAGGTGCCAGGGCGTCTGCTGGAGCCTTTCAGTACCCACACACTTGCAGTGCCCGGTCAGTGGGAGGGCACAGGCGTTGATGTGGGTTCTCAGGGAGGCCACCTGGCACCCTTCCTGGGAGGGGCTCAGATCCCTCTGGGCCGGCCTCAGCTCGTGGCTCCACTGCCTGCCCTGACCGGGGTTGAGAAGGGCCTCGGGGATCCCCCCTCACAGGCAGGGAGCTGGGCGCTGGTGCTCTGGCCACCACCCCTCCACCCCTCATCTTCCCAGGGCTGGCGTCATGCCTGCCTCCAGCCATGGAGGGAAGGTGGGGAGACCCTGCAGGGCAGGAGCAGCTCTGCCCAGGGGACTGCTGTCTGGTTCCCAGCCCTCACCCCACTGCACACCAGGAGGCCTTGAGGACAGCACTCCAGCTCCTGAAAACCACCCAGAGACAGCACTGCCAGGCTGGGCTCCGACCCCAGAGCACAGCCATGGGGCCAGGCCCCTCCCGCTGACCCCAGTCTCCCCACCTGCAGCCCCTGAGAATGGGGAGCCCTGCTGGGTGGAGCCATTCAGCTCCTCCAGGGGCCCTGGGGAAGGCCCGGCCTTTACCAAAGGGCTGCCTTGTACAGAGCCCCAGGACTGGGAATCCCAGAGAAGAGTGGCCTGAGCAGGGGCCCAGGTGGGACTCTGGCGGGTGAGGGGGCCCCGCCCATTTGCCCTGAAGTCACAGTACTTCTTAACTGTTCTTTTGAGCAAAGGACCCCATTTTCATTCTGCAGTGGGCCACACAGATCATGTCTAGTAAGGGCCAGGAGCTAGGCAGCCCAGGGAAGAGGGGCGGGGTGGGAGGACAGGGGTGGGGGGCTCAGTCTCCAGATGTCAAAGCCCACAGAGTCAAGGACACTGCTGAAGGTCGCTCATCCCCCCAGGTTTAACCAGGCCCAAGTCTGGTTAAACTTCTGAGTCTCCCAAGCTGCACAGGATGGGGAACAGGGAGGAGGGTCTCCTGCAGTCACCTGACCCCTGAGTCGCCCCTCTGCCGCATCCGACCCCTTGACAGCGCCTGCAGGGCTCGGGGTCACCGCCCGGCGAGAAGGTTAAGCAAGCAGTCGGCGCTGGAGGGGCGGGGCCTCGGGCTTTGGGGTGAGTCGGTGCCCCTGCCGGGCCTGGCGGGGGAGGGGAGATAATCCTCCCGAGCAGAAGCGCGGTCGGGAGGCTCGGATGGGCTTCCCGGCCGCGAGGCCCAGCGATGAGGAGGACCCGAGAAGCGAGAAGCGCAGCGCGGGATAGCAGGAGCGCAGGGCCTGGGCAGGCCGCGGTAAGACGGGCGTTGGCGGCGGACGCAGAGCAGAGCCCGGGAGGCGCGGGGCGAAGGCCCACAGTCCCATGCGGACCCCAGCCCCGGCATCCGCGCAGCCGCGGGGCAGCTGGCAGCTTGGCTTAGGGAACTCAAACGGGTGGGGAGGAGCAGCAGCCCTGGCCCACGGGCTGAGCTGGCGCCCAGGGTCAAGGCCGCGCCCACACCCTTTGGCTAAACAACTGGCACGGTGCCCTCCCCGCCATGTCCCAGGGGAGCGCAGGCTCAGCGAGGTGGCGTGCAGGCCATGTGGCTGGGTACATCTGCGCCCAAGGCTGGGTTCCCGACCCCAATGCGGAGGCAGCCTTCCCAGACTCCCCTCGGTCGGTCGCCTTTGTCACTCAGGGGTTCTAGGTTGTTATGGGCAGAAAGGTGTCGAGGGCCATTTTAAGGACGGTATTCTGCCTGAGTCCCGAGGGACAGGCGGGAGCACAGGCCTGCACCCGAAGCCCTGTTTCCTCACTGAGCGGCTGAGGCTCTGATGCAGGGAACTCAGGGAGGTCCTGGGCAGGGGGTGGGGGGTGGGGGGCGGAGGACCGGAGGGGAGCCCAGGAAAGGGGACACTCATTCTAGGGACAGGAAGTTTCAGGTTCTTGCTCAGGAAGGGCCTCAAAGGGCGTACCCAGCCCCGTGGTTGCCAGACGAGTCACTCCAGTGACTGGTTCTTAAGAACCGGGGTCAGGAACTGGAGGGAAGCGGGGCCCACGGCAGCTGCGGGGACCTCGAGGCCGGTAGCCTCTGGACAAAACTGCAACAAGAAGGGAGCACGTGCGCTGGGGCCAGGGGACAGGCGGAGAGCCGCTGGGTTTGCGAGACTCCCCATGCGGTGCCCTTCTAAACTCCTGATCCCCATTAGAGCCCGGGACTCTGTGCCCTGTCTGCTGGCTCCCGCTGGCGCCTGCTCTTTCTGGTCTGGGACCAGCCGCGGGGTGGGATGGGGAGCGGGTTTCCTGCCGACAGGCCCTAATTCCTGAGCGGGTGGCCCCGACCCAAGCGCTGGACGCTCAGACGCTTCCCGTCGCGGCTCGTGCCCGCACCTCTCCCGCTGTCGGTGCCTGTGTCCTCGCAGGTGCGCCGGGTCAGCAGTCGCCCGGCGCCACCAGCTAGCGCTCTGCTACAGGGATCGGAGGGAGGCGTTTCCTGGAGCCCAGCGGCTCACCTATTCCAGGAAGGGGAGGGAGGGCGCGGGCCGCGGTGGGTAGGCGCGGCCCTAAGTGTCCTCTGCTGGGGAGAACAAACCCAAGCTCCAAGAAACCAACAAAACAAAATAAAACCCGGGAAGGCAGCGCGGTGAGCCGGGCGGGACCCACGGACGAGCAGAGGAAGAGGCGAGGGTTTTCCGCCGGGAAAGCTCTGCGCGTGCAGAGGTCGGCGCGTTCCTCCTCCGCGGTCGTGGAGATTCCGCGGCGGGAGCGGGCGGGCCTGCTCCGTCTACCTCTGGGCGCTGCGCGCACTCGGCGCCTGGAGCTCTCCCCGCCCCCGCCCTCCGCGGGCTGGGGAGGGCTGGGTGCGCAGTCCCGCTGGTGAGGATGCGACGAGTCCCCTGAAAGAGCTGCACCGTTGTCCTCCCTGGCCCTTCAGCACCGGGCCCGCCTTCCGTAGGCGACCCTTGCGGTGTACCCGAGCCTCTGGCACATCCTCAGAGCCTCAGTCTCCGCCCGGGTAAAAGGGTCTAAGAGGGCCACCTGAGCGCAAGTGGCCCACAGTGTAGGTGCCCTTGGAGCCTGTCGAAGTCCCAGACCAAAACAAACACCCCAACTGGCAGCTTTGCGACAGGTCTTTTGTTCGCTAACCCCGCCCCCCCAGGCCAGCGCTGCGGGAACAGCTACAATGGGAGGAAGCCGCCCACTGCGCCCAAATGGGGAGCTGGAAGAAGGACCCTGAGCGGAGAGAAGAGGGCAGGACAGAGCTCCCAATGGTGTTGAGGGTCCCCTCCCACCACCCTTCCTCCACCCACCTCACCGTCTTTTTTCTTGCAAAGCAGGGCAGGGATTTCTTGGCTCCCCCAGTCCGGCCTTTGAGCCTTTCCAGAGGCTTCCAGTTTTGGGCACACACCCGTCAAGGTCGGCTCTGCCTTACAAAGTGCATTTGCCAGCCTGGATACCTCCCTTCAGTCAGCCAACCTTTAGTGAGCATCTGCTAAGTGCTGTGGGCGTTTCAGGTCCCAGTGAGTCACCTGGGATGTTCAGATGTGGGGTGAGGCAGGCAATAAACACATCAGCCATCTGTGTTTGCAGAGGGGTCTCAGAAAAGGCCATGCTTGAATTGGATCCGAGTGACACTGTGATTTGAAGAGAATGGGCATCAGTCAGTTCTGATGTGAGCGTAGACAGTGCCCAGAGGACATGGGGTTGGAAAGACAGCACTGCTGGGACGAGCAGACAGTGGGTACTGCCACCCCAGCAATGGGAAAGAGCAGGTCCCTGTGGGTGCCGGGGTCAGGAGATGAACCCAGACCTGGCCTGGCTCAGGGAGTGCAAGCCCTCCAGCAGAGTGGGGGTCCTCCTGAGGCTGCTCCCCCCACACTCCCCACATGCTTGGAAGGTTTCTGAGATGCCAGCAAGTCTGAGCCTGCACCTGGGCATGTTCATGCCCTGAGTTGACCACAGGCTCACTGAGGTTGGTGTGGGCAGGGTAAGTTGGTCCTGAGTGGGAGGGATCATTATCGTGCCCATTCTTCAGACGAGGAGATGTTACACAGAAAAGCAAAACCAAGCTGAGTCCAGGTCTAACTTAAATGGTTGCTGGCTCTTAAGGCATAGATCAGCAAAACAGGCTGAACACAGTGGAAGGAGGTGCATTGCACTGGGGGATGAGCAGCAAGAGCCAGCGACCATTTAAGCTGCCTAATCCAGCGGACAACTCAACTCGACATGGGGAGACTGAGCCCCACCTGGGGGAAGGATTTACCCAGAGTTGCCCAAGTCAGGCTGAGCAAGCCCCTGCTGCCTGGACACAGCGAGGGGCATGAGGGGCACAGGACCTCCCAGCTCTGCAGGGTGCAGCCTTCTCCACTCTCCAGGGAGCACAGTAGGGCAGCCACATCCAGGAGAGTGGAGCCTGCAGAGAGCACCTGCAGGGTTCTGCCCCTGCTGGGACAGCTGTCAGATTTGCTCCCTGTTGGGGGTCACTGCTGCAGGTAATTAGGTGCAGGTCAGCACTGTGACCCAGCACTACAGCCTCTTTAAATGAAGACAGTTTGAGTCTCCTAAGTAGAGACAGTCCTCCCACTCCCAGTTCCCCACCCTGTGGGCTGTTCCCTGTGGTTGTCCCTCTGGCCTTCTCTAATAAAATGAGGCCAGCATAGCACCTGGGGAGGGGTCTTGGTGGTCCTGCCTCTCCCATCTGTGCACTTGTAGAGACCTAGCAGGAAGGTGCAGCCTTGGTTAGAGTTGGCTAGAACTCGTCTTAGGGTACTCAGTGGGCAGTAGTTGCAGCTGGGGCGCCACCTCTTCCTGACACAGCATGGGGTTAGGGTAGGATGGGGGTGGGAGTGGGGGTGGGGGACTAGCACCAGTCTTTGAGTGAGACCTGGACTCAGTGCGGTTTTGCTTTTCTGTGTAACATCTGCACACTCTTCTGCCTGGTGTGCAGCGAAAGCCCTCAGTCAACCAGACTGAGGGAAGCAGCAGTGGGTGTGGGGGCCCCACCTACCAGACCCAACCCAACAGGATTCAAGGACAGCGGAGCCCAAGGATGCTAGAGGCTCTGGGTCCTGCTGGGTGGGGGCTGCCACCTACCTTCCTGATCCCCTGTGCTCTGAATAGAGTCCTGGGCATCCTGGAGCAATGGGAAGTGTCCGCCTGAGAAGCGAGGGGTCCCGAGATACTGGGAAGGCAGAAGCAGAAAGATTCGTAGAAGCCTGAGGAATGCAGGTAGTCCCACCAGGGTGGGATGGAGTGTGGGCGCTGGGGAGAGGTGCTGCTAGCCTCAGGGAGTGGGACGCAGTCCCTGCTGGCTTGGAGTATTGGTTCCTTCCTTCCTTTCCCCACCCGTCTGCTGCACGCCTCTCCTGCACTGGGGAATGAAAACCCCCCCGCAAGAAAGGGCAGTACCCGAGCTCCATTCTGGAACCTGCCAGGACCCCTCCTCAAGGCGCAGATCCCACCGCACAGCAGGAGAGGCCAGTTTGCAGCCTGGGAGGCCCCACCTGCTCTCTGGGCTGTGCCATGCATGGGCTGTCAGTACCTGAGGCTCCGCTGGTGGGGCAAAAGGACCTGTGCTGGGAATATGGGAGCTGACTGTCCCCACCCCTGACTCAGTCCCATCTGTTTGCTGGCTTTGAGTATTCAGTGTCAGCCTGGCCAGGACATGGCGTAGGAAGGGATCCTGGCATGATGGCAGGGGGCAGGGGTGCTGGCTGTCCTGCAGTGTACCTGGCCTGGCGCTTTGGGTTCCTGGGACTGGTGGAGGCCAGGTGCCTCTCCTGTGTGGGGACCATTCAGAGTCCCCAGCTGTCATCCCTCCCTCCCCCTGGGATTCTGAAGAAGCAGCTGGCCTCCCACACCTGGAGCCTCCAGTTGGGATGAGCAGCAGGAGTGGAGGTGCCCGGCAGGGGGTCAGACCCCAGCATGCTGTGCTGGGGGTGTGGTGGATCCAAACCCTGGCTGACACCCCACCTCTGCCAAGGACTGGCATGCCCTGGGCATCACCCTGGTCCCTGTTATTATGTTCTCTCTTTTTTTCATTGAGAAAACTAAGGGGTTAATAAGCCACAGGCTTCCAGAGCTTGGGTGTGGCATTGGAAGACCAGGGACCCTGGAGCAGGATCCACCTGCAGCAGGTGGCTGTTGGTAGACCTGAAGCACCTGTCTGTTTTTAAGGACAGACCCACGTGCAGGCAGGAGGCAGGGCCATGTTGCTTTCAGAGACCCTCAGTTGGGGACATGATGGCTTGGGGCGGGCGTGGCAGTGGCCCTGCATGGGATGACTGTGAAGCAGGAAGGGCTCTCCTGGCACACTCCTGAAGGACTGACCCTGGGGATTCCTGCCCCACTGGGATGGAGCAGAGAAAGAGTCTCCGTCCCCTTCCACAGGGCATCAGGCTGGGGGCAGTGCTGCAGGTCCCCAATCTGAGCGCCTTCCCCGTCTTGAAATCACACTCTCTGTGGACCCTGGAGGGGTTGTCCCAAGCAGGAGTTCTTCATCCCTGGCTGCCCGTCGGGCGCTGGCCACCTTCCCTTCCCCCTCCCTGACCACAGTGTCTCCCTCTGGCAGTAGAGGGACGCTGTGGGGCTGAAGTTTGAGCCACCCCTGCACTCCTCTAGCTCAGCCTGGCCAACTGCCCTTGCAACCAGGTAGCACCCCTACCCAGACGCAGACTCTGGGTTCCGGAGGCTGGTGTTCCTGGTGAATTGGGTTAGTCAGCTAACCTCTGCTGGTTTCTTGTTTCAAGAAAAGGATTAAATGGAAAACTGAGCTAATTTCTGGCTGACATGTCACCACAAGGTGATCAGGTTTGCCTCCTGCTGGCCAAGAAATGGGGCAAGTCAAGCCTCCTGGCTGAGGGATTCTTGTGGCCCCTGGACTTGAGTGCCGGCCCCAGGCGGCCATGGTAGCATCCTCTGATGGGTCTACCTTGGCTCATGGAGATCGGGAGGCCTCTTCCGCACGGTGCAGCATCAGGAAGCATGAGCCCCCAGGAGACACCGGGTCAGGTCCCCTCCCCTCCTGCTTCTCCCTGGAGCCACCATTTCTTTGCAGTTGATTATGAAGACTGAACACCTCCCATCCTGTCTTCTGGACTCCTGGGCTCTCCTGGGTCCAGGACAAGGCCTCCCCTGATTGAGTGACTGAATGAAGCGAATGTGCCTCTCCAGGCCTGAGCTGAGGATGGGGGTACACCAGGCCCCGCGTCCGTGGGGATGGAAGCCCAGGTGGGGCAGGGTGCAGACGGCCAGGGACGGTGCTGGCAGACACTGGCCTGCCTGGCTGCCCACCAGAAGGCTCAGGTTCCCTGTCCCGGGATCCAGGGCTCCTGTACCTGTATGGAATTCCCAGGAGACAGTCTCATGAGCACCTGGGAAGGAGGAGGAGACATTTCTGAGCCTCACTTCAGTTCTGCCCCATGGAAGGCCCCAGAGACTCTGTTTTTCCATTCCTGTGTGTCCTGGAAGGGGTAGGGCTGGCGGTGCCGAGCAGTCTGAAGAGGGCATTTCCACGTCTATGCGGACCCAGGCGGGATCCCGTTATCAAGTCCGTTCCACTAACTTCCTGAAGGTGGCGCCCTTGGGTCAGGCCGCTGCTTCAGCCCCCCTCTGGCTTTGGTTTTTAAAGACCTCTGAGTACATTTGTCTGAGCTGCATGCTTCCACTGTGCCAAGGCAGCCAGAGGGTTCCAGAAAGCTGGAGCATCAGCAGACAGTTGGCCAGGACAGTTCAGGCCCAGCCCGTCAATGTTCAAGAAGCTGTTTTGTGTTAGCAGGTCCTCTCTTGGCTCCAACAAGGTAAGGCAGGGTGATTTGGATCCTGTTTGTGGACCCATTTATTCAAAGGCTTTTGTTTTGTTATTTTGTGCTGGGAGTTGAACCTGGGGCCTCATGCATGCTAGGCAAGGACTCTGCTACTGAGCTATAGCCCCAGCCCTTCTTAAATTTTTATTTCAAAACAAGGTCTTAAATAAGTTTCCCAAGCTGGCCTTGAACTTGCGATCATCCTGCCTCAGCCTCTTAAGTAACTGGGATTATAGGTGTGTGCCACCATGCCAGGCTCAAGAGTTATTTTATTCTATGGTACCAGGGATTGAACTCAGGGACACTCAACCACTGAGCTACTTCCCCAGCCCTATTTTGTATTTTATTTAGGGACAAGGTCTCACTGAGTTCCTTAGTGCCTCGAGTTGCTGAGGTTGGCTGTGAACTCTCAATCCTCCTGCCTCAGCCTCCCGAGCTGCTGGGATTATAAGTGTGTGCCACTGCACCTGGCTCAAGAGTTATTTCAAAGCTGCATCTGTCTCCGTCTCGGTCTCCATGCTGGGTGTCCCTCCAGCACTGCACTGAGAATCAGACCCCCTTGCAAACTGCATCCTGTGTGCTCACCTTCATTTCCAGAAGAGACAGCAGGTTGCCGCTCCTCGCCAACCCTGGCCTCGTCACCCACTTTGGGGTGCTCAGAGTAGGCCAAGTTGTGAAATGAAACCTGCTCATTCCACACGCATCCTAATACATGATCCCCACAGGCGCTGGCGCTGAGTGCAGTCAGAGACCAGCTGTTGGTCAGCGCCGGTCTCTGGGCTGGTGGCCTTAGAGTTATGCCTGTGTACAGGGCTCTATATGCAGAGAGGCCTCTGCCTGAGCTGTGCAGGCAGAACAGGGCCTTGAGAGCAAGCCCGCCCCGCTGCTCAGACACAGCATTCAGAAAGGAGTGCCTGCCCTCTCTAGTGTTGCAGGTTTTGGGTTTTCTGTGGAGTCAGGTGTGCGGGTGGTGGGTTGATGGTACCAGTGTGCTCAGCTATCCAGCTGCTAAGGGTCCCTCCTCTCCTCTCCCTGCCAGGGCCTGCAGCTGAGCTCCAGGGAATCTCTGGGCAGCCTGAGAAGTGGGCAGAAGAAAGGACAATGTGTCCCCCTTCCCATGCCCTGGATCCCCCAATAGGGCTGAGAGCAGGTCCCCAGGCTACAGGAATCCTGGACTGAAGTTCAGTCCTCCCCTCCCCTGAGCCTCCTGTGGGGCTTGTGGGAGAAGTCCAGCTGTGCCAGGGCTCCCTGGCAGTGACTGTGAGGCAGTGCTTCCCCGAAGGGCGACGTGCAGGAGGGCTCTGCACGGGGCCATTATTCTGGACCCTCCTTTTGAACTAATTTGCCAGGAAGGCTAGCATTCTAGTTGTGGCTCAGAATCCTGCTTCCTACAGTCACTGGGGTGGTCTGCCCCGGCCCACAGAGAAAACGGCTGGTGGTTCCACCAGAGTGCAGGCCCTGGGCCCCGACACTGCGGAAAGCCGGCCAGCACCTGGAGCTGAGCATGTCTGTTTGTCCAGGATACACCTTAGACTGGGTGGTTCTAAGTGGTAGAAATTTACTTCTCATAGTCTGGAGGCTGGGAGTCCGGTGCTGGCAGGTTCTGTGTCTGGTAAGGGCTGGTCTGCTTCCAAGAAGGTGCCCTGTTGCTGCACCCTCACCTGGAAGAAGGGCCAGAGGGGCCAGAAATGCCCCCCAGAGCCCTGTTATAGGGCACTAATCCCATCCCTGCCCGCTGAGCCCTGGGTCATCTAGAGGCCCCACCTCTTCTTACTGTTGCATTGGGGATGACTGTTTCAGTGGGGGTTTTAGAGAGACAAACATTGTAACCATGGCAGTGGCCCCAGAGATATCAGGTCCTGGTCACTTTATACTGAAAAAGGTGCAGTGTGGTTGTCAAGGAGTTTGAGATATCCTGGTGGCCCTTAGTGCAACCATGGTGTACTCCTAAGTGGAGCAGGGAGATCTGCTGGAACGGGGAAGGACGGCCACACGGAGGTGGAGGTGGAGGTGGAGTCAAGCTGGGGGGCAGGAGGGAGCATCCCTGGAGCCAGACTGGGGGCCAAGGCACAGCTGTGCTCCATGGTGACAGCCTTGTGGGCCTGCAGTGGCTGAGGCAGACAGTGGGCTGTTGAGAGAAGCACAATGAAGCAAAAGAGAAGAGGAAGAGGAGGTCAAGGCAGGGGCGGGAAGGAGAAAGGGGGGGAGAAGCAGCAGCAGTAGGCTTGACCCTGGCAGGCTCCCGTAGCCCTCTGCCCCCCCCCCCAGCAGCCCCACACAGCACAGGCTCTCTCCATAGAACACAAGTACCAGCTCTTCAGCAAACAGTGATGAGCCTCCTTGTTCATGCACAAAAATGGAAACATGTGGCGCATCCTTTCCCCACAAATCGACGCATCCACTGAAGGGTCTGGGGCTGAGCCGGAGAGCAGAGCTCCTGTGGCCTGTGGGTGAGGCCGTGGGCACAGCGTGCCGTGCTTGGGTCTGGGCAGGTCTGCACAGGATCAGATGAGCGTGGGAAAGGGCAGCGTGTGGAGATGCCTGGGTTGGCAGCATGGGGCTCTGAGGGCACACGATAGCAGGGTTCTGATGGGCAGATGACAAGAGGCACATGACCCCCCTGGGGACTTGTGGGTAGGGTGGGCAGAGTCTCTCTGTGGGGAGGCCATGTGGATGTGGGGTGGTACGTCATGTGAGGGGAGTGAGGCTAGGCGGGTGTCATGGGCCTGAGCAGGTGTGGACAGTGTCTGGTGTGGGGTGGGTGGGAAGGTGCGTAGGTATCTGTGCACCCATGGGGCTGTGGTGCCAGTGTGGGTGGGCACATGGTGTAAGGCTGTGGCAGGGTCTCTGTGTGTAGGAGTGCGGGGACATGGGGACGTGGGGGCACATGGGTGCCCAGGCAGTGTCTGCTGAGAGGCCAGGGAGGGAGCATCCCAGAATGTCAGCGGGTCTCAGGTGGGGGCTCAGGTGGCAGGTTCCAGATGGCCAGCACTCACCTGGCTCTGGATCCACATGCACCGGTCTCCTCTCATGTTGAGTGGGTGCAATTTATATCTTATATATGTGTGTAATATGTATTCAGATGCATTTCCAAGTGGCCAGCACGGCCAGGGCTTGGTTGGCAGGCACCCTCTGATGGCACCATGGTCCTGGCTGATCTGGGCACCCATGAATTCTTCTGTTGAATGTGGGAACTGAGGCTTGGTATGGTCAAATGGCAACTGCCAAGGGTGAGCGGGCTGCTGCCCAGGAAAGGCCTGATTGCCACCTCCAGGAGGTGAGAGGTCAGCTCATGGTGGCCTGGGGTCGGGGTACACAAGCCAATATAGTCACTTGGTGGGTCCTACATCTGGCCATCTGCTGGGGTTCTGACTTCTTGGGTGGCTCCTGGCCTGCCCACCCTTCAGCACTGGCCACCTGCCCAACCCTCCCTCCTGTGCACACTTGAGCCCAGGAGAACCCTTGGCCCCCTACCCCACACTCTATGAGCACAGAGAGATGGCCTCAGTGTGCCCTCTGGTTCTCTTAAGGACCAGACTCTTTCAGTGATCTCCCAGGAATTGCTTTGGTGACTTTGAAATTTTCCATTTCATTTTTTCTTGCACCTGGTACAAAACTTGAAGTCCACAAGCCCAGGCCCAGTAGACGGTGGCAGATCCTCCCACCCTGGGCCCTGGCACCCAGTCAGCTCCTGGAGGGTCACCCACATCCACCACACTGTGCTAGTGTCTGGGGCTGCTGTGACACCGTGCTACTCCTGAGGAGGCTTCAGGACAGAAGCCAGCTTTCTCCCACTCTTCTGGAGGTCAAGAGCCCCAGATCAAAGAGTGGCCTGGCTGGGCGCCAGCAGGTCTCAGAAAAGGCCTGCTCCAGGGTGCTCTCCAGCCTGGGGCTTCCTTGGCCTGTGCCGTATAGCAGTTTTTTGTTGCTGGGACCCAAATGCCTGACCAAAATAACTTGGAGAAGGAAATGCTTATTTTAGATTCATGGTTTCAGAAGTAGAGATTCGGTCCACGTTTAGCAGAGTCCACTGCTCTGGGCCCAAGATGAGGCAGAACATCATGGCTTAAAGGTCTGGCGGGGGAGAGCAGCTGGGCTCATGGCAGCCAGGAAGAGGGAGAAAGGGAACCAAGGACCAGCTGCAATCCCCAGGGCACGTCCCCAGTGACCTACTTCCTCTAGCCACACCCCACCTGTCTACAGTTGCCACCAGTAATGCATTCAAATTACTAATCCATCCAATGGATTAATCCACTGATGAGGTTCCAGCATTCATGAGCCAACCTTCTCACCTTTGTACACTGCTATGTTGCCTACCACACAAGCTCTCTGGGGACAACCTCCCCAGGACTTCTCCCTCTCTATGCGTCTGTGTCTAGTTTTTCTTTTTCTTTTTTTTTTTAATTTTTAATATTTTATTTTTTAGTTCTTGGCGGACACAACATCTTTGTTTGTATGTGGTGCTGAGGATCGAACCCGGGCCACACGCATGCCAGGTGAGCTCGCTACCGCTTGAGCCACATCCCCAGCCCCTGTGTCTAGTTTTTCTATGGGACACCCTGCTCAGTGTGGTCTCACCTTTACTAGTTACATCAGCAAGAAACCCACCTCCAAATAAGGCCGCATTCAGAGGCACTGGGGTTAGGACTTGGAAATGTGCATCTGAGCAGGGGATTACACCCACAAGAGACATACACAGCAACCGTTAAGAGTTCATCTAGATGTGCACCTACATGCATGGATATGCCTGTTTACAAATGACCCCTTAACTCAGTCCTGGCCCTTGGTGCCTGTCTTCCCACAGATCCTCAGCCCCGTATCAAGGGCTCTGCATGCTGCATCCTGGGTCCAGGTTGTGACCACATGGAGATGGATCACTCCATATGTGTCCAGCCCCCTTCCTCCTTGTTTGCTTGCAGGGTGTTTCAGTTTTCAGAATTACAGACCCTGCCACAGCGGGTGCCCAGTGGTATCACCAGGTGCTCTGGATTCTTGGGGGTTGTGTGGGCATTCACCAGAAGCCCCCGGTAAAAGGCTGCCTGCAGCCAGGGCTGGAAGTGGCTGCTAATTCCATGGAAGGGGAGAGACCTACTCTGGCGTCTCTTGTTCCCACCCCCACCTGGCCCTGGCCAGCCCCTCCCAACCCACCCAAAGGGCAACTAAGCCTAGAGAATTCCCCAGACCTAACGACAGACACCTATGCCCAGCAGGCTTCGGGGACCTGAGCAGGAGCCCCACCAACATGCCCTTCATGCACTGCAAGACCGAGGGGGCTGGGAGAGCTATCCAGGCTAGCGGGGCTCCTGGGCTGGCTAGCTTCAGTTTCTAGAATCTTCCTCTGGACCTCAGGAAAGGCTCCCTGCAACATGGTCACCAGCCCTTTGTTCCAGTCTCTTTTCTCCAACCCCACGTCACTTCCAATCAGGGTCACAGGCAGCCTGAGCTGGTCTGAAGGTCCCCAGTGGTTCGGAAAACAAATCTGTGCTCCATTGTGGAATCCGAACCTGCTCCCACCTCGAGGTGCTCTTCACATTAAAACCATATGTCCCGCACCCAGTCTTAAAGTGACCGAAACTGTGAGAATCTTCATGGGGGGGGGGGAGGTGGGTGGAACACCGGCAGGGCCCCTGGGCTTGGAAGGCAGAGCCAGAGGTTCCAGGAGGAAGCCAAGAGCCAGGCTTTGTAGCACACTTTAAAATTGTCAAAAGAGCATCTGCTGGTTCAAGGAATGCTTTCCTTAGAACAGGAGGAGTCTCTCCAGCTCCACAGCCTCCAGCCCAACAAGCCTTCCTATGTCCATTTCCAGAGAAGGAAGTCATGTTTGGAGTCTAACTCTGGCTGTTGACAGGGCTGGGACCCAAATTTACTCATTTCTACCTTTTTATGACAATGTCTCCAAGAAAAACTGCCAAACCAGCGGGACGGCGAGGTTTCCAACAGAATTGCCCCCTGAGAAGGGTGTCCTCAAAGTCACATCTAGCAGCCTCTCCTGATCCTGCCCGGGACTGTCAACTGTGTGGAGGAGAGGAAACCCAAACACTGGACAGTGGGCAGGCAGGTGCCCTAAGCCAGGGCAGCAACTTGCTGATGGAGGGAGGATCCAGGTAGGGAGTATGGCTGTTCCCGGGCCATTCTTTCAACTTTTTGTTACTTACTTACTTTCTGTGGTGTGAGGGGTTGAATCCAGGAGCGCTCCACCCTAGCCGCATCCCCACTCTTTTTTAAGATCCCTCCAGTACCCCGAGGGTACTTTTTAAGTTTTAAAGTTTTCAAAATAAACTGTTGGGAGAGACCGACCTGCAGACCATCCCTGGTAAGGTCCACATTTGCTGAGCAACGTTCACCGATCAGGTGAGCGCCTGTCCCAAGCAGGGACCTGGAAACAGCCACCGAGCCTGGGGCAGAGCGAGCACAGCAAGAGCCCAGTCTGTCGCCTCTCAGCGGAGCGCAGGGCTTTGGGGAGGGCGGGGGGCGGTGGCGCAGCCCGAGGTCCCTGCGTCCGCCTCGCGCGTCCTCGTTTGGGTAGGTGGGGAGGCCCTTCCTTCCCCCGCGCTGGCAGGGAAGAGTCCGGGCCTGCGGGACCGGGTCGCGGGATGCGCACACGCAGCTGCGCCCAAGGGCCTCGAGGACGCGCCACAGCCCCTGCAGCCCCGTCGCTCGGCTCGGACACCGAGGAGCTGGGGCGGGAGGGCCGGGCCGCCTGGTCCAGAGAGCTGCAGGGCCGGGCCGCCTGGTCCAGAGAGCTGCAGGGCCGGGCACGCGAGGACCAGGGCGCGTGGCTCTCGGTCCCTTCCCCACGCCCCGGTCCTGCCCCTCCTCCCCCAGTCACCGGCTCCCGGGTCCCTCCCCCATCTCCTCCTGGCCTTTCCCTCCCTTCTCCCCCCTCGCGTCCCTCCTCTTCCCCTCTTCTAGCCCAACCCTCTTCTCCTCCCTCCCCCTCGCTCCTCTCCTCCCTCCCGCTCCCTCTTCCTCCCTCCCCCTCGCTCCTCTTCTCCCTCGCCCTCCCTCCTCCTCCCTCCTCTCCTCCCGACAGCCTCCGGGCGGCCCAGTGAACTCCGGGAAGCCCACTTAACACATTATGAAAATGATCTCCTTTTTCCAGTTTTAAGGGAGACTTTCACAAGGAGGGAAGTGGTTAGACCCTCAAAAGGCAGCCAAAGTAATTTTCAAATGTTTGGTCTTTTTCAAGGCAGATGCTTTTAATATATACCAAAGACCTGTCCCCAGCATGGTGTCCCCTCAGTCTCTTTCCCACTGCACAGCTGAGGACACTGAGGTTTCCTGGGCCCCAGGGAGGACAGGAGCCCTGGTGGCCAGGCTCTGCCAAGGGCAGTTTGTGCTGGTTGTGACCTAAGGGAGAGGCTGTGGCAGTCCACAAGAACCACCCACTGGCTGCTGCCAGGGCCTGGGCCGGGGTAGTCGGGGAGGCTGCCTGGGATGGCTGCAGGGCCATGGTGGTGCCTTCTCCCTGTGCAGCCAGCGCGCCAGCTTGCTGTTTCCAGATCCGGCTGTGGCTCTGTGCTGGCTGGACGGCTAACTCTGGACCAGACCTAAGCACCTCATTTTGGATGTCCTGGCTTCCTATCCACCCTGCAGATTCTGTGACTTTCGATGACTCTGCCAAAACCTAGCTTTGATCTTGTCACTTCCCTAGCTCCACAAGCTTCAGTGGCTCCCCCTGCTCTGCAGATTCAGAATCTACTCTTTACCGTGACTCCTGGTCCCACAGGAACCTGATCCTCAGCCTACCAACTCCTCAATTGCCCTCGGCCCTGCAGCTCCTTCACCCGGTCATCGAGCAGAGAATCACTTCAAACACCCAGGATTCCCTTTTTCTGCATCACCGTGTCACACGTGTGACAGTCAGAAGAGCTGGGGAACATGGGAGGAAATGGAAACAGGCACAGCTATTGTGAAGAAAAATTCTGAAGAACAATTCTGGAGTGCTCAGGGAGGTTGCCTCTGCCTAGACCGGCACCTAGGATCTCCACCCTTCACATCACCTCCAGAAAGTCTCTCAGCCCATCAAGAAGATGGAACGGTCTGCTCATTCCAGTGTGTCGGCAAGAGTGGTGCAGAAACAGCCTGGGCTCCCCCAGAGGGAAGCAGCATGGACTCAGCAGGTATGTTTTCCTGAGGGACCACAAAGTACTTCTCATATGGTCGGACAAAGGTGACTTCAGCCTTCTTCCTACTGGAGCAGGGGCCTCTGTCCCCTCCCCTTGCACGTGGATGGAAGCTGTGACGGCTCTAATCAATAGAGTGTGGTGGAGTAACGATCGCATTCCCAGGCTAGATTCCGCCCGCTCCCCTGTCTCTGTCCCCTCTTTTCCCGGGAACCCAGTCCCATGGAGAGGCCCCTGTAGGGGTCTCTCACAGCAGCACCAGCCCCAGATAAACAAGCAGATGTGCTGTAGATGAGCCCCATGTGCTACCACACACTTCAAGATTCCCAACTGGGGCCCAGACTTCATGAACTGGAGATGAGCCATCGTGATCCAGAGGGGCTCCGAGCACTCTCACAAACGGCTGTTTTGCTGTTTGGGGGATTGTGTACGCAGCTGTACTAAACAGCATGTGAATTCTGGATTAGTACACAGCACTTACAAAAAGGAACAGAGGAGACAATGCCGTAACCCACTGCTCTGAGGCTGGAGCAAGGATCACAAGTTCAAGGCTAGCCTGGGCAACTTAGTGAAGCTGTCTTTAAATAAATAAATAAATAATAACTAGAAAGGGTTGGGGATGCAGTTCAGTAGCAAAGCACTTGCCCAGCATTCCTGAGTCCCTGGGTTCCATCCCTAGCACCTGGGGGCAGTGTGTTCCTGCAAGGATCAACATAGATCTATCAACATAGGTACATCGCACACATACACAGCAGGTTCGGCACCCTCAGATTCCACCAATCACAGATCAGAAAATATTCAAAAGATGGGCTTGATTCCCAACACTGCAAAATATATTCATATATATATATATATATATATATATATATATATATATATATATATATATATATATATATATATACACACACACACACACACATATATGAAAACTTGCACTGAACAGGTAGACTGTCTTCTTGTCATGATTCCCAAATAAAGTACAACAGCTTTTTACATTGTATCTGGTATCACAAGGCTTTAGCTATGACTTAAACTACACAGAGGTTTGCATAGGTCTGATACAAATACAGCTCCACTGTATATCAGGGACTTGAGAATCCTCACAGTTTGGTATGATACGGGAAGCGGGGTCCTGGAATCCCCACTAGGGGGTCAACTAGATCTTTTAATGAGAAGTAGAAGCATATAATGTTGTATTGTTTTTATAAATTAATATATAAAAGCAGGCATTTGGGACAGCAGGGAATGAGGTAAAGAGAAACAAGATTGGGATGAGGGATGAAAGAAACAAAAATAAAATCTAAATTGTAAAATTGTTCTGAAAAAAAAAGTTTATTAAAAAGAAAAAAAAGGGGCTGGGGATGTGGCTCAAGTGGTAGCGCGCTCGCCTAGCATGCGTGCGGCCCGGGTTCGATCCTCAGCAGTACCATGTTGTGTCCGCCGAGAACAAAGAAAAAATAAATAAATGTTAAAAATTCTCTCTCTCTGTCCCCCTCTCTCTCTCACTCTCTCTTTAAAAAAAAAAAAGAAAAAAAAAACAAGTTTGGCCGCCTGTAGTTTGGGATTCGGATCTGTGTGCTTGGGATCATTCCCACGACCCATTGCTCAGATTTATGGGGCATCTTGGCTAGGAGCCCCTGCGCTGGGCACTGGGTCACAGTGGTGAGGAGGACACTGCTGAAGGCAGAGCTCTCCAACAGAGAGGACTCTGGGCTCCCTGCAGGGTCTGCTGGAGAGCCTAAGGCTCCCAACGGACAGCGCAGCAGAGATGCCAGGAAGGGCAGAAGAGGACTGAGAAGCCACAGACATGGCGGCCACTGTCCGTGAGGAAGGATGGTTGTGGCCTGGGGGGGTTTTGGAGCTGGGGCAGTTCCCCAATTCACAAATTCTGTCTAGTACCTACTGGGCAAGGGAACCTTGGGTCCTGGCTCTGGGAAAGCCAGAGGTCCCAGCTGAGAGAGGCAGCTTCACAGAGTGTCTCTGGAACCTGGTCCCGACTGTCGCTGAGCTGAGAACCACTGGACACCCCAACCTGCCACATCCAAACGCCCGAAGCCCGGAAGGCAGCAATGCTGGTTCACCGCCTCTGCCCACAGTACAACCCCGAACCCTCCGCTCACCCGGACGTTGGAGTGCCCACTCGGCCCCAGGAGCCCAGGACCAGCAACTGGCACCAGCACCGGTTGGGCCAGCTTTCGCGTCCCTAACTGCCTCCCGCCCACTCTCCAGTTCCAGCGCTGTGTCCTAGGCTTCGTCTTAGCCGTCTTAACGCGGGCTGCCAGAGTGGATAGTCTAGAGCTGTGGTGTGTCAGCTGCCGCCAGGTGTCCCCCGTAGGGGTCGGGTTGCACTTTCGCCACCAGTCACCAAGGGCCGACGCCAGTGGCCAGCAGCACTCTCCAGGCTCACCGCGCGTATAGCCTGGCACCGCAGCCCCGCACGTCCGCCCTGCAGTCTCTGCTCTCATGCGCGCCCCGCAGAAGCGGTAGGAGGACAGTGGTGGCCGCCTGGCGCCTGGCAGCCTCCACTCCCACGCCTCGCAATGCCGGCGGCGCTGGATGCAGGTTTTCAGGTTCCTGATCTAGGGCCACAAGTCCCAGAGAAGAGGGACTTTGAATCCAGGCTCTGAGGAAGCCCCCTCAGAGGGGGCTTGAGGAGGACTCGCCCGCATCCTGAAGGTGCTCCAAGAAGGGGAAACCAGGGCTCAGTCCTTGCAGGTTTGAGGTTGGACGGAGAGGAAACGTGAGGAGGCGCCGCTGAGGTGGACCTGGCAACCTGCATGTATCGGTGATTATCGAAATGGCGCCCTTCCTGCAGCGGTGGCCCTGTTACTCGGGGACACTCTCTGGCTTCAGTCGCCCCGTTTGTCCAAACTCCCAGAGCTTGTGTTCTCCTCCTCCTCCAAACGAATTTGGGTGACCCTTTATTCCCTGGGCTCAGCCCCTCTGGCTGGGGCACCTGCAGTCCTTGTGTCTCTGACCCTGGACACCCCAGGGATCAGGACTTAGGAGACCTCAGCTCTTTGCTAAACACCCAACTTTGACTCGGGTTCTCAACTATGAAATGGGGTAGAAACCCATCAACGTGGTTGTCTCAACCCACCCAGTCCCTGATTTGATTCTTTTTGCCCCACTTGGGGAAGAAGATAGGTTGAACATCTGCTGCAGAGAAGTCCACTTCCTGCCCTAGGTTGTGCAGCCACTGGGCACCAGAAGTCCTTTACCACTGCCTCCAGAAGGCGCGCCCAAGAGGTGCACCCAGGAGAACTGTGCTTTGTCTGCCACCATTGCAGGCCCAGCCCTCAGGATCCCACTGTCTGGGCCTCTGGACCCGCCCAGCATCCTATCCTGCTGCTCTGCTGCCAAGCTGGACTCGGACATCCATGCAGGGTGAGCTCTATGCCTGGAGCGTCAACTGGGGGAGTCTCTTCTCGCGTCAGTATTTCCCTCCGGAAAATGTGGTGATGCTCACTTCACGATGGTTTGGAAAATTAAGCGAGGGGGCACGTTCCTGTTTTGGATACAGGTTGCGGGCAGTCACCAGCGGGCGGCTGGATGCATCTCTTGGCTGCAACTGAGCGCGCCCATGTTGTGATCGGTGACTTGGCAGTCACCTGCTAGCAGATGAAGTGTATCAGAAGGTTACCAGCTCTTCTGTCGCCTAGCTCTTGAAATGGAAGGGGGCTTCCCAACTCTTACAGGCCGAGAAACGGAGGTTCAAAAAGGGACTTGCAGCCAAGACCTCTGGCGAGGGGTGGGGACGTGACTGGGCCGGAAGATCCCACCCCTTCCAAGGCCAAGGCCTGGGGAGTTGGCGGCGCCTGTGCCAGTGCAGTGGGGACCCGCTCCCCCGCGGAGGATCGCGGGAAGTGCCCTGTACGGTTGCATTTCCTTACACACTGAGACGGAGTCCGGAATGGAGAGTTCTAGCGTACTACAATTCGCAAAGAAAGCGTATTTCATAAAATGTAAATATTAAAATTGATGCATTTTTGCAGCCCTGCTTTGGCAAAGCTCCCTTGTTTAAATGATTTGTAGGGTCTTAAAAAATAAAGATTGCAGCCCATCTTCTTGTGGTTTCTTAGAAGACTTGGTGTCTTCACACTGCCCCGCACACGCTCACATACATACAGACGCACACATGCACACATGACATACACGCGCGCGCGCACACACCCGCGCACACACATGGATACGCTGGGTCCACTGCTCTCCCGCGGCGGGGTAATTACGGATCTTGCCGGACAGTGATTGGTCAATCTGTCTTCATCGGGGCCTTGCATCCAATGGGCAGCGGTCCATCCGAGGCCCCGCCCTCGGGGGGGGGTGGCGCGGACCGCTGGAATGCGTCACACTGGGCCGGACAGGAGCGACCCCCACCCGTGCCCCGGGCCGCTCGCCTTAGCCAAGCCGCCGCCTGCGCTCAGGGTCGGAGCGGCGTCTACGCCAGTGGCCACGCTCGGGGCCGCCGCGGCGTCCTTGGGGCTGAGTTGGCCGCCCGCCCGGCGCGCGCCGCCCCGCCCCCGGCCCCTCCCCCTCCCCGCCCCCGGTTAGGCCGGCCCCGGCGGCGACCAGAGCGGCGACGTGAAAGGCGAGCGAGGCGGCCTCCCCGGCGGCTGTCGGCGCGCACCCGCTCCCGCCCAGCCCAGCCCAGCCCAGCCCAGCGCCGAGGCCGCCGCCTGCCCCGCGGGGCCCGACGCCAGCGCTCCGGGCAGCGGCTCCAGGCCCGGCCCGCGCGTGCGCCTGGGAGCCGCGTGCCACCATCCCCAGCGGGGACTGGCCGCGCCCCGGGCACCGGGGACCCCAAGGAGTCCAGCAGAACCCGACGGGCCCGTGGCCGTGATGCCGGACGAGCTGACGGAGCCCGGGCGCGCCACGCCAGCCCGCACCTCCTCCTTTCTCATTGAAAACCTACTGGCTGCCGAGGCCAAGGGCGCGGGACGCGCTGCCCAGGGCGACGGCAGCCGCGAGGAGGAGGAAGAGGACGACGACGACGCGGAGGATGAGGACGCCGAGCAGGCGCGGCGGCGACGGCTGCAGAGGCGGCGACAGCTGCGAGCGGGCACCGGGCCTGGCGGGGAGGCGCGCGCCCGGGCGCTGCTCGGGCCGGGTGCGCTGGGCCTCGGTCCCCGGCCGCCCCCGGGGCCCGGGCCGCCCTTCACTCTCGGTTGCGGAGGTGCGACGCGCTGGTACCCACGGGCGCACGGCTACGGAGGCGGCCTCAGTCCCGACAGTGAGTGAAGGCGCCCAGAGGGGTGGACCAGGCGGTGGGGCTTGGCTTCCCCTCCGCATTTGGAGACTTCGGGCTGGTTGCCGCCCTTTGTGCTCCCCCCTCCCTTATTTGTAATAAAGTCTGGGTGGTGTGGGGTCCCACGGAGCCCCTTGCTGGGCGAGTTTGGAAGCTCTCTTCCTGAGCAGGGGTCAGAGATGGAGCTGCAGCCATGGCCTGGTCTAAGGAGGCAGGGAACTGACCAGAGGGGTCCCCTATCCGGAACTACAGACTGCTGGAGGAGAGAGAGAATGAAATCACACAGGGAAAGATAGGAGAAGGGAGAGAGGGGTGGGAGAAAAGAAAATGGAAGGAGGAAGAAGGAGAAATGTGGTAAGAGGAAAATGGGAGACCGCCAAAAAATCTATAGCATGGACACATGTGTGTGTATATTGTATATGTGTCCACCCGTGAGAGGAAAGTGAGCTGATGCAGGGAGGAAAGAGGGAGGGCCAGCAAAGTTGGATCCCCTGAAAAAATAACAGGGGCGCTGAGCAGAAGGTGCTGTGTTGCCAGGGCCTCTCCCCCTCTTTCGCCCCACATTCCTCTTTTCCTCCACTCTGTGGGATGGGCTGAATGGAGGGAGCTTCTTCCACAGTAGCAGTGTCTCCCAGAGTCCCGTTTCCTTAGTGCCAGCTTTAAATGGAGACGGGGGTAGAGCCTAGTCCTCTCCCAGGGCCCTCCTGGGTCCCAGAGCTGTGCCAGGCAAACGGGGTGGGGGGAGCTGCTCTGAAGCCCCTAGTCCAACCCCCTTGCATCCTCTCTGCCTCCCTCACCAGCCCAGCCTTTGTTTCCTGGTGAGACCTCAGAGACGAGGCAGGGGGTTCTCAGCACCAGAACTAACTGCCTGGGCATTCTGCCCCCTCTGCCAGGGTTGCTGCCACCCCTATGAGCCTACCCTTTGGAGGGAGAGCCCTGGAAGAAGGATCGAGAAAGCTGTTTTAACTCCCAGCCCCACTTTGCCAGCCCCTCTTCCAAACTCTTTTCCAGGCTCAGGGCTCTGGAATCCATTTGGTATCTGTGTGCATGCCTGTGTGTTCTCGGGGAGTAAGCAGCCCCTCTCCCTGTTTGAATAATCCCCTTCTTGGTTTGGGAGTGACCCCCTGGCAAAAAGACCCACATTTCAGAGCCCAAAATACCCAGACACCCCCACCCTCTTAATGTAAATTTGAGCAGTGCTTCTGGTGGTTTGCTTGAAATCTGGTGATTCAATTTAGTGCTCCTCGGGGGCGATTCTGAAAAGGATCTTGCAGGGTAATATTTGTCCTCCCCCTGCCCTGGGCCCATCCTCACCTGCAGCCTAAGCAGGAGTCCCCACAGAGGCGGCTTCTTCTGATAGCTCCTTATTTCGTACAATGCGGGTTAGGGTCCCAGTTTCACCCCAGAACAGGCAAGCCTGCTTAATGCCTGGGGAAATGTGTGTACCTCTGTTCATCTGGAGGGCTGGGTGTTGTGGGGAGGTAGGGATTGCCCAGATCTAGTGATCGGAACAACTGCAACCTGATTTCTCCATGGGAACCAAGATGAAACATATTGTGGGGGTTGGGTAGGGGCAGAAGCGAGATCCGCAGGGCTGGAAGAACACCATGCCAAGCCATCACACCAGCCCACTGAGGTCTGCACTGTTCACACAGGCATGCGGAGAGCTCACACTGGGGCACACCCCTTGTCTATCTGAGTCCTTGGTTTCAAGGGCCAGCCAAACTCCTTCTCAACCTCCGATCTGTCAACCAGGACCTGCCCTTTGGTGTGGAGGCTTCAGTGAGGGGCAGGCTAGTCCCTGCAGTGTGCGGCGCTGCCCTCTTCAGAGCATGGACTCAGCAGTCCCTGTGGGCTTTGTACCGTACCCCAAACCTGCAGGCTGAACCTCCAGCACAGAAGGTGTTTGGTTCTGGGTGGGACTGCTGGTTTCCTGGTGCTCCCTTTGAGTGGGATTGTGGCTGGACAAGGCATGCTTCTGTGGGCATCTGGGTCACGGGTCCAAAGTATTGTGGGGGATGCCCATGTCACTTAGCTGCATTTTACTTTTGAGGATTGGCTGCCTTCTTCTGGCGGATGTTTCCATGCACGCAGACAGCAGACAGCCTTGTGCATCTGCTCCTGAGTGCAGGCCTTTATTCCTGTGCTGGGAGGCTCTGCGGGCCGGGCGGGTGTGCAAGGGTGGCTCTGTGCTTGTTTTCCTCTTTCTGGGAAGGATGTACTTCCTCTGGTCCCAGGGGTTCCTGTGGGTCTTTTGTGCCTTTCCCCAGGGCAGGCAGTGCAGCCAGGGGGAGTAGCCAGAGGGCTCGCCTGTCTTTTGTGCCTTTGCATTTTCTTTTCTCTCCCTTCCCTTCTTTCTCTGTCCTCTGGGCGTGGGTGTGCATTTCTGAGTGAGAATGTCACCGCCGGTGTTGGCTTGCCACAGATCTTGGCTTTTCAGGTCCACCTCCTCCTCTTCTGCCTCCCTCCTTATTCCTACCCCGAACCTCCAGTTCTGGATGCCAGGGCCCTAATGTGCCATGTTTTCCAGCTTGAGGGGTGGATGACCTCAAGGTGGAGGCCGCCCGGAACACAACATTATGCACCTCTCTCCCCTGCAGCCAGTGACCGGGACTCACCGGAGACGGGCGAGGAGATGGGGCGCGCGGAGGGCGCCTGGCCGCGGGGCCCCGGGCCGGGAGCGGTGCCTCGGGAGGCAGTGGAGCTGGCGGCACAGGGCCCAGTGGCTGGCGGGGAGGAGGCCGCGGAGCTGGCCGAGGCTCCGGCCCCCTCGGCGGCCGCGGAGGCGCGCGGCGGCGTCGGGGGTCGCAAGAAGAAGACGCGCACGGTCTTCTCGCGCAGCCAGGTCTTCCAGCTGGAGTCCACCTTCGACCTGAAGCGCTACCTGAGCAGCGCGGAGCGCGCCGGCCTCGCCGCCTCGCTGCAGCTCACCGAGACCCAGGTTAAGATCTGGTTCCAGAACCGTCGCAACAAGTGGAAGCGGCAGCTGGCCGCCGAGCTGGAGGCCGCCAGCCTGTCCCCGCCCGGCGCGCAGCGCCTGGTCCGCGTGCCGGTGCTCTACCACGAAAGCCCCTCGGCCTCGGCCGGCGCCGGGCCCCCGGCTGCGCTGCCCTTCCCGCTGGCTCCCCCGGCGCCCGCGCCGCCCCCGCCGCTGCTCGGCTTCTCCGGGGCCCTAGCCTACCCGCTGGCCGCCTTCCCCACCGCTGCCTCCGTGCCCTTTCTGCGGGCGCAGATGCCGGGCCTGGTGTGAGCCTCTGTGAGCCCGCAGCTGGCCAGCATCCTCCCCAGGTTGCTGCAGACCCCTGTGGACCGGCAGTGAAGGTGGCGGTGGGTGCAGGGCGTGGTTCGAGCGGTTCGATCGGGGCGGGTGGCCTCCTAGGGCCGCCTCTGTACCTCAGTGCCCCAGCCGCTGTTCGGAGCCCCTCCAGAATGTACCAGGGCCGCTCCCCAAACAGCTACAAGGCTGGACCCCGCGGAGAGGGGCCATAGGAAGACAGTAAGCCACAGGCTGGGGCCAGGCCTGTCTCTGCCAAGCGGGGCTCCTGCCTTTAGGGCCCGCAGCAGCAACAGAAAACTTCCAGCAGGCTGTCCCAGGGGCTTCGAGGTGACTGTCCCCAGGCACACTGCCCCAACGCAAAATGTGCTTTCCTGGGACAAAGCAGGACCCAGAGGGCAGTCCCCGGGCAGCAAGGACTCCCCTTGCAGGAACTGACCCTCCTTTCCTAGAAGACAGGCCGGCTGGGTCTTCCCTCCTGGACTGCAGCCTCTGTTTTCCTGGTGAAGATTTTTTTTAAAATCAATTTACTTATTGCGTATGGAATAAAAAGGGACGTTTTCTGGATGGTTTCACTGCTTTGTGACCCCGGGCAGGGCCCTCCTCGGGTAGCAGGCTCTGTGGAGGCCCTCTCTCCCTACTTTCCCACACTGACCAGGGAACTGGGAGCCTGGGCCTGGTGAAGTGGGCAGGAGATGGTGGCAGTGGGGTTTGTTCCCTAATTCCCAGCTCTGCCTCGGGGGTGATAGCCTTGGTGGCCCAGGAAGGGGGAGCAGGGAAAGCAGTGTGGTTCCCAGGAGGCAGGGGAGGCAGGAAGGAGGCTTGCAGCCTCCGCTTTCCTCCTCCAGGCACTTGGGGTTCTGAGTCCTGTTGAATTTTTCTTTGGGCCCAAACAAAACATTCGCACTCCCTGAGGGTGAGGTGAGCGCGCCCACTCCTGCCAGGGTCCCTTCTCTGCAGCCTCCAGCACAGGGGCTCAGGGCCCAGTTACGGGCTCTTAACTAAAGCTGTTCTGATGGTCTGTGTTGCTGGGGTTGCCCATCTCCATCAACCCAAGGCAGCTTGCTTTGGGGCGAAGGTGGGGGCTCTGCCATGTATGGACAAGGGACCCTTCATTCTGTGTGATTGAGCCCAAAGCAGCAAGTCTCTCAGGGCTTGAGAAGGTCACTTCTTTGCTGAACAGGGCCCCCTAGAAAACTGGTGTCCCTCTCTGCCTCACTTTGGAGCAGCCCCTCCATAGCTGAGGTGTGCAGCAACTGGGGGCCATACTCTGGGTCTGGGGTGCTGGAGGTGGCACCAGAAGGCCTAAGAGAAGGAGCCACAGGAAGGGCACCGTCCATCTATGTGCATGTGTCCCTGCCCCAGCCTAGTCCACAGAGCTCAGAGGCCCAGGAGCCTTGGGAGCTGGTGCTGCGGGACCCGGCCTTGCACCCACACCTTCAGCCCCTCCAAGCCTGGAATCTGGGAACCCTCGCAGTGTGGGAACTGCCCTGAACAGTGGGGAGCGCCTGCTTGCCTAGCATTAAACGCTGGGGCCCTGGGTTCAATCTTCAGTGCCACAAAATGGGAAAAAGAAAACGAAACAAAAAACTGTTTTCACTGGGCTTTGGTGGGGCGGAAGATTTGTGGTACACTTCAGTGAAACGATTTTACTTTCAAAGGCCTTAATCCTGGTCCATGGCCATAGAGGGTAGAGGGATATCCACAGGCAAATGTCAGACCCACCTCTCCTCCCTCCCCCTTCCCCGCTGTGCCCTCTTTAGGCTTGGTGTCCCTGGCTTTGGACTCTCTTGTTCTTTTCTGGTCTCATCCAGTCATGGCCACATCTCTGCCAGTCCTCCATGGACCTGCACAGCTTCTGGCAGCCATGCCCTGAGTCCAGCAGTTCCCCAGCAGCAGGCCATGGCCAATGCATGTCTCTGCCCCTTACCCTCCAAGCACCGGGGCCAGCAGCCCGTTGCGGATCCGTGCTGTTCTCCAGCCAAGGTCTCTGGGAATCTCAGACCACTGAGACGGCTCCTGTGCCTTTTAGAATGAGACATCTAAAGCCAGATGAAGGGATATCGCTGCCTTGCAGCCATTTCATTCACTGTCTCTCGGGTGTGAGGTCCTGAGGTCCCACGGTGACCTCAGGGAGCTCCTGAGTATGGGGGGGGGTCGTTGATGGCAGGTCCTGGGGCAGATCTTTTCTGTGACACCCCACACAGGCAGGCTTAAGGACGTAGGGGCAGCCACTTGAGGCAGGGGCCACAGGCGCAGGAAGGTGAGGGCTCTGCAGGCAGGCGGTAGCCGCTGGGAACTAAGGAGGAGGCGCAGGCAGGGCCTGCGTTGTCGCTCAACGCACTATGGACTCTGAATCAGGAGCGGCGTTTCCCCGCAGAGTTAGTAAGTCTGTCTGTAGAGCAGTTCCTGGGCTGGAGGAGCCAGGAGGCCCAAGGAAAGACTGCGACGCCGCGAGAGGGCCGGTGTCGCCGCGCTGGAGCGAAGCGCCGCGATGGAGCGAACGGATCCGAAGCTGGGCCAGCCACTAGATGTGCCTTGTCGTCATGCACGAGGCATCGCACCAGGGATGGCACAAACCAGAGACCTGACGGCTCAACACGAAGCCCACGAAGCCCTGGGGGGCGCGGGACCAGCCTGGGGTGCGCCTGGCCCCTCGGAGCCCTGAGTTCCAGCGCCATCGATCGCGGGCGCACCTCGCCGCGATGGCTCCGCGGCTGGCAGAAGATGAATGGCTTCCATCCGTCTCCACCGCACGCCCCGCCCTCCCCAGTGGGTTCCACCCATCAGCCTCACCCTCTCCGTAAGTGAGGCCGAACTGCAGCTCCCCGGGATGCCCAGGGCTCTGCTGCAGAGCCTCTGAACCCATTTGGGGCAAACAGGATTTGCCCCACTCCTGCCCTGGCTTTTGCCAGAACCGGTCCTACTGGCAACCCCTGATCCTCTCCAGGCCCGTCTCCCCATCACATTTATGGTGCAGAATGAAGACTGCGGTCTGTAGCTTGGACTGCTGGGCCACGGTGATTGGAGAGGGAGACAAACGGTCCCTCACACCAGCACCATGCAGACTGCCCCCTCCAGCTCCAGGACCCCCACTGCTGATGGGATTGGTGGCAGGATCCACCCTGGGGGGGCTCTGTCCTTAGGTACACAGGAGCTGACAACAATGACCTGAGAGAATGGGGGGAAATATGTTCCCCTCCCAGAGCAGGCACTCAGACATCTGCAGGTGGGTTATTTACCAGGAGAGCCAGGAAGGACGGCTAAGGCCGTGTGCACTTGGAAGCTGGGTTGTCTGAGCACGGCACCTTGTTCTCAGGCAGGGCATTTATGGAGTTAGAGCTGGAAAAATTCCAAGCCCAGTTCAGCCTCCAGGAGGGGGGAGGGCGGCAGACTTAGGCCTGCCCAGTTCCCCAGGTGGTCATCACCCCTGCCCACTTCACCCCTGGCCTCCCCGGGCCCTGTACTGAGAGCACACGGCACCCAGGGCTCACTCCTTCCTGCCTCATTCACAGCCAGAGAGCACCTGAGTGGGACTAGGGAACTGCCTGCCTTCTAACTGGTGACCCCACCTCCCTCCCCACAGTGGCCTTGGTGTGCACAGGCCCCCAGCTCTGTTGCTGGGAGGGCCTTGATGGCCGTCTGGTGCTCTTAAACTTGAGGCCCTCTCCTTCAGGTGGAGGTGCCCCGCAGGGCTGCTGGGGATATCTGCCAGGGCCTTGGCTCAGAGCCCACTCAGAGGGCGCCTCGGCTGGGTCGAGGCCAAAGAGCTGGGCACTGGCCAGGTGAGCTCTGAGAGGGAAGAGAGTGGCCGGGTTCCCTCGCTGTTTGTGCTGTGGGTGGCTCCCAAGTGTCCTTCTTGGCTTTCTAACTTCACCCAGCTTTCTAACACCCCCCCACCCTGCTTTTGGTGCTGGGGATTGAACCCAGGGGCACTTTACTACTGAACTACATCCCCAGCCTTTATATTTTTTATTTTGACACAGGGTCTCACTAAGCTAAATTGGCCTGGAACCTGTGATCTTCCTGCCTCAGTCTCCCACGTCACGGGGATTACAGGTGTTTGCTACCAAGCCCTGTGGCTTCCACCTCACAACTCCGGAAAGAAAGATGTTTGAGAAGCATGGATTCTGGGCAGGGATGCCGCCATGGAGACCACTGCCTGGCCAAAGCCTTGACCCCCTCTGGGCTCCCCTCCACTCCCTGAAACGTCTCCTATCCTGCCAAATCCTGCTGTCCCTTCCTGCCTGTTCCAGTCTTCTGGATGATTCCCCCTGCCACATCATCCCTTTGGTGGCCAGAGCAGACATCCACCAAGCTGTGTGCCTGCTGGAAACTGAGGTCCTCCCTGCTCAGTCTGAGCCAGGAGTACTGCTGGGTGCCTGGGTCAGTGTTGTGGTGAGACTGCAGAGCGGGCTACCCTGTGCTCACAGTGCTGAGCTCCCAACTCCAACTGGCAATGGGACCAAGGGGCAGAGGGAAGAGGGAGACCTGCAGGGTGGTTCAGCTTGCACCTCTCACGCACAGCCTGGCAGCAGCTGCTGCCCCGCCTCTGCTGGCTTCTGCAGGCCTTGGCCTCTGTGTTTGTTCATTTGTGTGTGTGTGTGTGTGTGTGTGTGTGTAAAGTATAAAAGTCACAGTGCTTGTTACTATCTGGATTGCAGTAAAGTCAAACAGAAAAGAGTTGTAATTTCACCATCAAAGTCCCAGCTTCTGAGTGTTAGACCAGGCTGTGGATGTATTGGGAGTTGTGATTTATAGCCAAATTGCTATTTTTAGGAGTTAAAATGCATTTATGATTTATGTATTTACTGGTGAAATGAAGTGATGTCTGCATTTGCTTTAAGACATGGCAACGAAAATAAATAGGAAAAATAAAAAGAATAGAATTTGGCCAGAGGCAAATCACTGCTGAATGGGGCTGGGCACGGGGGTTCATTATAGCACTCCCTCTACTTTTGTTTTATATTTGAAAACTTCCATAATAAAATGTTTTTAAAAACAACCCTGGAATCATAAGGGCCCTGTGCACCTGGCGTGTTCATCCCACCAAAGGGGCTGTTCTACTCCAGGTTTATTTTCACCCCACCAGGGTTTCATGGGGTTGTTGCACCCGGCTTTTTTTCTTAGCCAGAGTATGTACATCAAAACACCTTAATTCAGTGTCTGTAAAACTATCTCAGTCTCCAACATTCCTCTTTTTCCACTTGGCTTTGCTGGTCCCCACCCTTCCCCCACTGGTCCTGATGCTCCCCAGGGATTCCCCACCCGGCGGGCGCCATGCATCACCTTTGAGGGACAGGCTTCTGAGATCGCCTGTGATGGATAAGGGGTTTATAACCACGAAAGGTCGGCCAGCACCTCCTCTGCCTCCTACACGGCTAAAGTCCCTGAACAGCCAGAGTGGGATCCTGATGGAGGCGCGTTTTGGGATACTGAGCCAAGCGGTGGCCTCTCTGGTTCCGGGTTTGTGGGTTTGGTTTCTTGGCATTTCCTCGATGCACCTTGTGAGAACTTGGGTTGGCAGCACCTGAGAGGAGAAGGAGAGGGGCTGAGCGGGGCTGGGTGAGGCTGGGTCGCCCAAGGCTGGCATGCGAATCGCCTGAAGGGCAAATGGAGAAGGGTTTCCATCCAGGACAGACCACCTGGAAAAGCCCCAGGTCCTGGGGTGTCAGGGTCCAGGTGGGAGACTCCAGGAGAAGTCAGCCCGGGCGACAAGGTGCACTCTACAATGACACGCTCCAGTCCAGAACTGCGTCTCCCCAGGCCTCTCCAGCCAGGTAGAAGGGCGCCAGGCAAAGGCTGGTGGTGCGCACGATCCTGGCGGTGCCCGAGTGTCCCGGGCTCCGTCTGACCGGCTCCGCGGCTGGCTCTGACTTTCGGCTTTAGTCGGCCTCCACTTCCCAGACTTTTTTCTCTGAATTCTCTCCGATCTCTTCCCTCTTCTCGGTGGCAGGATTCCGGCCGCGTTACGTCTGTCCCCGCTGACCACGGTCCCTTTTGTCCCATTAATCCCTCTCTTGGACCTGATTCTTCCCGCTTCAGACGGTCCCAGAGGAGGTCAGAGCCTATATATTTCTTTACCAAGACGCTCCTTGGCTTAAGCCGCTGGAAGAGCGGGCTCCAGGCGGGGCCCGCTCTGTTCCCGGTCGGCCCAGACCCCACGTCGCCCGCCTGGGCTGCGAGAACCGCGGCCGCAGCTTCTCCTACCGCCCGGCACCTGCCCTGCCGGGGTCCTCCAGTCGGGCGCATCCTCTCGGGGCCTGCTTTGCCAGCAGGTAGATGAAGGTGAGGACTCCCCGGGCTGCGGAGCTAGACCGAGCAGAAACTCCCGCTCGGCGCCGGCTCCAGCGGCGCCTGCTCGGCCGCGACTCCGACCCGCGGGCGCGGAGCGGCTCCCCACCCCCACCGCGCGGGCCGCGGGCGTCGGCGCGCCAGGCCCAGGACTCCCGGGACCTTCGAGGCTCGCGGCCCTCCGGGTGCCCCGCCCCACCGCACTGTCCTTCCGGCCCTGCCCCCACCCTCCCAGCCGGCGCCCCGGCCCCCTCCCTGCCCCCCGCCCGGCTCACCTGGTGTCCCTCCGGCGTCTCCGAGTCTGGCTCAGCCTTCGGGCCCCGCCCCTCGCTTCTCACCTCGCCCCTTCCCGCTCCCCCTCTCCTGCCCGGCCCTCGCCCTTCGGGCTCTGGGAGGCTGCTGCGTCCGGATCCGCGCTACCCCCCGAGCAGGGCGCGGAGCTGGAGTCTGGGCAGGAGCTGGGGCCGGGAGGGAGGTGTCTGCCCGGCCCGGAGGAGGCTGGAGGAGCCCAGCTGGTGGCAGGCAGGTGGAGGCGGAGGCAGCCTCTAGTCTTGACCTTTGGCGGGAGGGGGAGGGGTGGCGCAGTCTTGGTCCACCACCTCAAAGATGGGTGCGGCGTTCAGATCCCTGAATGTGCCTGGCCCGCACCGGCCCTCTGTATGTCACCCCGCCTCTGCAAGCCCGGCTTGCCCATCTGCGGAGACGGTAGGCCACAGTGGTGAAAGCGGTGCCATCTAACTAGAGCGTGGGCTCCAGGCTTGCTGTGGGGTGACAGCCTCTCAGGCTCCACCCAATGCCCACCACCACCGAGGCACTCAGCTCACAGGCTCCGTCCCTTCAGCTTATACCCAAGACCTTGCTGCCTAGCAGGTCTGGTTTTCTTGGTACCCCTCAGAGAGCTCCATGGGCCCTGAGCAGCCTGCTGTCACTGGGGCACCAGGACAGCCACGCTGGACTGGATGCACCTGGGGGCCCCCAGGCACCACCTAGTCCCTGCAGGCCAGCTCAAGTGTGGCAAGGTTCTTCAATACAGCAGGTCCGCCTACGCAAGCCACCACTGGCACCTTCTTCTCTCCTTCCAGGACCCAAGCCCCCATCCTTCCTGCACATAAATCTGCTCTTGCCTGCCCCCGTTGGGGACCCAGTCCATAGGCCTGTGCTCCCTGCTTCTACCACTGGAGATTGCCTTCTCTCCCCACCACCCAGCTGGCCTCGGACAGAGGCTTCACTGGGCAGTGAGCAGCCCCCACACCTAACAGAGATGCTTTCTTTGGCTGGGCATTGTCTCACTAAGTCCCCACAGTAACAGGGAGGGAATGGTGTCCCCTTTTATATGTGAGGATTCCATCCTAGTTGGTCTGCACTGTGGAAGGACAGGCCGAGTTGGGGTGTCTTTCTAAAGAGTGCAGAGCTCAGTCCCTGAGGCATCCCTTGGCTTGGAGAAGGGCAGGTGGGGTGGTGTTCTCTGCCCCGTAGTGCCCTCCTGGGAGTTTTCAAAGTTCCCCTACTTCCAGTTTGAACTGGAAGTCCCAATCCCCTAAGACTGGGTGGCCATGTTCCAGGAGAGCAGCTGCGGGGATGCACAATCTGGGGAGTCGGTGCCAACCCAGTGATGCTGACGTGCTGGTTAGGGGTGACTGAAATTGTCTATGTAGACAGACATCTTCAAAAGTTTTTGCCTGAGTCTCCTTGCATTCTAGGGATAGCCTGACTAGAGGTGGGCATTGGGGATGCTGGCCTCTGAGCCTCTTGCCTCTCCAGTAAACCCCCAGTCCCCTGAAAGAGATCTGTGCCAGGCCCAGCCTTTACTTATGGATCCTTCTTACAGAAAAGCCCAATATGGCCCCAAGAAGGGAGAGATGGCTACTCAAAAGAGGAACCCTTGCCACCTTCCTCCTGTCCCCTTCTGCTTCTGGACGCTCCCAGACCCCGGTGGAGTGATGTTCTGAGCTAAGGACCCCAAGATTTGCTGAGGCTCAGTGTTCTGAACGGTGTGCAGAGTGTGCGTCCCAGGGGTGCCTTCTCGGGCTTGGTTAGGAGCGGGGCGCCGCAGCCCGGCCTGTGCCTGGAGGGCTCCCGCCGCAGCGGCTGCTCAGAGAGCTGCCAGGCAGGGGCCGGGCCTCTCCGCGCAGACCTCAGCCTTCCCGGGCTCCTCCGGGCCAGAGCCGAGGCCAGAGGCCAGTGAGGGTCTGGGGCCCCGCTGCCAGGCCAGGAGCGCAGGCGGGCGGCGCGGCGGTGGCCTTCTGGGGCAAGTTCCCTGAAAGCCGCTCTCCTCTGCTTCTTCGCTGGGCGCGTCCCCGCACTCCCTCGGCTCATGTGGCCTCCCAATCTCGGGCGGGGACCCCCTTTCCTCCTTCCCTCCCTTCCTTCCCCGGAGCGGCTCTCGAGGCTCCAGCTCCGCGCGGAACCGCAGCGTCAGCACATCCGGGCCTCGCTCGCTTCGGTTTGAATTTGTTTCTGAAATCGCGAAAATCCATTTCCCCCCAACGGGCGGGAACCTGGCGGAGCGCGGCCCCGCCGGCCCGGGCGGCATCGATCCCGGCCGCACAGCCCAGCGCATTAGCCCTGACGGTTTAGCTGACGGCTGGCTCATCTTCTTTTTCGTTAAAAGCCACCCCTCGGCCCTCGCCCTCCTCCGCCTCCTCCCTAGGGCGCCCCAAGCCCGGCGCTTTAGGGAGGCGCGGCCCCTGGAACTGGGCGTAGGCGCAGTAGAGGTGCGCTCTCCCCGGACCAGGCAGGGCTGGACCCTCGGCGTCCTTGGGCTGTCCCTGCCTCAAAACGGGCACAGTTTAGACACGATCCAAGTAGGGACTTCCGAAGACTCAGCCCGGGCAGCGCCGAGGACCGGTCGGCGGCGGGAAGCGGGCCTGGCGCTCAGCTGCCGTGCGGTCCTCGGGAGGCCGAGGCCAGGACGGGCTCAAGAGCGCGCGGGAGCCTGGGGGAGGGAGAGCCAGAGACAGCTTCCCACCCTCTCTACCGCTCCCACCCTTTCTCGGGGAGGAGGCGGTTGGCAAAGAGATCGCCGCCCGGGCCTGCGAGAGGGGTCAAGGCCCAGGTGGCCGTTCCTCCCAGGGCTACGCTCCACCCCGCGTCGGCCTCAAGGCTACTGCGGGACAGGGCGTGGGCGGCGTTCGGGATCCCAAGTAAATGCTGTTCGTTGGAGAAAATTGAGAAAATAGGAGCCAGGGCGGTGGAAGCACCCAAGCACCCCGTATTCATTACCCGCACAGAGCCAGAGTTTTCGTGAAGTGTTGTCCGCTTTATTCTTTTGTTTTTAAAAGGCGGTGTATTGGGATGGCACAAAATTCGAACGTAGATCCGGGCAAACTTACGAAGTCTCCTCCGTCACGAACGGGAGGGGAGTCCCCCTGCCAGCCAAGAAAGGCGCAAACCCAGGGAGCGCCATGCAGGACCTGCGCAGTCGCCCTTCCGAGCCTTTTCCCGAACGAGGGCTGGGGGTGTACCGTGTGCCTCGCCTGTGTGGCGCCCTGGGTTCAATCCCCAGTGCCGGCGGTGGGGGGCATTTCCACACGGATGCCTAGAAGATTGAAATGGAGAAACCAGGGCGGTGGGGCGCAGCCCCACGAGGCCCTGTTTCGAGACCCAGCACCAAAGCAAAAAGATAAATAAATACACAGATAGACCCAGTTCACCTTCTACCCTCTTCAGTTTTACCAAACTTTCTTATGCACATAATTCACCATGTCCTCTGCTACAACAGTAGAGAAATGACCATCAACAAGATTCCCAAGCACCCTCCGGGGACCGGCCTCCCTGGTAACCCTGTGAGGCTACTGTGTGTGTTTTGCACAACCACACACACTAGGGAAGTCAACATTTCTTAGCTCCACCAGGTGGCCAGGTATCCTTCTGTGGGGCTCACTCCCCTGGGGCGGGTGCCACTCCCACCACCCAGACAGCTGAGGGTCCCCTGCTGTGGCTTTACTTGGGTTCTCTGCAGTCACTGCAGGTTCTTGCCTCTTTCCCTTAGAGACTGGGAGCCCCTGGGGACAGGAATCAGGCTGTCGCCCCAGCAAGCCGCTAGTTGTTGAGTAAACTGTAGAAGAGCTCAGTTCCCACGCTGTCCTCACCCCGTGGCGCCCACGGCCATCAGCTGGGGTCCAATTCAGAGCCTAGAAGCTTCCTTGTGAATTCTGAGCCCAGCAGTGCTGCTGAAGCCAGACTCTGGCAAGTTCCCTGCGTTGAAGCCGGTGAGGCCCCGGCAGAGGGGCCTGTTCTGGTTCCTCCTGGGGGTCCGCTGCACAGGGACCTCTGAAGCCGCACAGCTGCCTCCTGCATGGCAGACACAGGGCGAAATCCAGTGCGTCTCAGGCATTGGGATTAGTGGTGTTTATTGGCACCTTTTCCTATTTCTGGATGTATAGTCATCTCAGAATGTAAAATCCAACACGTGCAGCTCGCTGCTGTTATGGAAACAAAAACAGTTGGACTGTTGCTGGACCATGTTGGAATTATTATGCTTACTTTATGTTCCCTGCTTTTATTTTTTATTTTATTTTACTTATTTATTTAGGTGTTGGGGATTGAACCCAGAGATGTTTTACCACTGAGCTACTTCCCCACCCCTTTTTAAATTCTTTTATTTAGAGACAGAGACTTGCTGAGTTGCATAGGGCCTCCCAAAGTTGCTGAGGCTGGCCTTGAATCATGATCCTCCTGCCTGAGCCTCCAAGCCTCTGGGACCACAGGTGTGACCACTGTGCCCAACTTATACTCCTCCTTTTTTTTTTTTTTGGTGGTACTGTGCTGGGGATTGAACCCAGGGCCTTGTGCATGTGAGGCAAGCTCCCTCCCGACTGAGTTGTATCCCCAGCCCCTGTACTCCTGTTTTAAACATGTTCTCCATATCGTTCAGTATTGGTTAGGGTTCTCCAGAGAAAGAGAACCAATAGAATACAACAGACCCAGAGAGGGAGGGGCAGGGAGAGAGGGGCAGAGAGATGATAGAGCACATGAGTGATTTTATGAAACTGGCTCCTGTGGCTGTGTGGTGTGGCAAGGCCAAAACTGGTGGGCAGATGTGCAGGCTGGAGATTCAGGCAGCAGTGGGTGCAGGGGTGCTGGGTGTGGGTCCCACTGGGAGCAGGCCGGGGCCAGGAGGGTTTCTGGCTTGCAGTCTCCAGGGAGTCTGACTGCTGGGAGAGCCCCACCTTTGCTCACCAGGCCTCTGACCAATTAGATGAGGCAGCTGAGCGAGCTCAAAGCCTCTGATTTCACTGTCCACCACAGCTAGAAACTTCCTTCCCAGTGACCTCTAGGTGCTTGGACACCCGTCCCAGCCACAGTGACGCTGATCTTGAAGCTTCCTTGTGAATTCTGACATCTTCCCTCCAAATTAGAGCACACAGGGTGCCCCGGAGCTGGCATTTCCAGATGGTACCCAGCATGTAGGCCCATCTGGGCTCCTCTGCGGGCCCTGAGCTCTCAGCCCTGCTTGGGACTCCCAGGTCCCGTGCTGTTGGGCACCCGCCCCTCCAGGGGCAGGGCCAGCCCTGGGGGCCCACGCTCAGGGCTGGAGAAGCAAACTGCACTCCTGGGGCCAGGGAGGTTCCCCCTGTGTCTGCTGCCCAGAGGGAGAGCTCCGAGGGGGAAGCGGGAGTGTCCATTACACCCAGGGAAGGAAGCCCAGGGAGAGGGCTCCCGGGTGGAGCTGGGTCTCCCATCATTCAAGCAGCAGCAGCAGAGTGGACAGGAGGATGCAGTTACATTCTGGGGCTCTTGGGATGCAAGTGCAGAATCAAGAGGCTTTATAGAAAGTTCCCAAGCCCTGGTTTTATCTGCCCTCAGGGGAGTGGAGCCGCTGTCCCCTGCTGCCTCATACCAGCTGAACCCTTTGACTCAGCCAGAGGCACTGCCCTTGCAGCTCAGGCTGGTCACTGGATGGGATTCTGAGCAGCCGTGTCAGGAGGAGCTCTGGGTGCAACTTCCAGAACCTTCTTTAGCAGCAGGTGGAGTATCCCTCCCCCTTCCCTCCCCTTCCTGGTTGCCATGGAAAGGGTGTGGGGTGTAATGGCCAGATGAGGACACATTGCTGAGAGCAAGCAGAGCCTCCCACGGGAGGAACTGCATCCCCGAAGACCCAGGGCAGAGCCATCCAACCCCTTGGACTATCACCAGCATGAATAATCACATGAGGGACAAATCAGACCTGTCTTACATAAGCCACCGTGACTTGGCTTCTACTGAAGAAACAGTCAATGCCCGAATAGTACAGGAGGCCATTCTAAGCTGGGCCTGCACAGGGGCTGTGAGTGGCCTCTTCCCTCTGCAAACAGGTGGCCTGTCCTTCCCACTCCTCACCCAGCCGACAACCACTATACTCATCCAGTCACGTGCCCATTTAGTGCCAGGCCTGACCCAGGGGGACTTCGGAAAAGGGTGGTAGGGAGGCTCTGGGGCCAGGACCAAGGAGGCCCAGAGAGTGGGCCCAGGAGCTGGGACATGGGTGGGACTGTCCCTCTGTCACTTGCCTGCCACCTTCCCATTGGGCCCATGGGGCAGGAGGCAAGGGCAGGACCTCACCTGAGACCCCAGTGAGGGTGGGGAAGGGCTGCTGTCCACCGTGCCCAGGCCGTGCCCAGGCCGTGCCCAGGCCCTGCACCACCTCCAGGAGAGGCGGCTATGGCTGTGGCCCTGGAAGGCCCTGCTTGGTTCTGTCCCCTGCAGCCCTGAGGGCAGGCGGAAGGGGGCAGGCCAGGGTGGCCAGAGCGGCTGGGGGACGCCCTGGGAATCAGGGCTCCACAGGCACAGGTTGCATCTGCTTGTGAATGCCCCGGGCAGCAGCGGCCAAGGCCTAGGTCCTCCTGGGCTCCAAGGCAGGGTGTCCTGCCTCTGCAGGCTCTGCCAGCTGCCTCCTGCATCTCCTCGCCAGCTGCCTGCTGTGCCTGTCTGTGCCCACATGTCCCCTTTTCTGAGGCCTCGGGCCCCATGGCATGGCCCCTGGGCCTCCCTCTCCTTAAGCACCTCTGTGAAGATGCCATTTCCAGATTGGGCCACATTCAGGGTGCAGGTGGGACTTCAGCCTGTGCATTTGGGGACGGTCAGTTCATGACGGCTGCCTGGCGGTGCCTTGGAGCGGGATGCCGAGGCTCTGGGGAACGGGAGCCTGGTCGCCGCAGCAGAGGAGGAGGGGACCCTCTTGTGTGCCCTCACCCACAAACCCTGCTGCTCTTTGATGAGGAAGGGGAATGTCCCCTGCTGAGGGCAAGTCGGAGGGCTCCCTGCACTGGGGCAGCTGCCCTGCCCTGCCCCTCAGCTGGGGGCACTCGTCTTTGCCGTTGGAAGGTGCTCAGCAGACCATGGGGCTGTGCCGTGTGCCAGACGGCGGAGGGGCCAGGCTCTGGGCCCCGTCTCAGACAGCAGGCTTTGCTCTGCCCCAATGTCAGAGACAACCCCTACAGTGTCTATCCGTCCTCCTTACCATCAGTGGCCCCGTAATCAATGGGGGAGTCTCCATGCACCTCCAAGTCCCAGTATGGGCCCAGCTTCATTTACTATATGCTGTGTGACCTCAGCCAGGCCTTTTCTGGGCCCAGGCTTCGTATGTGTAAATCAAAGGCATTGAACTAGGTTCTTTCAAGTACATCACCCACATGCATTAAAAAAAAAAAACAAAAAAAACCATACAAGCAAGCCTTGTGCAAGGCCACACCTATAATCCCCAGGCTTGGGAGACTGAGGCAGGAAGGTCACAAGTTCAAGGCTATTCCAGGAAACTCAGTGAGACCCGTCCCTAAATAAAATATAAAATAGGGCTAGGGATGCGCTCAGTGGTTGAGTGCCCATGAATTCAATCCCTGGTAGAAAAAAAAATAAGTGTACAAATGTTTCATTTTATTATAATGTAGCTTTTAAGACAACGTGGTCTGATAGCAGACATAGTGTAGCTACACATGTGATTTCAAAAGGAAAGGTGCAGATAATTAAATAATAATTTAATCCAGTGGGCTGGGGCCTCATCTTTCTCACATGTGCTCATCAAACACTGAGGCCGCTGGTGTGCTCCCTCCCCAGCCTCTGGGAGGCTGTGATCTCACTCGCAGAAGGTCTCCCCTCGGTTTGGACGGTTTGGACGCTGAGCCGAGTGCAAATACCTGACCTGGTTCGTGGGATCATGAAACTCAAACTGTTTCGCGTGCTCAACAGCTGCCCGACGGAGGGAGGCGTGGACTTCACACTCAAAACCAGGTCCTCGTCGGCCATAGCCCCGCTCGCTGGGCACCCTCGTCCTGCCCTCTGCAGGAGGGTGTCCTCCGACGGGCACCTGGCCGCCCCCCAGCACGTTCTGGAGTCAGGGATCTAGTGTCAGAAACTCTTGGGAAGCGCTGATCCAGGGAAGCTCCGTGGCTTCCTTCTGTTTTTAAACTGTGGGACTTCTCAGAGCCTTGAAGTGACCACACCCCTGGGCCAGGGAATCTCTCTTTTTCGAGCGTGGTGACATCCTTGGTCTGGCACTCTGGAGAGGAACTAAGTCATTCACCCATGTCCCTGTGCCACCTCTGCAGGCACGCCGCCGTGGCAGGTGCCCTGCCCTCTGTGGGCACCTGGCAGTGGACGCTGATGAAAACTCAGGCTCAGGGAAGCACTTCCGCCCTCGGAGGCGAGTGCAGGGAGGGCACCTGTTTCCAGCCAGAGGGTGGCGGGTGCTGGTGGGAGGAGAGCCTGCCCTGAGCCCCAGTGGGAAGGGAGGCCCCGGCCAGGGCAGCTCTGCCGGTGGGGCGCCAACCGGGGGTGTGTGGGCCGCAGACCAGGAGGCATGCGTGGGGTCCCCCAGGAGCTTTGGGGACTCCTTCCTTGGAATCCCACTGGAGCTCGTGAACGTGGACTCCCAGCTGGCACTGCTGCTGGGTCCCCTGGGCCCTCCTCGTTTCCCCACTGGGGAAAAATCCTTCGGCTGATCCACTAACATGTACTCCAGGGATTCTTTAACAACAGTTCTATGGAGGTTTGATCTACAAGGAATAATAAAATTTACTCTTTTATTTTTTTATTTTTATTTTTTTTTAATTTTATTTTTTAGTTATAGTTGGACACAACACCTTTATTTTATTTATTTATTATTATGTGGTGCTGAGGATCAAACCCAGGGCCTTGCACATACTAGGCAAGTGCTCTACCGTTGAGCCACAACCCCAGCCCAAAATTCACCCTTTTAAAGTGTACCATTTGGCCAGGCGCGGTGACCTCACCTGCAATTCTAGCAGCTTGGGAGGCTGAGGCAGGAGGATCGCAAGTGCAAGACCAGCCTCAGCAATGGTGCAAGGCCCAACTCAGTGAGACTCCATCTCAAAATAAAAAATAAAAGGTCTGGGGGCGTACGTGGCTGGGGACGTGCACGGGGTTTTGGTTTTTGGTGATGCTGAAGACCACAACCACGCCTCCTGCGTGCTGGGCCCCTGAGCAGACCGACAGTGGTTCCAACTTGGAGTGAAAGTGACCTCAGCTGTCGACTCCTCATAAGGTCGGTGGCCATTGCTACCTTCCACAGTCTCCTCCCGCCAGAAAAACTGTCATCAGCCATGTCCCCCACTCCCGCCCGCCCCCAGGGGCAGCCTTGAGTCTGCGTCTGTGCCTCTGGATGATGTTTCTGGGCCTCCTGCAACGTGGGCCTTCATGCCTGGCCTCTGCCACTGGCGTGTCCGAGGCAGCCCTTGTGGTGGGCAGCAGTGCTCTCTCTGTGGCTGAATGACCGCTGTGCAGAGCTGTCACCTTGCCGTCCCAGGTGGTGGGCATCGGGGCCATTTCCATTTGTCTGCTCTGGTGAGTGGCACTGCAGAGGACACCTCCAGGTCTCCAGGGACGGGGTCTGCCCAGCTGGCCGCCCAGCAGCTCCTTTTTCCGGGACTGTGCAGGCAGCAGCACCTTAGGCTCCTGTGAGTCCCTCAGTCCAGAGCTCCACCAGCGTTTGTCGTTGCCTGTCTGTTTAGAGCCATCTGGTGGAGGTGAAGGGACAGCTAGCTGTGGCTTTGACTTGCACTTCCCTGACAGTCGCTGGCTGATATTGAGTGTCTTCCCATGGATCCATTTATCTGCCTTTGTACAAACCACTGAGCGAGACGTCAGCTTGAGTCCTTCGAGTATGTTTGCATTGGGTTATTTGTGCATTTATTATTAAGTTATCAGAATTCTTTAGAGATTCCAGAGACAAGGCTCACATCAGATACGTGTTGCAAATATATCCCCCGTTCTTTGTGTTATCTATTTTCTTGATGGTGTTCCTTGAAGCAAAAATCTTCCAATTTTGATGGGAATTTTGGAGGAGAGTCTTAAATCTTAGATAATCAATATCATTGATAACTACTACATGCACAGTTGTGCTAAGTATTGACTGGTTTAAGCCCTGTGCCAGCCATGAAGTCAGAAACACTACTGCCCCTGACTGTCATCATCACTTTCAGCACCATCACCAATGTCACCACATCATCACCACTATTATCACTATCAGCATCACCATCACCATCACCACCATCACCACCACCATCATCACCATCACCACCATCACCACCACCATCATCACCATCACCACCATCACCACCATCACTATCATCATCACCACCACCATCACCAATCACCATCATTACCACCATCATCACACCATCGCCATCACCACCATCACCATCACCAAAATCACTATGATCACCACCATCACCACTATCACCACCATAATCACCATCACCATCACCACTATCATCTTCACCATCACTACTACCATCACCACCATCACCACCAGCATCACCAGCATCACCACCAACACCATCACCATCACCACCATCACCACCATCATCACCATCACCATCACCATCACCATCACCACCATCACCATCACCACCATCACCACCATCATCACCATCACCATCACCATCACCATCACCACCACCACCACCATCACCACCATCACCACCATCATCACCACCACCATCACCACCAACACTGTCAGCACCAGCACCATTTGCATGGCCACCATCACCCTGTCATAGTTCTTAGTCACCGTGGTCATCGCGATACTCAGCCTTCCTCTTCTGCCTCCTCCTTCTCATGGTTCTGCTCATGTGGTGTGGGAAGGTCCCCAGTCCCTCCCCTGGGTCCACCTGAAGCTTTGAGCCTGGTCACTCCCTCTTTCACCCTGACTGCTTGACCCTGGCCCTCAGCAAGAGCTGCCCGTCTACCTAACAGATGACCAGCAGAGGCCGGAGCTGCACAGAGAACCTGTGGGGGACGCCCCGGAGAGGGAGTGCAGCAGCCCGGGACGAGGGCTGGGGCAGTGGTGGCCTATCCCTTAGTTCCATGGGGTCAGGGCTGCCTGGTGGCCAGCAGAGGAGCTCAGTGGATCAGCAAGTGCTGCTGGCCCCGGGAGGTGGCCTTGCTCAGGGATGCTGTCCCTCCCTGGCACGGCCACCCCCACAGCCCTGCACTCGCCAGAACCCTTGCCCCAGCTCAGGGGGCAGTCTGTGGAAACTAGCCTGAGGCCCCTCAGCCAGGCGCGGAGCCCTTCCTTCTGCATCCCCTTCTCCAGGTGGCTGAGTGTGGGGGTCCGACCCCCAGCTCAGGCTGGTGGACGGCTCCTGTGAGGCCCACGGCTGCTCCCCTGGAGGTGGAAGCTGCGGGGCAAGGGCTGGGGGGGATGCAGCCCCTGCCCTGAGGGGCTGGGGAGGGGGCTGGAGGGGAGGGCTGGCGGCCTGGGGAGGAGAGGCAGGCGTGCTGGGCCTTGGTGGCAGTAGGAGGAGCCCCCAGCTGCTGAGGTGTCCTCCTAGTCCCCTCCTGGAGGTTCGACTGGCCCTCCTCAGGAAGCTCATGGCTCGCCTCCTGGCTCCTCCCTCCTCCCCAGGCTGCAGGCCTGGGCCCCTCGCCCGCCCGTGGTGCCCAGGGCAGGTGGACTCCTGCACTGGTCCCAGGCACAGGGTGGCTCCCAGCGTAGACCTGGCTGTGACCCGAGCAGGGGGCTGTCCCGCCTCATCCAGGCCCCGTCTCCCCACCAGGGGTCTTCTGGTCACACAGGGTGTTTTTGAAAGAAAGATTATGGTCTGTCCCTTCAGAGCGGTTTCTGCCTCACAGGATCACGGGGAAGGAAGCACGGCTTCCTGTTACCTGCCAGGTCCGCTCTCACCTGGCCCCACGGGTGGCACTGTGCTGTTGATCCTGTTGTGCACTGAGCCCTCTAGGCTCAGACCTCTGTGGGTCTGGACATGTCCACCATCAGTGTGCAGAGGAGAGCCACTGCCGGGAACGTCCCTGTGTGCGGCTGTCCAGCCCTCCCGGGTCCAGCCCAGGCCCTGCGGACCCCTGGACTGGGTGGTGCATGCCTCTCCCCACGGGCCCCTTTGCAGGCCTCACCCCCACTGTGAGTTCTGCTCACTTATTCATCTTGCAGAGCAGCCGTCTTCCACGTCTTCCACGTCAGTAAGCAGTGCGTCCCGGCTCTCGCGCACATGGCACCCTCGCTGTGAGTCAGAGACCGTGTGAGCTCGCGGGGTGGTGGGCCTCCGTCTCGTCCCCTTCGGGTCCTGTGCGTCTGTCTCTGATCTATCAGGAGTCACTGCTGGTGAAGGGGCAGGTCTGTGTCCAGAGCCGTCTTTCTGCAGCGGGGGCCAGCACAGGGCTGGGGCAGCAGACTCCCTGTGTCCCTCTGCCCTGAAGCCCCTGCTGTAGAGCTCCTGCCCTGGCCACTGGTGGTCCCAGATCTCAGGTCCACTCCTTGGCCAGGTGCCTTCTGGGACCCTGGCTCCCGGGTCCTGAGTCCTGGGACAGGGGCCCGTGTTCCGGAGGCTGTGCCCGGTGCCCAGGTTGATTGAGCCTCTGGCTGTTGCTTGGGGCACCATGGAAGGCCTTCTGGACATGGGTGGCCAGCGTTCTGCCTTTTAGGGAGCAAAGCAGAAACCTTGGGCTGTGCTGAGGTCAGGCGGGACCAGGTGGGCTCTGTCGACTGGCCAGAGCAGGAGTGTGGCCGAGGGTGTGGTGGAGCGGTTGGGGAGACTCCTGGAGGAGGAGGTGGACTCTTGGCCTGCAGCTGGCTGGCAGAGGAGGAGGCTGGAGGGCTGGGCATCGTGGGCCAGGGCACTGCGCCCTCTGCCGCCCTGCCTCACCTCCCAGGTCCTGCCAGCCCCGTCTCCCCGCCTACATCCTCCCCACGTCCGCCCCTCGACTCCACGTGTTCCCGTGGGCCCGCCCTGCCAGAGCCCCTCACGGCCCTGTGGTGTCACCTGTCCCTCTCCTGGGGGACCACCAGGACTTCGCTTGCCCCCAGCCCCTGTTGGGAGAGGAAGGGGGTCTGCAGGCCGGGCTCCCCCAGAACCAGAGGCGGAGAGGAATGGGTGCAAGACGTGGATTTTGGGGCCCACCAGCAGGGGAGTGGGAGGGGGCAGGGGGAGTTGGTGGGCCAGGGCACAGCCCCTGCTCCTCCCAGCATGGCTCCTGAGGCCAGGGACCAGCACACCCGCCGCCCGCCACTGGCTGGGCCACCCGGGGGGATGCTCACCCTCCTGGCTCCCTGCAGGTGAGAGCCGTAGACACAGACGGGGACTCTGGAGGACTGCAGGGCTGAGGTCATGCCGGGGCAGCGCCTGGCAGTACCTGGTAAGAGGGGCGTGGACAGCTGTGGGGCCACCAGGTGGGTGGCAACGGGAGCCCTCCCTGATGACCAGGCGGTGCCACACAGGAAAGGCCTTCTCGAGGCGTCCCTCCTGGCCACTCTCTCTCCTTGTTCCAGGCTGGGCCCTGACTGCTGTCAAGGGGACAGAAGGCCATCTTGGGGCTGGCCTGGACTCTGCCGTAGGTCACTGGAGCTGATGGAGTCCCAGTGCCCACACGCCCACTCTCGTGTGCACAGGAACCAGCCAGGGTCCTGCCAAAATGCAGATTCTGATTCGCTCACCTGGTTGCGGCCTGAGATTCTGCATTTGTAATGAGTGCAGAGAGATTGCCACGCCCCCGGTCCTGGGACCTCACTTTGACAAAGCCAGGCAGTGCGCTCCAGGCGACCATGTGCACATCCTAAAGTGGTACCCAGAGCCTGCTACCAGCAGCTTCCATAAAAACAACGGCTTCTCTTTCTGACTCTCTAACTAACTGGCTGTGTGCCTTTGAAAAAGGAGTGCCCCTCTCTGGTCTGCAGTTCCTTCATATGAAAACCAGAGACTAAGCCATAAAGATGCGGTGATTCACCTCCAGCTGCTGCTCACGGAGTGCCTCCCTCATGGCGGGAAGCAGCCCTTTAGGACCTGAACTACCCCTGACCCATTTTGCAAATGAGAAATGCAGGGCTCTGGAGGTGTCTTGGGAAGCCACCACTGTGCGGCAGAGGTCAGCCTCGAACCCCGGTCTGCCTGCCACAGAGCTTTCCCACACCAGACCCCTCCTGTTTTCTGTGGGAATAAAACTTTCTCACAACTCGGGGTGGACGGGGAGAGCCATAGGTCCAGAGAGCAGCCGTGGCGGGCGGGCGGAGGCGTCCTGCACCCTGCCCCTCCCTCCCAGTGCGGGCGGGTGGGTGGGAAAGGCTGCAGGGCAGGGGGAGGTGAGCCCCAACAATACAATCAGCACTCGCATAATTAGCTCCTAAATTGCCCCTCTGTGCAGGCGCTCCCCGGCCGGGCCGCCTGGCTGCTTGCTCATTCTTACGATACAAATCTGAACAATTTTTGACAAGATTTTTGAGTTTTGTCAGATGTGAATTGTTAAGATTTAATTGAAAAAATGAACAGAAGGCAGCCGCTATTTCAAAGGGAGTGACCCAGAACCAATTAGAATTTAGTAACAATTGACCATTCACCACTGAACCCAAGTCCAGAATGAGATTAAAGCCACTCTAATCCCCGCGCTCCTGAACGTAGAATACCATTAGCGGCCACTTTCCTAACGTTCTCCAATCGATCTTCCAGGTTGTAAAGGTGAAGTTCAGCTCGGGGCCTGTGCCCAGGGTGCTGCTGGCCGTCCCGGGCTGGGCTGGAGGATGCAGGGCGCAGGGGACCATCCTGAGAAAACAGGTCAGGCCCAGCAGCAGTCCTGGTCAAATTGTGTTGACAGCCCGACAGGACACGGAGCAGGACCACAAAAAGGGCCTTTCATCTGCGGACAGACAGCGCATAATTGGTCATTCCCCCTCCCTCGGCCTCTCCTTCCCAGCTGGGGAGAATTCCTAGGCTCAGCCAGGGTTTCCCGCTGCACCGCCTTAATCCTTCATGGCAGATGCCCCCGGGAGGTGTCAGCTGAGAAAACCCAGGGTGCCCAGCCGGAGTGGTAGGGGTGTAGTAGGTGCTTACTGAAGCCAGTAGGCGAGCCTGGGACAGAGCCGCGGCTCGGCCTCGGGCCCTTTCCCATCCCCTCCAGCCTCCTCTGCGAGACCCAGCTGCCCCCACGGTGGGCGCTGAGGCCACCCCAATAGACTCCAGGGCCCAAGGCTGGCGGTCCACACCCAGTGCCAGGTCCACTCCTGCTGTCCTGGCCATCTTGGGTCTTCTCCAAGTGCCCCTCTGCAGTCCCAGCCACCCTCCCTCCCTGCTCCTGGTGGTCACTGCTGTCTGCTCAGCACGCACCAGGTGCCAGGTGATGTTTGGCCCCGCGGCACAGCCCTCGAGTATCCCTAGAAGGACCCGAGGTGCGGGATGGCCACACGGCCTGCCCAGGATCCACACCTGGCCTCCCTGCAGCCCTGTGTGTGGCGGGGGCCTGGGGCTCGGGGATCTGGTGGCCCACGCTCCAACTTGACTTGAGCGTCTAGAAGCGGAGCCTGGCCCGGCCTCTCTGTCGCTCCAGAGGGACCAGCACCCAGCGCTGGGCACATTGCCCGGGGCTTTGAGGGAGCCAGGCAGGTGGTGGACGCCAGAGCCTGGGATGTCTGACCACTGCACTGTGGTTTAGGGCCTGAGCAGTGTGTGACCCTCTGTCCTTTGCCACCCGGCCCCCAGCTCTGCTTTGTAAGGTTCTTTTCATCTCAGACCAGGAGTAAGACCCCGAGGTGTCTCCTAAAGCGTCGAGCGACAAACAGGTCCTTGTAGAGGCTGGAGGGGGTCCCCACGGGTCTTCAAATCTCAGCCGGCTGGGCCCTGGTGGGTCTGAAGAGGCAGCTGAGACAGGGTGGGTGCTGACCTGGGAGGACGCTCCAGGGACGCGGAGGGAGCTGACCAGGAGGCGGGAGGGAATGAGGCCTGTGAGTAGCACGTCACCAGGGCAGCCGCGGCTTGTCCCTGGAGCCAGGGGGACTGTGCAGGCAGGAGACCCAGGCAACCAGGGGTGTGGGAGCTGGCTGTGTGCTGGTCGAGGGCCGCTCCTGGAGGCAGGGGCCTGAGTTCCTGGCCCTTCTGCTGCCCGCCCTGCACCTGGCCAGAGAAAGTCCCGAGGCAGAGTGACACCCGTCCTGCTCTGGCAGTGCGGTGTCAAAGCAGCTGTGGCGGTGGGGACTGGGAATGTCCTGTGGCTGGGTGTGGCAGCGCATCCTGTTTGCTCTTCTGTGTAGGGAGTTGGCCTGTCACCACGGTCTGTCACCTGGCTGGGTGCCAGGTCACTTGAGTCTGGGGGCTGGGTTTCCTCGCCTGCCCGAGGGGAGAAGTGCTCGTCTTAGGCTCATCATGAGGCCCTGGGGTCCAGCACCAGCTGCAAGGTGGAGGCAGACCCTCCTGTTGTCCCCACTGGGCCCCCCACTGGGCCGCAGTTCACTGACACCTGAGTTCCTTGAAGTTGTTCAGAAATTGAGAGTGAATAGATGGTGCCCGGCTGGGTTGGGGGCACTCAGTGGGGCCCCTGCAGGAGTTGGGCTGGAAGAGGGGTCATCAGAACCTGGGAGCACTGTCTCAGGAAGAGGGGACACGTGAGCCCTGAGCAGCATGGGGACAGCAAGGAGAAGCAGCTGTCACCTGCATTCCAGGAGGGACAGAGTGGAGGTAGTGAGCTCCCCGTCCTGGAAGTGTGCGAGCGATGGGTGTCACACAGGTTTCCCGCCGTGTGGCCATGGGCTGGTGGACGGGGCAGATGAGGCCTTCTGAGATCTCTCCCGCCCCAGAGCGCCTGGAATTCCCTTTGTGAGGCCCAAGTGGAGGAAATGTGCTCCTCATTTGATGCTTTGCGTGGAGGACCCTCGGGGCTCCCCGCTAGAGTCCGGCAGCTCGGGCCTGGTCTGAATTAGCGCCGTGGGGGGGCACTGGCTCCAGGCTGCCTGGTGTCGGTGGTTGAGCCCTGGTGGAGAGCCGCGTGGCCGCCGCAGACTGGCCTGAGAAGGGAGGCTCTTGGGGGCCTGGGCTCCTGGACAGTGTAGCCGAGTGGATGCCCATGCTGTGGGGCCCAGGCACGAGTCCCGCAGGGGGAGGCCCCTGGAGGAGGAGCACAGCAAGCCCAGGGGGGCCATGGGTGCCATGCTGGGCACCCTGCCCGTCCTGCCTCCACCTTTATTCAATCCCAAACCTCCCTGAGCCACCTGCCCTGTCAGGGTGACACCCCAGCCTCACCCACTTGACCTGGGGAGGTAGGTTGGTGACCCCTTGGATGCCAGATGCTCAAACAGGCCACTTCTCCAAGGGAGCATCAGGGCCACACACTGGCTGTGTGGCTTTGGCAGGACACTTGACCTCTCTGAGCTTGGTTGCCAACCCCCAGCGGGAGATCTTGCTGCTGCTCTGGCTCCAAAGCTTAGGCCACACTGGCGGAGGGTCTCATCATATTGCCCATTGTCATTACCAACTCTGTCACCTGCACTGCACTCAGAAGGAGGCCAGAGGGGAGATGTCCACAGAGATGAGACCCTTGCACCCACCCTGCGTGCTCACCCGAGCGTGGGTGCGGGGGCTGGGGCTGGCAGGAAGACAGCAGCGTGGTGGGTGGAGCCCGTGGCTTGGAGTCGCTGGCGGGGTGAACGTCCCTTCTCAACTCGCCACCACCTGCAGGCACCTCTGTGTACTCAGTGACAGCGTGACATTCTTGAGGGTGGCTGGGCCGCCTCTGTTCCCTGCTGGGCTGCCTCTGTTCCCTGCACCGTCTGCCGCGGGGAGCTCTCACTTGGTCCTGCCTATTGCTCATTTTACTGTGGTGCCTGGGACCAAACCTGGGCCTGGAGCATGCCTCGTGCCCAGTGCTGGCCAAGGAAGTGGACACGTAGAGGTGACTGCACTGCCCTGGAGGGGCCAAGAGGGTGGGGCTGGGAGGAGCAGGATGCCCCCCATCCCTCTCCCGTGGCTCACCTTCTCCTCCCCAGATGGAGGTGCCCGGCACATTTATCTAGGGCGCTCATGTCCCAGCTGGGGACTGCAGAGGAGTCGGGTGGCCTCTCCCACCCAAGTGGCATCGCAGGCCCCTGATTCAGACCACAGAGGCCTCAGTTGCTTGCTCTGGGACCTGGGCGAGTCTGAGCCCCTGGGCCTCAGTTTAGCTGTCTGTCAAGTGGGCACAGGGGCTTCCCCCAGGGGGCTTCTGGTGACCAGCAAGATCAGCCACTGGGCTGGGAAACCAGGGGCCAGGCACGGAGCTGGGAACGGGTCTCCAGCTTCCGCCCTGCCCTGCCTGGCCCTGGGCGCCCACAGGACAGGTCTTTAAGGGGAGCGTCCTGGTGGCTCCATGTTCTTGGTGGTGGGGCCCAGGGAAGCTGGCTGGACAGCACCCACATCACAGCCGACCAGCTCTCGGCCTCTGTGGGCCCGCCCAGGGCCTGAAGAAGCAGGGCTTGAAATTGAATCCTCCGCTGGTTGGGGGTCAGGGACCAGACCCCCACCTTTTCCCCCACCGTCAAAGCCCCCCTAGGATCCTCTTGAAGCGAAGTTCCACATGATACGGCTGAACATTTGGAACTTTTTAAGCGGAAATTGTAAAAAAATGAAAAGCATTTTCGTCGGAACACAATACCTTCCTGGCAGGGAGCCCCGGGAGATTGTGCCGCAGCCTCCAGACGGGAGAGAAGATGGTGGTCATTGTCAATCTGGATTAACGCGGGCATTCTTCCGCTCAGGCTGGTGTCGGGCTGAGCAGGCTAATCGGGCGGGACCGTCCTCGGGCGGGCTCTGGTTTCACACTCGCTCGCCTGCGCTCCTATTTCCTTAACCGTGAGCTCAGTTGATGGAGCCGCTGAGCCAGGGTAAGGAGCAGGCCACGTCCCACGCGGGGTGCCAGGGACCTGTGACTGCAGCCTCAGGCTGGCCGTTGGGACTTAGTGGACAGGCTCACACGGGCCCTGGAAGCCTTCTGCTGGTGACAGGCAGTGGGCCTCAGGGTCACTCTTGTTGTGTACAAGGCCGTCCTGGCCTCCAAGACCCTGGCAGAGGTGCCCAGCACCCCTCAGCCCTGCCAGGGGGACCGTGGAGCCACATCACAGCCGAGCAGCAGAGACAGGACAAGGGTCTCTGTCCTGGTCTAGGGCCCTGGGCCTCACCTGCAAAGCCAGCAGCCTGGTGCCAGCACGGTCCACCTGGCTGAGCTGACCACAGGAGTGAGGCCCACAGGAGGCCAGTGGCCCAGGGACCTGGGTTGTGGGTGGAGCCGATGGGTGCTTCCCCACAAGGACCCCCCCCACTCCAGCCTGGGGGGGCGTCCTTGGAGGGGGCGGTCACTGCCCTCAGCCTTCTCCCCCCAGCAGGGGCTGTTCCCTGGGTGAAGCCAATGCTGCTGGTGGTGATGGTGGCCTGGCGTCCGTGGAGGGCTTTGGGACAAGCCAGGCTCTGGGTGACCTCCACCTTCAGCTGCCTCTGGGCTGCTCTCCAGGAAGAGCCTGGGTGCCCCCCTTGGAGCAGAGTTGGGCTGGAGGGGCATCCTGCCTGGGAGCCACGGTACAGGGACTGCTGGTGGCCAACCAGAGGGTCGCACTGTGACTCACGGGGCACCAGGACGGGAAAGTGACTGCCCAGTGCCTCCAGGGGGCCACTTCAGCCTCTCGAGGACCGAATCCAAGTTTGCAGATCCACAGGGGCTAGAGCCAGGCGTGGAGCAGGCTGGCCAAGCTGCCCCAGCTCAGGGACCCTGGAGGCCAGCCTGGCCAAGGCCCGTGGGCAGGGGTGTGGTCATCTGGAGAGGCCTTGATTCCCCTGGCTCAGAGGATGGGGAAGGGCTGAAGTCTGGGGCAGGTGATAGGGAGGAGTCCTCAGGGATCCTGGGGGACAGGGGTGGCAGGCCACAGGTGTGGTCAGGGCAGATGGGAAAGGTGGTCTGGGGGACTTGGAGGCCTGGGAGGAGCTGTGCCTGGAGACCAGTGATCTCCATGCTCTTGGTGGTGGGGTCCAGGGAAGCTAGCTGAACAGCACCTGCTCTGGGTCTGCCCCCACCGGGCACACTGGCCCCCAGAGCACTGTAGACATCTGCAGCTCAGACCCCGCACCCAGGGTCCCCTGTGCCGCCTGCCGGCCTCGGCATCCCTGCCCCAGCCAGGGAGGGCTCTGCCTGGCGCAGAACCACATCTGGGCCAGACGCCCGGTCCAGCAGCCCCCTGCAGAGAGTGATTAATGGACACTAGTCCTCAGAGCTCTCGGAGACAAACTGCGACTTGGTTTGACTCCGGGAAGCTGGCCCCTGCAGAACCAGCCGTGGGGACAGGAGGCGGGGCTCCCCATGGGCGCTCTGGCCCCGGCTGCCCAGCGTGGGCTCCGGGCCAGCACCCAGAGTCTTCTTCCGGATGGCCTGGGTGCGGCCTGGCGCCGACTCCCATGGCGATGGCCGTCCTGCGACACACAAAGTCCTGGGAAGTGTCCCTGGTCACCTTGGTGGCCCCTTCACCCAGCTGCATCCGTTCTGGGTCCCATCACTTTGGAAAGACTGAGGCAGAGGCCTGAAGTAAGCTCCACAGGGGGACTTCCCGGGAGGGCCTCCCTCCTGAGCAGGTGTGGACTCGGGCTCCTCAGGGGACAGGGTGGCCTTGGCCCGGCCTCCAAGCTCTCTGTGAATACCTGAGCCTTTTCACTTCCTCGTCCCGGCCACCTCCCTTCTTTCTGTCACCCTCAGTTGTGCTCCCATGAGGCCCCTCCGGCACTTCCCTCATTGTGAGACCTGGAGACCCGGGGCAGGGCAGCCCACTCCCCTCCCTGTCTGGGGACCCGGGACAGGGCAGCCCACTCCCCTCCCTGTCTGGGGACCCGGGACAGGGCAGCCCACTCCCCTCCCTGTCTGGGGACCCGGGACAGGGCAGCCCACTCCCCTCCCTGTCTGGAGCTGCTGCTTTCTGCCTGGCGCTGGGCTGCTGGCTGTCTGGCTGCGGAGTCCCGGGTGCGTGGTATGGCGTGGACGGCTAACGGCCTTCACCAGCCGCGTCTGCCCGGCGGCTTCCCGGTTCGCAGGTTGTCTTCATGCTTTGGACGGTGGTCACAGGGCAGAAGCTTCGTGTTTTAATGAGCTGCAGCTCATCAGGCCTTTCTTTCACAGACGTAGCCTTGGGTTGTGTCTGAAGACCGTGCCCACCCCAAGGTGCCCAAGCCAAGGGCATCCAGGTTTCCCGCTGCTGTCCTCTAGGAGTTTCATGATTTTGCCGTTGTCCATCCTGACATGATTTTTGTGGGGGCGTGAGGTCTGCGTCAGGGTCTCTGCTTTGCCCATGATGTCCCGGGGTCATCAGAGGCCTCTCTCTGCTGCCTTGCCGTGGGCCTCCTCCGTGGCCACCGATGCGCTGGTGTCTACAGGCTCTGTTCTGGCTGTGCGTCACCACTGGCGTGGCTCCAGGGTGAGCCTGGAGGTCGGGGGTGTCCCGCCTCCGGCAGGTCCCCAACTGTGTTGCGCTGGCCCTTCTGCGTCTCTCGCTCTCTGTATGAACCTTAGAATCCGTTTGTTGATACTCGACTGATCCAGTTTTTCCTCGGTGTCATTTTTGAAATTGAACTTTTGGTGTTTCCCACCTCATGTTCTACACATGTTTTGTTAAAGTCAGCCCCTGGATGCTGTGTGCTCATGAAATGGCATTGGTTTTAGATGGCAGACACACGGGAGGACGATGTGTCCAGCAACTTTTCTTTAATTGCTTTTTATGCCAGGATTTCTTCCAATTCTTTTGAATTTTCTTTCATACACAATTATGTCTTTTGGGACAAAGACAGACTCTGTCTAATCCGTATGCCTTTTATTTCCTTTTCTGGTCTCATTGCTTTAGCAAGACTCCCAATTTGGAGTTGATCAGCTGTGGTACGAGGGGACGGTCTTGTCCTATCCTTGATCTTAGAGGAAGAGCTCTGAATTCTCACCTCTACGTATGACATTGATTTCAGGTTACTGCAGACTTTCTTTACTGAGTTGAACAAGTTCCCCTCTGTTCCTATTTACTGAGAATTTTTTAAAAATTATGTGTGGGTTTTGAATTCTGTTTAACTTTTTTTTCTGCATCTGTTGATCTGACGTTATGATCTTCCTCTTGAGACTGCTGGTGTGGGGGCGGACGTGGATTGGTTGTTGAATATTGAACCATCCTTGTACTCCTGGAATACAGTTCTCTAGGTCCTTGTCACAGGTATTAAGTTCTACTTGAGCACATTTTGTTGAGGATGTTTGAAGCTGTGTTCACAAGAGACATTTCCCTTTAATGTTCTTTTATTGTAATGTCTCTGTCTGATTTGGGCCTCAGAGAATGAATTAAGAGAATGTTCCCTCGGCATCTATGTTCTGAAAGAAGTTGCAGAGCATTGTCATGATTTCTTCCTTTAGTGTTGGGTAGGATCAGTCAGTAAGCCCATTTGGACTTTCTGTTTTGAAGGTTGTTAATCATTGACTCCGTTTCTTTGGTAAGTGTGGTGCTGCTCAGGTTGTCTGCCGATTCTTGTCTGAATCGGGTCAGATTCCGCCTTTCAAGGAATTGGTTAATTTCATAACTTCAGGTTATCAAGTTAGTATAGAGTTGTCCACAGCATTTCTTAATTGTCCTTTTAAGATCTGAGGTGATGCCCTCTTTCATTTCTGATATTGGCCACCGATGTCCCCTCTCCGTCTGGGCTTGGATGGAGGCTTAGGAATCTTAGTCATCTTTTCAAAGAACAAGCTTTTGGTCTCATCGATTTTCTCTGTTGATTCCCTGCTTTCGATTGCAGTGGTGCCTCCTCTAACTCTCACTGTTCCTTCTCTTCTGCTTACACTAATCTGCCCTTCCCCCCGGTTTCCCCAGGTGGAAGTCTAAATTCCTTCTCTGTCGGTGCTCCCATGGCCGTGGGTCTCCCTCTGAGCACTCCTGTGCTGCAGCCAACACGTTTTGAGAAGCTTTGTTTTGTTTTCATCTTCTTGAAAGTACCCTTGAATTTCTCTTGAGATTTCGCCTTTGACAGGAGGCATTATTTACGTTGGAGGTACTTGGGTCTATTTTTCCTCATACTGTTGATCTCTGGTTTAGTTCCACTGTGTTCTGAGGACACTCGTGGCCTGATTTCTACTCCTTTAACTTTGCCAGATTGTACTGAATGGCCCAGAATGTGACCTATGTTGGCAAATGTCCCTTTGAGCTTGACCAGAGGCCTGCTCCACTGTGAACCTCTGGATAAAGCCGTCCGTAGATGGCCATGATGTGATGGGGAGTGTGACTGTGTCCTGTCGGTCTCCCTCACTCATCAGAGGAGTGTTAAAGTCGTGTCTGGGATAGGAGAACCGTCGGTCGCTCTGGGCGTTCCGTGGGTTCGGGCCTCCTGGTTTGGTGCTCTGAGGCTAGATACATTAGAAATTGCGATGTGTGCTTGAAGAATGGGCCCCTTTACCAGTACGTATGTCCCTCTTTATACCCGAAAACTTCCCTGTCTCTGAAATGTGTCCTAATTACTAGAATCTAGAAGTAGACCTTTATGCTTCTTCTGAAATTATTTCTGGGTTTTCATAACCTTTTATGCCAGCCTTTCAAGTACCACGAGGGAAATGTGTTAGAGTCTTTTATCAAACCCAGCGACTCCTCAGTCTTAGGAAGAATCTGCATCGTTATGACCCTGAGTCTTTCTATCTGTGTAAGCACCGGACACAGCTCTAAAGAACTACAGGTTGGGTGTTTACGCTCAGGGATCTTTCTGTCTCCATTTCGTTAGGAGGTTCAACAGACCCCTGGATTGCCTTGTCTCCACAGAACTTGCCGGTCTGCGCTGTCACGGGCCGGATGCGAGGGTCCCCCAGAGCACCAGTGTTCACACAGGAGTGTCCAGAGGTCAGAGGATTGGGCTGGGAGAGCTGCCACCCAGCCGCCCACGTGAGCTGCAGTGGCTGCCTGGGTGGTCACTGTGGGTGCAGCTTCCCTCTCCCTGCCTCCTGTGGCCATGAGGGGAGCAGTGTCCCCCAGCAGGCCCTTCCACCAGGACGGTCTGCCTCCCCGGGGCCCAGGCAAGGAGACTGACCCACCATGGCCTAGCGTTTGAAGCCGTGAGCCAAAATAAAATTTTCCTCCTTAAGTTGTTCCTGTCGGGTCTTTGGTCACAGCAATAAAACCCCACTGTACATACTCCTCTCCCCAGGTTCACGGGTCACCTTGGATATTTCTTCGTGAACTGCCATCGTAGTCTCCAACGTTTGACTCTTGAATTTTCTTTCTTGTCGTACTGCATTGTCGGAATCCGTCAGGACGAGGCTGAACGAGAGGTGAGCTGGGCATCTGTGTCTCCATCCCGACTTTAGCAGGAATACTTTGAAACTGTGGGTGAGTAAGTTCTGCGAGTAGCCTGACGCACGGCTGCGTTTTGGACAGACACGCCCATCAGGTGCGGCACAGCCAGCAGATGGACTCTCCCCCGCCCCCATTAGTTTTCCCTTTAAGTGTCAGAACCACTGTGTGTTTTCCAAGCGCACTTCCCACCCCTGTGAGCTACGCGTCCGCCTTCCCTGCAGCCCAGGGTGACCACGCTACTAAGGTGTCTTAACAGGCACCTGCATTCTCTCTCCCTCTCTGTGGCCGTGTTGGGGAGGATGCTGGCCCCATGGAGGAGGAGGACATCCAAGGGCGTGCGGAACTCCATGACACGGGTGTCTGTGTCCCTGGTGAGCTCAGGGGGCAGGGTCACCTTGTCCCTCTGCCCCAGCTACCCTGCCTTGGGTTCTGTTCAGCAGTGTCGCCAGGACCTCATCTAAAAGGATCCCGAGTAGGAGATCTCCTCCTTTTCCTAGTTGGTGAGGAATTTAAGAAATCAAAAGCTGAATTTTATTGAAAAATCTGTATCTATCAGGATGACCAAGCCAGGCATCTCCTCCTCTCCTCCATCAACGTGCCGGCCGTTGTGTAGGACGAGGATTCTCCCGAGCCTGGGGACTGAACTTTCAGGGTCCCAGCTATGTCACTGCCCAGGTGTGTGGCTTTGCCAGTCTGCGGAGTTGGAGCCCCGGGGTGCAGTGACGGTGGCAGTTTCTTGTCACGAGCCGTCTTAGTTGTAGACACGGGTTCCACTCGTCTCAGAAAGGAGCTGGGTTTTCCCTGGTCCCGGAGGCGAGCGTGTGACCGGGCTTGCCTGTTCCTTGGGGGGGGCGGGTCGTGCCCAGCGCTCCCTGGGTGTGCTGGCTCTGCTCCCTGGTGGGAAGGTGTGTCCCTCTGATGGGTCTGTGGTCAGCTGTGGCTGTCTGCATCTCCTACTTCATGGTGAGTCGGATTCAGGGATCGTTTCTCCGTCCCACTCCTACCTGGAATGTACTAATGCCAAGTGGACACAGTGCCCTTCGCGGACTCTCAAGTCTCTCCTGCCTGTCGGTCCCCTCGTCACTCTCAACGCTGTGTCACAGTGGTTTTCTCGCTTGGTCTTACTGGAAATTTTTTCTTTTACTTTCTCGGAGGATGACATTTTGCTTTTGCTGATCATTTTTATTTTCCCAAAGACTTTGATTGGTGTGTTGTCGTCACACACGGCAGCAGGGTTCACTAACGTACGTGTGCGTGCACACGGCGTCACCTGGGAATTCCATCTTTTTCTCTGTTTTTCTGCTCAACACACATCTGCTCCCGTCTGTGTCCTTCCGAGGGGTCGTTGCCCGTGTCGTTGTCACTCACGGCGTGGCGAACGACGTGGGTGTGCGTGTCCTCGTTTCGTACCCGTGCGTCTTTTGGGAGCACCCTGCGAGCACCTTTCAGGAAGCTGCTCTGGACGCCCTCCTCCTGGTCCCCAGAGCCCCCCGGTGGACCAGCACCTCTGTTGCGTAGGGGTCTCCTGCTCCCAAACCTGCCTGTGCCTGGCTCTGGCCACCTCTTTATGCTGACTTTTAAGTCAGTCACCTGGTGGGCACAGACATGGTCCATGCGAAATCACTCCTTGAGGTCCAGGGGCTTTGCTCCTGGCCGTAGGGCTGGGCGCGCAGGCAGGGTCTCTGCTGGAGGAGGGTCAAAGTGCCCGAGACCCACCCCGGAGGCCGCCCTGGCCAGCTCTGGGCAGCAGGGCACTTTTACACCCTGACGAGGGGTCCAGTGGCCCTGGAGGGGAGGCAGGGCAGAGGTTAGGGCCCCACTTCGTAGCAGAGAGGACTGGGGCTCGGGATGGGGTGGGGGGAAGGAGAGCGTGGGAAGCCAGCCTCCGCCCCCCGCAGCCTCCTGGGGAGAGGGAGCTGTGGAGGGATGTCACTGCTGCCTGGGCGGGGCACCCTGGTGACGGCCAAGAGGAACCCAGAGGAGCCATGTGGAAGGACAGGAGGACCGTGACGCTGTGTGGCTGGCACGGGGGCTCGGCTCCCCTGGAAGCTTCAGCACAGACGGGTGGTCACAGCGACCTGTCACTGGCCAGCATTCCCCCCACACAAACTTTAGTCTCTTTGGCCAAGTGGCCCAGGTGACGTCCGTCCTTCCGTGGGGCTGGGCCCTGCCTGCAGAGACTTCTCAGCCTCACTCTGCCCAGCCCAGGGCCTCTGTTCCTTCCTGCAATCCTCAGGTGAGTAGCCCCTCTGCCTCCACGCCAGCCCCCACCTCCCACGCCAGCCCCCACCTCCCACGCCAGCCTCCACCTCCCACAACAGCCCCCACCTCCCACGACAGCCCCCACCTTCCACGCCAGCCCCCACCTTCCACGCCAGCCTCCACCTCCCACGCCAGCCTCCACCTCCCACTGCAGCCTCCACCTCCCACTCCAGCCTCCACCTCCCACGCCAGCCTCCACCTCCCACGCCAGCCTCCACCTCCCACAACAGCCCCCACCTCCCACTCCAGCCCCCACCTCCCACTGCAGCCTCCACCTCCCACGCCAGCCTCCACCTCCCACGCCAGCCTCCACCTCCCACAACAGCCCCCACCTCCCACTCCAGCCCCCACCTCCCACTGCAGCCTCCACCTCCCACTCCAGCCTCCACCTCCCACGCCAGCCTCCACCTCCCACGCCAGCCTCCACCTCCCACTCCAGCCCCCACCTCCCACTCCAGCCTCCACCTCCCACTGCAGCCTCCACCTCCCACTCCAGCCTCCACCTCCCACGCCAGCCCTCCACCTCCCATGCCAGCCTCCACCTCCCACGCCAGCCTCCACCTCCCACGCCAGCCTCCACCTCCCACAACAGCCCCCACCTCCCACTCCAGCCTCCACCTCCCACAACAGCCCCCACCTCCCACGCCAGCCTCCACCTCCCACGCCAGCCTCCACCTCCCACGCCAGCCTCCACCTCCCACGACAGCCCCCACCTCCCACTCCAGCCTCCACCTCCCACGCCAGCCTCCACCTCCCACTCCAGCCTCCACCTCCCACGACAGCCCCCACCTCCCACTGCAGCCTCCACCTCCCACGCCAGCCTCCACCTCCCACGCCAGCCTCCACCTCCCACGCCAGCCTCCACCTCCCACTGCAGCCCCCACCTCCCACGCCAGCCTCCACCTCCCACTCCAGCCCTCCACCTCCCACTCCAGCCTCCACCTCCCACTCCAGCCTCCACCTCCCACTCCAGCCCCCACCTCCCACTGCAGCCCCCACCTCCCACTGCAGCCTCCACCTCCCACTCCAGCCTCCACCTCCCACTCCAGCCTCCACCTCCCACTCCAGCCCTCCACCTCCCACTCCAGCCCCCACCTCCCACTGCAGCCTCCACCTCCCACTGCAGCCTCCACCTCCCACGCCAGCCTCCACCTCCCACGCCAACCCTCCACCTCCCACTCCAGCCTCCACCTCCCACTCCAGCCTCCACCTCCCACGCCACTCCACCTCTCCCAGCCAGCCTCCACCTCCCACGCCACTCCACCTCTCCCAGCCAGCCACGCTCTTTCCTGTGTGGACTCCCTTCTCCTTCTGCAGTTCCTGGCCCAGGCCACAGGTCCTTTAGGGGAGACTTGGTGCCACCTCCTCCAGCAGTCCTCCTTGCTCTCCAGGCTGGGATGGACACCACCTACCCTTCTTCAGCAACGGGGTTCCCCCAACATGGCTCTGATGGCAGGTGCCACTGCAGTCTCACTGGTCCGTGGGGACGGCACCTGCCAGTTCGTGGTCTTGGCTCTGGTCACTGCATTCACTGACCCATGAACAGCTGTCCCTGAGTGCCGGGTGAGTGCTTTGGACGGGGAGGATGTGGCATGTCCCCTTCCGCTCTATCTTGTGGTGGTCCCCGGACGGCGAGCTCCTGCCTGCTGACCAAGGTCAATGCCCTTTCCAACGGCCTTCATTAGCAAGTGGCATCTTGCTGAGTCAGCCGGGACCTCCACACGGCTCTGTTCAGGGTCACTAGGTCCCTGGAGAATGTGGCCGAGGGCAGTGGGCTGACAACAGGGGCCATTGTCCTCGCTGCTTCGGATGGAGTCGGCCCAGGCCCATCTGGACAGGGCAAGGGTCATGACCGCAGTGCCCCAGAGAGGTCCTCCGAGCTGCAGCGTGGCCAGGCCGGAAGGTGGGGGCACAGATGGGCTGCTGGAGTGAGGGGCCCCCGGGGACCCAGGAGAGGCGCTTCACCTCCACCCCACCTCTGGCCCCACGAGGACTCTGGTACAGCCTCCCTGGTGCAGGGTCCAGCCACAGGTCCAACAGTGGCCTGGCCCCTTCCACAGTGTCCCCTCCACTCTGGACACCTGAGGTTCTAACCCAAGTTGGTGGCCTGTGGGCTGACCTTCTGGAGAGGTGGACCCCGGGGGCTTGCACCCCCCACCGTCCTGCCTGGGTCTCACCCGGCTCCTGAGGCCCAGCCGTGCACGTCCACCAGGCCCATAGCCAGGGTTAGAAGACCCAGGGGCCACTGCATCCTGCCAGGCACCAGCTGGGGGCTGGCTGCTCTCCCTGGAGTCGGGAGCCCCCAGGGCCGGCTCTGCCCAGAGCTTCCGGAAGGCTCTGCTCCCCGGCCGGGCTGGGCCCCTGGGCCTTCTCCGTGGGCTGCTCCAGGCTGCCTCCCTTCCACGGGCCGTCCCTGCATGACAGCCTGGGGACCGGAGCTCAGTGCTGCACCCGGGGGGCCAGACCTGGGCTCACACACGTGCACATGTGAGGCCTGCGTCCCCCGCCTGCCCCACACGGGCACGCCCCCAGAGCCCCCAGGTGAGCCGTCCCGGGCCACGGGGGCCAGAGTCCCGGCTCAGACACCTGACAAGTGGAGACCCGTCTGGGGCCTGCCGCTCCGGAAAAGCTGCTAATTAAGATGCCTCTTGTCTCCGCACCTCAGACCCTTGTCCCGTCACCGATCAGGTTACAGGGAGTGAGTGACAGGTCGAAGGTGCCGTCTCGGGGACGTGGGGAGGCAGGAGAGGACTGAAACGCTGCCTGGCCCGGGGCTGCCTTGTGTCCTGGGGAACCTCTGCAGCCAGAGCAGCGCTGGGGGCCGGCCAGGCCTGCAGTGCGGCCCACAGTGGGCCTCTTGGACACCAGCATGGCCGGAAGCCCGTGGCCTCACCCCACAGCATTAATCACGCACGTCTCTGCCGTGACCCTGGTCCCCGTTAGCCGTCAACGCCCCTACTGTGCGCAGGGTCCTGCGCTGGGCACTGGGTGCAGCAGGTAGGTGGACCTGGCCCTGCACACTCCCCCATGTGCCCGGGTGGACGGAGTGCTGGAGGCAGGAGGCAAGTCACAGGTAGGAACTGCCCCCAGGGAGACTCCGTCCCCTGCCAGCAGCCCCCAGCAGAGCCAGGCAGCGGGGTGGGGGGGACACCCGAGGACCCACCAGGAAACGCACGGCCATCAGTGGACCCCGGAGCGGAGGCTGGGGAGCCCCAGCCTCGAGCAATGGGACTTTAGCAGAGCCTGGAGCAGATGGGGAGCAGGGCCACCCAGGAGGACCCAGGGGGACTGAGGCTGGGTCCTGGGACAGCACCAGGGCTTCCTGCTGTGAGCCAGTGGGCGGGGCAGGAAGGACTGGGGGAGGTTGCCCTCAGGGACCTGGGGACACGCCAGTTTGGAGAAAGGACTGTAGGTCCAGGAGGAGGTAGCCCTGAGCAGGTGGCTGTGCAGGAGATGGTGGCCCTGTGCTGGACGTCGGGCCGGCTCTTGAGGGGCCTGCCCCCTCCCCCCGTCCTCTCCTTTCAATACTCTGCAGGGAGAGAGCGTCCTTGCTCCTGGCCGCTCATCCCACCCTGGGTCCTGGGACAGGAGGTGGCCAGGCTCCACTGAGCTGTGGACCTTGGATCTGGGGGTGGTTGTTACCCGGGCGAAGCTGACTGATTCATCCTGCCTAAGGGCCTTGGATGCCTTGGACAGTGTAGGTAGTGAGCCTGGTCCAGAGCCAGAGTCCACAGGGAAGCGCCTGACAGCTCCTGCGTCAAGGGCCAAGCGGACACTCGGCCAGAAGCAGGCCCCGGACCCTGCCCCCGTCCCTCCACTTCACTCCTCTTTGTTTCATGTATTTTTTCACCACTACCTCAACAAAGGATTTGAGTCACCTATAACATGAAGCACATTGACCAACATAACAACATCCAAACAGAATCTATTCTTCCAAAGAACAATGGAGTGTGCACAGTCTAATGGAAAGAGCCAGCCTGTTGAGCTTCCTGGCAGCCAAGGAGAAAACAAACCATGATCAAGTTTACAGTCTCCCTTCAGGGACTGGAGGAAGCGTGTTTTCCATCATTTTTCTTTAGTGGAGGTCTCACCATGCACCCGGTTAACACCGGAATTCCCCCGGAGGACGATGGCAGGGGCCCGCCGTGATGAATGAAGCTACCAGCCAGGTTTTCCCACAGCATGATTGGTGCCTCGTTTTCCACCGGCTGCCGGTTCGAGGTTCTGCCTCAGAGCCAGCTGTTGATGACATCTCCAGGCTCAAGTGGAAACAAGCCCTGGGATTATCTCTCCATTTGGGGTCAAAAGGCATGAATTTCAGCAGCAAAATGGCCCACGCTGCAATCTTGGTTTTCTGCCTGAGCTGGTGATCTCTGGGGCCGGCCCGGGGCCTCTCGCCACATTGCCCGTGAGCGCTGGTAAATCTTCTGACAGGAGTCATTGTCTGTGGCAGGCCCTAAACGACTTCTCTAAACGGGGTCATTCATCTGACCATAATGGGAGGCGGGCGGCCGGGCCCTGCTGATGGGACGATTTCACACTGATGACCTGTCTGGTCCCTGCTTTTCACGCTGAATGCCGCCAGCCGCCCCTACAGCAGGGGAGGGCTGCCCGGGAGGGCGGGCGGGGTCCCGGGAGGGAGGCCGGTGCAGAGGACGGGGGAGGGGCTTCTCTCTTGGCACCGGCCCCCGGCTTTGCCTTCCGTCTCGGGGTTCCCATCTGAGAAATGGGAAGAGCGCGGATTCTGGGGGCTCTGACCACCGGCCAGGCGCTTCCCTCCAGGGCTGAGGACCGGACAGTGCCCCCGTCCTCGGCAAGTGTCGCAGAGTGGGGTGCCCGGCAGGCGCTGGGTGCTGAGGAGCCTGCTGGGCGGCACCTGTGCTGGGGGCACTAGGAACACGGAGGCAGGCCCCCTGCGGCCCTGGACACGGGGCATGGTGGCCAGAAACACCCCAGGCCCTCCCAGGGGTCACTTCAGCTTCCGTGAGGCTCCCAGAGGGGTCTTGTGCAGAGCCGCCGAGCTCCGTGCGGGCCTCTGTGTGGGCTGAAGGGAGGTGTGCCCGGCCGGCCCTGCTCAGTGGCGCAGTCCCCTGGACAGTATGGAGAAGAGGCCCTTCAGCCCCAGGCAGGCCAGGCGTCCACGTCTGGAGGTGGCTTCCGGCTGGCGGAGTCCACAGGGAGGCTGGGGGTCTCCTTGGCCCCCTCTCTTCCCTCCAGGCCACAGGCTCTGCGTGGGGACTCCACCGCTGGCCTCCTCTGATGCTGACCACCTCCCAGAGCACCCCACCCTCCAGGGGAAAGCAAACTCCTGTGTGAATTTGGGGGGCAGCCACACACCCCACGGAGACACCTGCCGACAGTGGTGCTGGTCCTCGTCACTGCAGGGCAACACCCAGTGGGTTAAACACACACCGTGAGCCTGACGCCACCATCTCTGCCCAGGCTGTTTCCTCGTTCCTGGGAGGGTTAGTGTGATATGTCCCTTGCCCGGGACACCAGGTGCCAGGTACTTGGGAAAGCATGATCTTGGGTGCTGCTGCAAGGGTGTGGATCCGTACACTGCCCAGACACCGGTGGGCCACACCCAAGCAGGTGAAAGCCCACATAGAGCAGAAGGGAGCCCTGCCACCACTGCCCACAGCTGGGACTTGGGCCCTTCCTGGCACCACGGCAGCTTCTGGCCTTCAGCTACCCCTGGGACATGATCCTCACGGGTTTGGGATTTTCCAGCCTCCCCAGCCCTCTAAGCCAACGTCTCCCAGCGTGTCCGTCCTGTGACTCATATGTCCACTCTGCCGGGTCACCACACGCTGCTCTGGCTTCTGTGTGCTGGAGAAGCCGACCCTCACAGTCCGCCCCTGCACTCTGTGCCCACCGAGGGAAGACCCCGCAGTCCTCCAGCCTCACAGGGCTCCACATGTGGCCCTGCGGAGCCAGCAGCGGCTTCTCCTGGGACGCCGGTGTCCCCGTGAGGCTGGCATGGCGCCGCCGAGCAGGTGCGCGGAGCAGGCCGAGCTCTCAGGAGGGGGCCATGGAGGTGCCAAAGGAAAAATGAGGAAGTTCCATGAGACACGGTGAAAGGGATCCGCGCCCCAGGACTGAAGCCCGGTGGCGCCTTCCGGGCTGACGGCTGCAGGGCACAGTCCCCCAGAGCCTCCGCCCTGGGCGGGGTGGCCTCGGAGTGACTCGGTTGGCCGAGCCCCGCAGGACACCCACGCCAGGCCTCGTGTGCTGCCTGGTGTGTTTGGGGGCTGCCGGGGCGACTCCGTTTTGACCCCAGGCCCCTCCGCGGAGGAGACCGACGGCACTGAGCATCGCGAGTTCCCAGAGGGAGGTAGGTAGCTCTGGAGAACGTGAGAGGGACCCGGCCTGAGGGGGTGCTGGGGAGTGTGTGTCCGCCTGTGTCCGTGCTGGGTGAGTGTGACCGTGCCTACGTGTGTCTGTGTCTGGGTGTGTCCGTGCTGGGTGTGTGTGACCGTGCCTACGTGTGTCTGTGTCCTCCTGTGTCTGTGTCTGGGTGTGTGTGACCGTGCCTACGTGTGTCTGTGTCTGGGTGTGTGACCGTGCCTACGTGTGTCTGTGTCTGGGTGTGTGTGACCGTGCCTACGTGTGTCTGTGTCTGGGTGTGTCCGTGCTGGGTGAGTGTGACCGTGCCTACGTGTGTCTGTGTCTGGGTGTGTGACCGTGCCTACGTGTGTCTGTGTCTGGGTGTGTGTGACCGTGCCTACGTGTGTCTGTGTCTGGGTGTGTCCGTGCTGCGTGAGTGTGACCGTGCCTACGTGTGTCTGTGTCTGGGTGTGTGTGACCGTGCCTACGTGTGTCTGTGTCTGGGTGTGTCCATGCTGGGTGTGTGTGACCGTGCCTACGTGTGTCTGTGTCTGGGTGGTCCGTGTCTGGGTGTGTGTCTGTGTCTGGGTGTGACCGTGTCAGGGTGTGTGTGTCTGTGTCTGGGTGTGTGTGTCCACCTGTGTCCGTGCTGGGTGTGTGTGACCGTGACTATGTGTGTCTGTGTCTGGGTGGTCCGTGTTTGGGTGTGTGTGTGTGTCTGCGTGTCTGTGTGTGTGTGTGTGTGTCTGTGTCTGCGTGTTTGTGTGTGTGTGTCTGCGTGTCTGTTTCTGGGTGTGTGTGTCCGCCTGTGTCCGTGCTGGGTGTGTGTGACCATGCCTATGTGTGTCTGTGTCTGGGTGGTCCATGTCTGGGTGTGTGTGTGTGTCTGCGGGCATGTTTGTGTGTGTGTGTCTGCGTGTCTGTGTGTGTGTGTGCGTGTGTGTGTGGCTGGGTGTGCCTGAGTATCCGTGTTTGAGTGTGTGGGAAACAATTGGAAACACTTAGGAATTCCGAAACAAGGTCCCTATCATCCTAACAGTTGGGTCACCTGCCCCAGGCTCAGGCAGACCTCTCACTGTCCCCTGTGGGATAGGTCCCTTGCCCGGGACACCAGGCAAGGTTTGGTGTCGACACGTGGGAGGGGGCTGGGACCTTGTGGCCCGACGCTAGGTCAGTAGACCCCGGCCTCCAGGAGGAGGACGGGGTGCCCATGGCAGCCACAGACCGGGCAGCCCAGGAGAGGCCCTCTGGGTGGCCCTGTGGAGCCCGGCCGTGGCGCCCCAGCAGGCCAGTCAGCCTGCGTCACGGGAGCCGCCAACTGGCCCTTACGACACGCGGCTCTTTAGGGCAAGGGGCGCGACGGCCCTCCATCCTGTCAAAGTCTCCGGGGGGGCGTGACGCTGCCGAGCTCAGGTGACCAGCCCTGAGACTCACAGCCGCCCCAGACGGCCCGCGCCCCAGGTGAGGGGGACTGGGCTCTGATGTGCACTGGGCAAGCTGGCGAGGCCCTGGCAGGTGGCATCTGTGCTGACGGCTCCTTTCCCTCCCTACCCAGCCCCGCTGCAGAGAGCTGACCCCCGGCCCACACTCACCCTGGCTCTCCAGACGCCTGGAGACGGCCTCAGGACCATGGAGACCCGGGAATCTGCCAAACTGCCACTGCTGCTCCCAGTTTTGGGGGACCCCAAGGCTCTGGAGCCCCGTGTCCTCATCTGTGAAATGGGCCCTCATCCAGCAAGGCCAGACTTGTCCCCTTCTGTGCTCCAGCCTCCTGTCCCCTGGGCCTGCCCACCCTCCCTACTCTCCTGACGGCCACCAGCTGCCCACTGTGACCCCTGCCCCTCGCTGCACAGCCCTGGGGGCCGAGCCTCCTCCTGTCCGCCAGGATGGTGGCTCAGTGTGTGTCCTGTAACACCTGCCATCATCACCATGTGGACGTGTGAGATTCGGTGGCTTCAGGTCCCCCACAATGCTTACCCTCCCGGCGTCTGGGTCTGGGACTCCCCGTCCCCGGTCACGCGCCTCCGCGGGGCCAACACAATCTGCCCTCTGCACTCGCCTGAGCTCCGTCCCGGGGTCCCACAGCTGCAGGTGGACACTGTCCTCTATCACTGCACCTGGTGGACCAAGTGCAGTGCTTCCTTCTCACCGGTGCCTACACACAGGCGCCCTTTACGGAGTGCAGACGCTGCGTCCCAGTCCCAGTGACCTGCAGTGATTTGAAGCCTACAGGGGGACACATGCAGGTCCAAGGATGTGGCATCTGTGGATATGGTGTCTGTGGGGGCCCTGGAACCAACTGAGGGACGTGGTCCTCGGGAGGTTGTCGAGCGCCCTCTACGCGCCACCCGGGCTGCAGAGGCTCTGTCTCCCTGGGGCCACGCCTGCCCCTGTGGCGGGACCTGGGGCAGGTGCCTGAGAGCGGACCCTGTCCTCTGAGGCTGCCCGCGGGGCGAGCGTGGGGGGTGTGTGCCAGGGTGGGCCCTCAAGCTCTTCCTGGCTCCTGGGGCCAGCGGGGCCGCAGCTCCTGCTCCTCCCTCGGTTTGTCCTCCCTTAACAGCAGCGGAGCTCGGCCGGCCCTTGGCCACCTGAACAAAGACCTCGTTCCCCAGACTCCCTTGCAGCTGGGGTGGCCTCAGTGGTGGGGCAGTGGTGCCCTTCCCCCTCCCGGGGGAGTGTGGAGGTGACCACTGGGCCTCTGGGGAGCAGGCGCCCTTGGCAGAGGCTCGCTCGTCCACGCTCTCAGGCAGCAGCCCAGCGTGCAAGGGGCCATGCCACACATGACATTGGCAGGAAAGTCCCTGAGTGGGGGAATGTCCCAGGTCCTTCCCCATCTCTGCAGCCTGCAGCCTGGACTGAGCCTGGACTGAGCCTGGACCCAGGTAGGGGAATCCTGGGTGGTGACGGTGCCCAGCCGGGCAGGGCTGCGAGATGCCCAGGTGTTCCGCCCAGCTGGTCATCCTGGTTTCTCTCTCTGTCCTGAGCAGGACACCCCTCCTCCCTCTCGGAGCCAGAAGTCGGGGACCCTGGGAGCAGTGGGGGCTTCTGAGGCTGAGGGCGCGGCCTGGACTATGGCTGACGTGGGTGAGGCGCCTGGCCAGGGCAGCCACCTCACCATGTGTGAGCTCCCGGCTTCAGGGCAGGCGGGCGCTGGCGCTGGTGCTGTCTGGGTCCCTTTCAAGGCCCGGAGGCCTTGTGTGCTGAGCCTGGCCACCTTCTTCCTGGGCTGACTGAAGCAGGGGCCAGAGCCTTCCGAGTGCCCCCCAGCCCAGGGCACGTGCAGCGTGGGAGAGAAGATGGGGGCCGCTCGGCCTGCATGTGAGGTGACAGCCTAAGACGGACTTGAACCTTGGAGGCCCCAATGTGGAGTCGCTCTGCTCGGTTCAGTCCCCTCCTGGAATTGGGATGGGCCCCTCTTGGCTTCTTGAGGAGAGGATCGGCCCAGAAGCCACCAGAGGTGCTGGGACTCAGCACAAGGACACTGGTCCTGGTGCTGCCGGAGGGACACCACACCCTGGGGCCGGCTTCAGCCCTCGGCACCGGGTGGCCTCAGATTCAGGGACAACCCAGTTAGGATGACCTCATCTTGCCTTGACCATTTTCATCTGCAAAACCCTATGTCTAATAAGGTTGCGTCTTGAGGTCCCCGTGGACATGGTTTTGGGAGCTTTCCTCCCGCAGGTGACAGTGGTGTCCCTGGAGCCAGCCTGCCCTGAGCTCACAGTGCACGTCCTGCCCTTCCACAGGGCCCGCCGGAGAGCAGTGTCCAGGTCCCAGCTGGGCTGGGCTGCCCAGGTATCTTCTCCGATTCTGGAACCTTCTTTCTCGGGCACCATTTGCTCTCCAATCAGCCTTCACCAGGTTCTGGGCGGAGTCAGGCCTGGAGCTGGGCAGTGGGGTAGGGTGGACACGAAGCCCCCGCCCGCTTTCTCAGGCCACGCCACCCTTGACCAATTTTCAGAAAGAGGAAATGTGACAGGAATTTGAGAGCGTGACCCAGCGCAGGGGCCTCCTGCTGGAGTCGGTCGGGGAAAATGCACATCCCTGACTTCAAGACACCCACCCAAGTGTCTCCAGGGAGGGCAGGCTGGGGGCAGCCTGTCTGTGGGTCCCCACGACCCCTGCCTCTCGGTGCCCGCCTCACTAGGAGACACGAGTGGCCATCTCCACTCCATGGCTGAGGAAGCAGGCCCCGGAGCTGGCGCTTGTGCCCCAGGCTGCTCCCACGCTGGTGGAGGCAGAGCGCGGGCCCACCCAAGGCCCGGGACCCAGGCTGCCTCCTGCAGCTGCCAGCGCCCCACAGAGGCGCCCACCCAGTCGCTCACACCAGCACACGGGGTCTCCGCCGTTGCCCTGCCCGGGCTGTGCTGTCGGGGCCCAGTGTAGGTGGGGAGGGCCGAGGAGGGGTGGCCTTTCCTGCCACCCGTCCATGGTGCCCCATTGGTCTGTCCCTCCACTGTTGGGGGAGGACTCTGCCTCCGTCCGTGGTCCTGCGCACTACTCCAGGCCCCTAGCCCTGCTCCGACAGCTCTCCCGGGCCCTGGCTTGTCCCCAGGTCTCCTTGCCCTCCATCCAGACTGACTTCACCCTGACCTACTCCAGGTCCCCAGGGCGACCCTCCCTCTCCCTGATCCCCCAAGGTGTCCAGCTCCTCTGCTTGGTGGCCAGGGCCCTCTGCGTGTGGGGCCACCGTGGCTAAGGCTGGTCTTCCCGCGCAGATGCCCATTCCTGACGGCCCGTCCACCGGCCCCTTCCTTCTCCTTCTTTCTCTTCGCTGACTGGGAGGTGGAGAGGACGCGGGCAGTGGGCGGGGCCAGCGCAGCCAGGTCATTCCCGGGGTCTCTATGGGACCTTCACAAGTGGCAGCAACTCCTCCACCTTCCGTCTCACCTGCTGGGTCGGAGCCTCAGGGCCTGCACGGCCTGTGAGCAGCTGCGTCGGCTCCTCCTGGCCCCCCGCCCCGCCCCCCTGTGCTGAGGAGGGCCAGCTCGGGCAGTGCCAACAGGGAGGGGTGGTGTCCCGGCCAGGTGTGCCCGCAGGCCTGGGACCCCGCAGTACAGTTCCTTCCACAGCTTGTTTTCCCTGCAGCCACATGGAAGCACAGATTCTGTGCCCAGAAGGATGACCCTGGAAAGGGAGGTGGCTGCTGCCCTCAGGCCAGCAGAAGCTGTCACCATGTCCCCTGCTGCCCTCTGAGCGTGCTTTCCTGAGGTCGATGGCTGGTCAGTCAGCTGGCAATGTGATCCTAATGGCTGCAGAGTTAAATGCCTAGGCACATGTTCATCTGGACAGCCATGGGGGTGGACAGAGCCTGGGTAGGCCCGGGGCGAGTGGCCCTAATGGAGCCGTATTGACCAGGCCGCAGAGACCACAGCCAGGGTTGGGTGTCACTGTGCAGCCTGGGAACAGAATGGGGGTTTATGGATTTCAGTGCTTTATAGGTTTGGGTTAAAAGAAAATAACAACAACAAGACAGTGACCTCTCTTCCCCCCAGATCAATACACCCTTTTCAGCCAGCGTGGTCTCCGATAGCCATCAGCGTCGTCTCTGGAGAGGTGTGTAAATGCCCACGTTGGACATATTAATGTCTGATTATAACCAGGGCCTTGGACATGCGGAGCGTGCGTGTGCGTCTGCCCCGGGCCACCTTCCTGGCCTCCACACACCATGCATGCCCAGTAAAACCCTTCGCAGATTTCATCTTCTTTTGAGGAAGTTTTAAGTGACTAAGAAAAGGCCAGTGGGCATCCAGATCACCAAAGATCCAGGCTGGTGTCGTCGGCCCGCCTCCCAGCCTCAGGGGACTGTGCAGTTTGTGCCCACCCTATACTGCGAATCACGGAGGGAGGCAGAGCGTGATGTGACCCTGTTCTAAAGAAGGGAAGTAGGCCTTGGGACATCTGGCCATCAAGGCCACTCTGTGTGGAGTCCAGATCAGCAGCTCAGTCTCTGGCTGTGAGTAGCCTGCGGTGGAGGGAGAGGGAGGGTCGGAGCCTCATCTCTGCGACTCTGCACAGGAGCTGTTGGCCAGGCCCGAGAGGAGCAGAGCAGCGCTGGGCTGGTCTCTCTCTAGAGCACCCTGGCAGGCCCAGCCTCCTGCACCCACCTTCCACCCGCCATGACCCCCCTGCCCTCCCCACCACTCCCGCCACCTGCAGGGCAGCGATGGACAAGGTGAGGGTTCTCACAAGAACAGAGTGGACAGCAGCCCGACTCGCACCCCTGGGCACCCCAGGCTCCCATCTCTGGCTCCTCTCGACTGGCCCCCTTTGCCATCTCCTTGAGTGGCCAGAGTGACCTTCTGGAGGTCAGCACTGACTCAGTCTCAACTGCCAGATGAAGTGCACTCTCCACTAGCATTCAACCAGCGCACCGGTCTGCCTCTGCTGACCTTGTCGCCCCACCACACCACCCTCGAGTTCCTGCCCACTGTTCACGACTACACCAGGGAACATCCCGCACACGGGGGCCTTGACTCGGAGGATGTGTTTGTGCTGGCCACCACTCTCCAACCACTGCACCATAGCCACTACCATCACCACCACCATCACTACCACCACCATCACCATTAGCATCACCACCATCACCACCACCACCACCACCATCACCACCATCACCACCACCATCATCACCACCACCATCACCACCATAACCACCATCACCACCACCATCATCACCACCACCATCATCACCACCAACACCACCATCACCACCACCAACACCACCAACACCACCAGCACCATAACCACCATAACCACCATAACCACCACAATCACCACCATCACCATCACCATCACCATTAGCATCATCTCCATCACCACCACCACCACCACCACCAACACCACCATCACCATAAGCACCATAACCATCACAATCACCACCACCACCACCACCACTACCACCATCACCATTAGCATCACCATCATCACCACCACCACCACCCCCACCACCACCATAACCACTATATCCACCATTACCACCACAATCACCACCATCACCACCACCACCACCACCACTATCACCACCATAACCACCATCACCACTATTACCACCACCATCAACACCATAACCAACATAACCACCATAACCACCACAATCACCACCATCACCACAACCATCACCACCATCACCACCATCACCACTATAACCACCATTACCATCACCACCATCACCATCACCATTAGCATCACCACCATCACCATCACCACCATCACCATCATCACCATCATCACCACCACCACAATCATCACCATTACCACCATCACCATCACCACCACCACCATCACCATCACCACCAGTGTCACCACCACCACCACCATCACCATCACCACCAGTGTCACCACCACCATCACCATCACCATCACCACCAGTGTCATTACTACCACCACCATCACCACCACCATCACCACCATCATTATCACCACCATCACCACCACCATCATCACCACCATCACCACCATCACCACCATCACCACCACCATCACCACCACCATCACCGCCATCATCACCACCACCATTACCACCACCATCACCATCACCACCATCACCATCACCATCACCACCATCACCACCACCATCACCACCACCATTACCACCACCATCACCATCACCACCATCACCACCACCATCACCACCACCATTACCACCACCATCACCATCACCACCATCACCATCACCATCACCACCACCATCACCACACAGAAACTAGGGTGCAGGCTCCATGAGGACGAGGGCTGTAGCGGTTGTCCTGTTTGCTCTCTGTGTCACAGGCCCTAGTGGGAGCATGGTGCAGTGATGATGTTCCTCGAATCTTTGCTGAACGGCCAGTCGACGTCTGTGAACTCACCCTACACTGGGTGCTTTACTAACCGACCCTGGTCTTCAGGACATGACCCCAGGACCATGTGATAACCCACAGTTTTAGAGAAAGAGACCAAAGAACAGAGAGGACAGTGACCTTCTCAATTCTCTTGTCACAGCAGCACGACCCATGCAGGTTCTTCTAGCAGAATGATGACCCAAGTCCCATCATAGCAGAGTCACTGCTGCCCTGCCCAGCACTGCCCAGGCTATGTGGCCTCCTGGGCCTCCCCAGACTGTGTGGCCTGCGCCTGGGGCAGCACTGAAGGTCTGCAGTGGCCCTCGTGTCCTGACCTCCTGAGCACCTCCTGTGTGGCTCCCAGAGGGCTGGCCAGGAAGGAGATGGGTCAGGACACCAGTTGGGGTTCTGGGTGCAGGTGGGGTGTGAGATGAGGCTGGGAGCAGGGGCAGCCGCCCTGTGCAGGGTGGAGGGCCAGGCCTGCCGTCTGCCCTGCAGCACCCTCCACCCTGCGTGTGTGCCCCTCTCAGGGGGCAGGTGGACCTGGCTTCCAGCACAGTTGGTGGGTGCTTTGGGGGCAGCATGACCGTGGAGAGGGCCGCATCCTCTTTGGTCCTCGGTCTCCCTTCCTGCCCCGAGGGCCCTACGAGGGCTGTTTCTGTGGCCATCTGAGCTGGAGCCGTCTGGCTGCCCCTGTTGGCAGTTAAATGAACACAAACATGTTTGACACTAAATAATTAATTCTCGTCCTGTGATAAAAATGTTGTCTGTTGTGTCCAGCCCCTCCCAGCAACAAAGCTTTTCTGTGGAAACCTGACTCTTAACCATTGTCCCCAGGCTGCCAGGAGGGGTGTCCAGCTGCCAGGGAAGCAGCCCCAACTGTTCCCAGGCATTGCTGGGCCCTGAGGCCAGCTGCTGCCCAGCTGCCTGCTCTGTCCTCTGCATGGGACTGTGCTGGCCACTGCCGGTGCTGCCCCTTGGCAAATGACCCTCAAGGCTGGGGCAGGAAGCAGGTCAGGGTGGGGATGCCCCCTGATACCCAGCCTGGTGGGCAGAGACCCACTGTGGGACCACTGGTGAATGAGACAGGTAAGGCCCAGGGCAGGGCAGGTGGCTACACCGGCTGCCTTCCCACCGAGGGGGGACGCCGGGGCATGGGCCTGTCCTCGGGGGCTGCAGAGAAGCAGGCTGTGGCCTGCGTCAGGTAGGGATCTGGCAGGCAGTCCACCGGTGCTCAGTGCTGGCTCCGTCTGCAGGAAGTGCCTCACGTCACCTGTGACCTGACTTCTGTGGGTTCTGCTCACTGGGGGAACCTCACCTGAGCCTTGCTTCTGTCCCTCTGAGGCAGCCCACTTCCATCCTGGTGCCTCGCTTCCTGTGCCTCGCTTCCTTACCTATCAACTTCGACATGAGGGCGTGAGGAGGGACAGGGCCCTTGACTCCCCCCCAGGCCTGGCGGCTCACCACGGGGAGGGGGGCTCAGGGTCCCTCTGGCCCCGCTCAGGAGCATTGCTGTTGTGAATGTGCCTGCTCTCCTCCCCCTATGCCTGGCCAATAGACGCCAGAGCGAGCCGCTGCCCCTGAGCCTCGGCCCTGTGCTGTAGCTCCAATGCAGGACAGGGAGAACTTCAAAGCACCATCCTGGGTCTCTTGGGTGACCAGTGGCTTAGGAGCCCCAGGCCTGGGGGCCTCTCTGTTTCCCCTCCTGGGGACTCCATCCCAGGGCCTCTGCATCTGCCTGGGGCTCCCTTTCATCTGGACCCAGCTGCCCCCCATGCCCCGAGTGTGCACTGCAATCATGGAGGCCCAGGGCGAGCCCACACCTATGGTGATCAGGGCCACCCTGAGCACCAGCCCAGCCACACGTGGTCGGGGTGCGTCCACTGGCCTGCAGGGGCTGGCCCTTCTGACTTCCCCCACATCTCCTGAGTGTGGCCATCATTTTTAGCAAATGATTCATATTGACCTTGCCTGGTCAAGGTCAGGGGGTACATGGGGGCTGGCTCTTAGTAGTGGCAATTATAGCGTTTCCACATCCTCAAAGAGGCCCTGGTGGGAGGCCAGAGGTGCTGCTTGTGAGGCCTGCTGACCCCAGGTGGGCTCTTCCTGCCCTGCCTGCTCAGGATCGGGGAGCCAGTCCACTCCGCCCACGTCAGCTCACAAGTGGGGGCAAGCCGCCTGGACCCTGGGGATTCCATTGTTCCTGGTGCCGGAAGCCAGGATGAACACTGATGGGAGAGGCAGGACTGTCCAGGGCCAGGGACAGTGACAATTGTCTGCCTAGCTGCACTCACTCTGTGTGAGGCTGTGTCTTAATACCATGGCCACTGGTTGGAGCTGGTGGGGGGACAGAGTGACTTCCCCAGGTCTCAGCCAAACAGCATCCTTCCTCTTCTCACCAGGACCCGATCCACGGCCACCGTCCAGTCCTCACTCTTCAGGGAACTGAGGCCCAAGCAGGAGCAGGCCTTGGGTCACTTCAGAGCCCTGAGGTGTGCAGAGGAGCATCCCCGCGTGGCCATGGAGGGATTGGCAGGGCTGTGGCGAGGGCCGTCCTCCTGGGGGATCCTGGGTCTCGCAGTCCGGCTTCTGAAACCAGGGACAGTGGCCGGTGGCGGCAGAGGGGCACCACACCCTCCTGCTTCCAGTCCACAGGAAGGGGCCCCTCGTCTCAGAGACAGGCCTTAACCTGCACATGGCCCCTGCAGCAGCAGGCCTGGGACACACCTGGGCAGCCTGGCCAGGGTGCTCTGTGACCACACCTGCTCTTCCCGCTGTCCCACCTGGGTGCGGGGTCACGAGTTCTGGCCTCTCCGGTGCCTCCCACCCAGGCCTCACTAGTGCCAACCAGGGCCAGAGGGAGGCTGCCGGTCCTTCCAGACCAGCCCCTGGGGCAGAGCTGACTGCAGGGGGAGAGGGTTTCAGAGGGGCCATGGAGCTGTGGGGCGGGGACCGCTCACAGGTTCCTGGGGCAGGGGTGGGACAGGTACTAGGAGCAGGGCCGGGCCAGGGCTTACCCCACGGAGGGCAGGGGAGAGGAAGAGTCCTCCCACCTGTCCAGCAGCGACACCGGACACCGAGGAGGGGACTGGGGTGGGGCCCCTCTGGGGGTCCCTGCTGTGCCAGGGAGGGCTACAGCGTTTTGAAGTCCTCTTTAGGGGGCTGCAGGGGACGCTCCCACAGACCTGGCAGCGAGCTGTGCTCTGGGGCTCTGCAGGACCAGAGGAAGGATCGGCCTCGGGAGGCCTCGGCAGAGTGCTCACAAAGTGCTTGGCTCCCGACGGGGAGGGGAGAGGGCGGTGGGCAGGAGGCCACGGTGGGGAGGCCCGAGCGCTGGCCTCCCACCCCTGGCAGCCCTGAGCTCCACTCGCTGTGTCCTCAGCAGAGGAGCCCCGAGGCGGAGTCAGAGGTTGCGGGGACAGGGACGTGGGCAGAGACGGTTTTCCTAAGGCACCCTGCTCGTCACCTCTGCAGAGCTGCAGGGGCAGGTGTGAGGAGCTGGCAGCCAGGGGCTGGGCCGGAGGCCGAGGGTGCCAGGCCTGGGCTCTGCCCTCTCCTCAGGCCCCTCCACCCGGTTGTGCCCCCCTCTCGGGGACTCAGCCCACACCTCTCTTCCCCAGCATCTCACCTGGCTTCCCCATAGGCTGGGGACCTCCCCTGCACCCCAAGCCAGCATGTCACAAGAGGCTGCTGGGGTCCTCCCAGATCAACTGCTGGCGCCCAGTGGGCAGGTCTCTTGCTGGGCCACCTGTGTCACCACGCCTGGGTCGAGGCTGGCCAGCACCCGTGTGATTGAATGAAGGGATGAATAATGGCACTGATGGGCTTGTGGCACCCAGGTGGGCACCTGTGGCACCCTAACAGAGCCTGAGGAGCAGCTGTCACCAGCCAGCCAGTCCTCTGTGTCCCCCAGACACGGTCACCTGTGCAGAGCAGCTCGAGGGCCTCTGTGCACGTGGGCACTCCTGGCTCTGCCACCTCCCTGCAGAGCGATGCAGGGCGGCCCCATGGCCTCCTCCTGGCTTCCTGGTGCCTGGGAGAGGGCTGGGGGAGGGACGTGAGCCCTGCCCAGAACTCTGTGCTCTCAGGGACAGCTCGGGTACCGGGGGCCTTGCAAGGGGTTAAGTGCCGAGCCCACAGTCCCAGAGGACGAGGCACTGGCCGCTGGCTCAGAGTCCTGTTTTCAGACCCTGGCTGATGGCTTTGTCTCTGTGGGACGGTAATGAAATAATGTTCCTGTGACATGGCTCTTGTCGCCTGAGAGTGTCTAAGTGCTTTATGAACAATTAATCGGGTCTGGCGCACTCCGGCGGCTGAGCATGATAGCCCCGAGGGCCCGTGGAGGCCGAGCGGGAGGAGCGGGCAGGGGGCCGGCTTTGGGCTCTCAGCTGGGCCCAGCCACCCGGAAGTCAGGGAGCTCGAGGGGAGGGGGCTCAGAGGACTCCGGCTGGACTGGGGGCTGAGAGCCTCTCCAGCCAGCCAAGCCTCATCCGGCTCCGGGTCCTGGGAGCTGCTGGACCAGCTCCTGTCTGCTGCGGCCTCAGCTCCCGTCTCTACCTGGGAAGGGTAATGGCCCAGTTCACAGGCCACCCCAGGACAGCCAGCATGTGGTGCCCGTGCCTGGCCTCGTGTTCATGGGGCACCAAGGCCTTAGGGCAGGGGCCTGTGGTCCTCCCTGGGCCGGCTGCCCTCCCTGGGGCCTGTGGTCCTCCCTAGGCCGGTTGCCCTCCTGGGATCTGCCCTTCTCTCTGCCCTGTCAGTCAGAGTTTCCCCCACAGGGGTGCACACAGTAGGTGTCTAATGCATGCTGGTGGAGTCACTGGTCTTACACCTGAGAACCCAATCTCAGATCCACAGAGTCACAGGCTCCTGGAGAAAGGGGGCCTCTGAGACCGTCTGGCCTGAGCTCTGGCCAGGCAGGGCTGTGGCCACCCACGCCCACTTGCACACCTGCCCTGACGGGGGGCTCACACCTGTCAGCTCTCACTGCCTTTGACCTTCCGGCTCCCTGCTCCTAGTCAGGGCCAAACAGCATGAAGGACACCTCTCCAGTTCCTGCCAAGTGCAAGATAGTCACATGCTTTCCTGAGACCGCCCCCGGCTTTCAGTCCCATCCCCCATCTAGGATCCCCCCTCCCCCTTCCCGCTAGCACCTGGAGAGGCTCCCGGGGACGTGCCATTGGCCCAGAGAGCTGGGCAGGCGCTGCACCTGTGGGCAGTGTCCATACAGGTCAGCACCAGGACCATAGGGACGGGATGAAGGCAGCCGATGTCCAGGCCACGTGACATCACTGGAGAGGAGAGGAGAGCTCGGTCCCCGCAGGCTCAGGCTGGGCCGTGTGGACAGCCAGGTTCAGGGAATCCCATTCGTCCGCAAGCACCAGCCTCAGCCGCCTGTCCCCGAGGAGTACCCTCCTGCGCACCCCCAGCGCGTCCTCAGCTCAGAGAGGCTCCTGGTGTCACCGCGAGGCGGCCTCACCCGAGGGCCTGGCAGTGCTCACTGCCTCTCCTGCCGCCCACGGAGACGGACAGCAACCCCTACCGTGAGACCACACGCCACACTGCGGTCCCTTCCCCACGGTGACGGGAGCCCCGGGCGGACGGCCAGGTGAGAGGCGCTTGTGACCTCAGGACACCTCCACCTCCCCCCATGCACCCCCTTCCAGGGCAGGACACCCAGGACAAGGTGATGGCAGGGACAAGGATCCCATGAGCTGTCCAAGTCCTCCACAGGACAGGAGCCAGGTGCTGGAGGGTGGCCTGGGACAGGTGCCCTGAAGCAGGCATCTTGGTGTCCAGGTCCTGGTCTCACGTGGCTGACCATTGACATAGTGACCCCAGCCCAACTAAGTAGCAGCTCTGTCCCCAATTCCCAGTGGATCGGTGACACCCCAAGCCTGGCAGTGGTGACTGAACGAGGGCAGGCTGATGTCAGGGCGTGTTGACGAGGAGGACAATCCTGATCCATGGGTCACTGAACTGCCCTGGGCACAAGCCCTTTCAGACATGGGCATGGCCTCACAGGGTAAGTGTCCTGCAGGGAGGGTGGCCGGGTTAGCTCAGGTCAGCCTGGAAAGGCCTCCCTGGCCGGGGACCTTTCGTCCCCCATGCCTGACATGTGGGGCCAGCAGAGGTCGGGGAAGAGCATGATGGGCAGAGGAACAGCGCTGCTCAGGCTCAGCGGCAGGAGCCTGTGGGTCTAGGAAGAGCCAGGTAGAGGGCAGGCTGAGTCCAGGACACTGGCCCTTGGACCTTGTTCAGCCTTCAGGGTTAATTCTGATCGGGGGCGAGGGGAAGAGGTGGGTGGAGGAGGCTGTGAGCCAGCGTGCAAGGTGGCTGATTTCAAAGGCAACATGAAGAGCCCCAGGTGAGTGGAGGAACAGAATAAGAATTCAAGTCAACTCCAGAGAGAGTTCCAGAGCGGCAGTCCCTCTGTCACTCCCCAGGAGCTGAGCGAGTGCTCGGGACCTGGTCATGTCAGGGCCACTTGATTGGCGGGTGGAGGGGCCACTTCCCTCTAGGAGTTCAAAGTGGTCGGTTTGAGGACTCAGACCCAATCAGAAACGCTCTACATCTGCAATCACAGCTTCTAACGGGCAAAATGTAGGCCAGGGGAGCGTCCCCAGCTTGTGACCTCAGTGTTAGCGGTGACAGATCTCCTATGGGTCTGAAGGTCAGGGTGAGGGCTAGGGTTGACCCTCCTGCCTGGGCATGTGCCCCACGGGCGTCGCCAGCCCTACAATGCTGGTGCAGGGACAGGGCTCCCGGGTCAAGTCTCCCGGGCTCTTGGCAGAGACTGGAGAGTCGAGATGGGCAGCAGGTGGGAGAGGGGAGGGGGACAAGCTCTGCTGCAGGGGGACAGCCCTGCGAGGGTGACCAGGCCACCTGTGCTGCCCCTAGCAGGCTGCTGCCCTCTGTGGGCGGGGCAGAGCATGACCCTGCAGTGCTGCCGGTGGCACCCTCTCCTGCTGGGGTACAGCTGGTTCCTCTGGGGGGAGCTGGCTGCCCCACCCGTCCCTGTCCCCCAGGTGTGTGCTCAGTGAATGAACGAATGAGAGAGCGGGTGGCCCGTGGGGTTGTGGGCACAAGAGCTGCTGGCACTGGGTGGCCAGCAAAGTCCACCTGCGCAGCTCCAGGCTGTGGCCAGCACAATCTTCTCGTCAAGCGGCCCTCCTGCCATGGGCCTCCCTGGCCCTGGGTCCACAGAGAAGTACCTCCAAAGCCCCCCCTCACTGTCCCACCTCGTACAGCCCCACCCAGGGTCACCTGTGGCCTCTGCTGCTGGATGGGAAGGGCTGATATGGGCACACACAGCTGCTGTACCTCCTGGTCACCACGTAGCCCTCTTCCTGATGGCAGCTTGGCCAAGCAGCTGGAAGGACCGTGTTTGGGAGACAGGGCTTGGACACAGCTCTGCAGTGACCTTTCCTATTCTGGCCACTTTGAAGTCTGGTCAGCCCACCTCCCACCCTGTCCTGCTGAGCCTGTAGCATTTCCCCTGGGATGTGGCCTTGGAGACAGAAGAGGCCACTGAGGCCAGCTCTGCTGCACCTCCCTGGTGCCTTGCTTCCTCTCTCTCCACAGAGTGACCGGTGGCCGTGGGATGGACTGAGCCCTGTGGGCGACACAGCCACACCCACCGAGGAACTCAGCTGGCCGCGGGCGCGTCCCTCCAGTGTGGACAACCTGCAGGCTGGCACTCCTAACGACCCGTGGACGGCCAGGCAGCGACGCTTGGAAGGTGTCCGCGTCCCTGCACAGGTGTGCCACCTGAGGGGAGGATGTGGCCGGGCACTGGGGCGCTGGGGCCACCTCACGTGAAGCCTCTGCAGCTTCACAAAATTCCGAGTGGCCGGCAGAGCCCAGCAGCCCATCCTCTCGGCCTTGGAGTCCTTTTAGACACAAGATGCCCGGCCAGGGCGCATCGATCTGGTCTCCTTGAGAGCACATTACCTCACTGGCGTTAATGCGCACAGGCTGCTCTGCTCGGCCCAGCTGCGGCCCCCGTGCCAGAGCCCTCCTCTCCAGCCCACAGGGAGGGCTCATCCTGGGGAAGCGGCCATGTCTCTGAGGGGCAGGTCACCTCTCCAAAGTGCTCAGAAGTGTTCAATTGCCCCCCGGGGACACCAGCTTCCCCTGCTAAGTGTCGCTCGGCCATCCGCAGGGCCCCTGGGCATCTAGCAACAAGTGTGATGAAATGCCCTCAGCTAAATGCTGAGTGACCACCCTCCATCACGGACGTGCCAGATCGCTGCGTGGAGGACTTTGCGGCCTCCCACTCCCTGGGGCAGCTGAGGCCTCGCACACAGCCTGCGAAGCCCTCCCTCATGCCCACCGCAGCTCCAGGCCCTGCCATGGTCAGGGCAGGACTCTGGCCTCCACGCCACTGGCCCTCCCCTCCAGGCCTCCTGGCTGCCGTCAGCACCCCACACGCCTACTTCCCACCGGGCTCTGGCTGCTTCCCCACCACTGCCCGGAGCGCTCTGCCAGGGCCTCAAGAGCCTGGCTGTCTCCGACCACCCACCGTCTCCCGCGCTGACCACGCAAGCACCCAGCATGGCTTGGGCAATACCCCGGAAAGCAGAGGTGCCGGGAGCTCGGAGGAAAATGCGTAATTATTCTCTTTGAATTGTGTAAACATGATGAGGAAATAGACGATTTTTCATTTTCAGCTCAGTTCAGATTAACTTTGAAACTTCCAAGTAAATTTCCCCATTTAACGAGAACCTTGAGGGTCTGTGTGGGTTCCGTGCAGAAGCCGGCCCGGGTGACTTCCCGCAGGACTGTTAGGGATTCATTTCTCACCACCGCTGACGGGAAGGAGGGTCACAGAACTGGGCAGATGTTCGTAAACAAGCCGTCCCCGTCCAGGGTGGGGCGTGCGGTGGGCGCACTCTGGCTCCTCGAGGGACGTGACTGGGGGCTTCCCACAGTCCTCAGTTGAGTCTAGGGACCTCTGTCCTCACATCATGGGTGTCAGAACCAACTCGGCCCAAGTCCAGAGGCCATGCAGGGACCCGAGGCCACACGAGGGTGGTGGCACAGCATTGCTCCGATGCCCCCATCTGCTCCAGGGACAGGCCCTGCCCTCGCCCTGACCCTGGGGCCCACCTGACCCTGGGGCCCTGGAGCTGGCCCTGCCCTGGAAACTGGGTCTTCACCCAGAGAGCTGGGGACCTGGGCAGGGAGGCTCCGGGTGCTGGTGTGCCATCGGGGCCACCGCCTCAGGCTCACGGTGCCCCCCGACCCCTCCCCTCAGGTGCTCTCCAAGAAGCCCCTGTGAAGGTGTCCCGTCCAGGACACCTGCCCCGCAGAGAGGGAGTGCAAATCCCACCACCACCCCACAGGGGACCCTCCCCCACAGAGGACCCCCTCCCACAGGTGACCCTCCTCCACAGGTGACCAACCCCTACAGGTGGCCCTCTACCACAAATGACCCTCCTTCACAGGTGACCTTCACAGGTAACCCTGTTCTCAGGTGACCCTCCTCCACAGGTGACCCACCCCTACAGGTGGCCCTCCTCCACAGGTGACCCTCCTCCACAGGTGACCCACCCCTACAGGTGACCCACCCACTCCACAGGTGACCCTCCTTCCCAGGCGACCTTCACAGGTAACCCTGTTCACAGGTGACCCTCCTCCACAGGTGACCTCACACAGTCGCAGCCCGTGGATGACCCCCTCAGGCGCCCCCCGGTTCTCCACGCGTCTTCCCTGTCCCCCTCTAGAGTGTTCTGTTGGAGTGTGACCCTCTCCTGCCTGGGGACCAGTGTCTGGGGGGAAGGGACGTCTAGAAGATGCGGAGTGAGGGTCATCCAGCCAGGGCCTGGGCAGCCGGCTCACGCTGGCCTGGGCCCAGAGGCAGAGCAGCGCCATGGAATGGCATGACCATGGCCTGCCCAGCTGGCGTCCTCTGGCTCTGACGCAGGCCTCCTGGGAGGCCCCTGGCCACCGGAGAGCGTGGGGTGAGCCTAGGACGCAGAGTGAGAGGCCGCAGGGCCCCTCTGAGCCTCATGGGGGGAACTGGAAAACCTTCCCGTCGGGCCGAGGTGGTGGGGTGATGGAGAGCGTGGGGTGGAGGTGCCTGGCCCAAGACTGGGGTCCCCAGGTGCCGGGCATGACTCCGTGTTGAGGCCAGCAGCCTCTAGGCAAGGCCCTGCAGCCCAGCTCCAGCCCGGCTCCCAGGCTGTGCCCCTCCCCTGGGCCTCTCTGTCCGGAGTCTGAAGGCCGGCCTCAGGCTGCCTCGCCAGCCCCTGCTTCTCCTGGCCTCTGCTGGCTGCCCGTCTCCTGGGGGAGGCCTCAGCTCCCCCGCTGGCTCCTCCGTGAACCAAGGGGCTTTTCCTGGGGGCAGGGACCCTGCCTGGCTACTCGGCCCTCAGACCCAGGACCACCTCCTCCAGGCAGCCCTCGCCCTGCGGGTTACGACAGGTGCTCTACTGTCCAGGGGCTGCTTCTACTTTCTCACTGCCACAGGATGGGCTGCAGGAGAGGCGCTCCACGTCCTCAGGCTGCAGACATCTGTCCCTTGTCCTCTGTCCCAGGCTGCAAGTGCCTCTGGGGGCTGGCCTTTGGGGTCCTCTGCGGAGCTTCTGCCTCAGCTCAGCACCGTGGTGCTGGTGTAGGGTGGAAGTGAAGGGGTGGCAGGGTGCGCGATTCCAGACTCTGCTCTGGGTGTGGGGCGTCCCCCCTGCTCAGGTGTGTGTGGCACCTGGCATCCTGGAGACCAGCAGTGTGCAGGGCCTGGCTCTGCCAGGCTGGTCCAAAGGGCTCAGCCTGTGGGCTGTGAGGACGGCAGAACCGTCGGCCGGCAAGGCGCTCAGCCTGATTGGCTCAAGCCTGGAAGCAAGACGGGGCCCTGGATGAGCTGGGAGTGAGCCGTGGTCTGTAGTCACCAGATGTGGCCCAATTAATGGGGTCGGGAAGGGGGGCCAGGCGGGGCTCTGGGGAAGACAGCAGCTGTGTCCACGCTGGGGGGCAGCGCTTGCCAAGAGCATGGGCCAGTCTGGGCCACTCTGCATGCAGGCCTGGGCCTTGGGTCTGGTCCAGGGTGCTGGATGTGGCCTGCTCAGGAAGACAGCTCAGCGGGGGCCAAGGAGGCTCTGAGCTTGGGGTACAGCCCCCAAGAGGGGCACAGACCTGGGGCCATGGGGCAGCTCAGAGGAGAGAGCAGCAGGACTTGGAGGTGGCCTCTGGTTCCAGGTGGCACGTCAGGCTGCTGGGAACCCCGGGGTGTCTGGCTCACACAGCAGGTTGAGGTGTGGGCAGGGCCCCTGCACTTTGAGGGTCTCTTCCAGATGACAAAAGTTGCGGCCACCAATTCCTCCCAGGGGGCACCCCACAGCTCAAACCCTCTCTCCAGGGCCCCAGAGAAGCCCAGGGGAGGGTCTCTCCGTTGGCCAGGCGGCCAGGGCCTCTCTGGCTGGGTAGGGCTGCATGGCTGACGGTCTCAGAGGAGCCACCACCAAAGGCTGAAGAGGAATCAGGGACCACACCTGGGGCTGAGGGGCTCATCCAAAGGGGTCAGCAGGGCCAGCAGAGGGAGCCGCCCGAGGAGGCATCCCTGTGTCTTCCTCAAAGGTGGCCCCAGGGAGAGGCCACAGGCCCAGGGACCCGGGACCCGGTCTGTCCCATACTGTCTTCTTCAGTGGGTGCTGCTCACCTGCAGCCGATGGGCTGTGACAACCATGGGGTCACCCACTCCCCACCCAGGTCCCTGTGCAGTTAGGGCCTCCTCGCCCCTGGCCCGCCATGGTCGGGATCACCACACCCCTGCCGCCTGGCCTTCTCAGGAGGCTGCCAAGAAACCCACAGTGGTCACTTGGTTTTCAACCTGGCTTCCTTGGTTCAGCCCGGCCTGAGCCCCTCCCTGCCGGGTGACCTGGCCTTATTTGGCCCTTTCTTCCTCTGTCTTTCTAATTTTATTTCTGTTTGGGAGACAGAGCCTTGCTATATTACCCAGGCTGGCCTCAAATCCTGAACCCAGCCATCCTCCTGCCTCAGCCTCCTGGTAGCTGGGACTACAGTGCACAGCCTGGACTAGCTCAGCCTCTCTTGTCCAGGTGGCCTGCTTGGCCCCTCGTGGGGTGCATCACAGTTTTGCAGTCCCCTCCCCTTGTGTAGGGTCAGGTGATGGCCGCCATTGGGCCCTGATGGTCAGAGCCACGTGGCCTCACTCAGACTCTCGTGGGAGCACAGCTGCCATTCCCCTGGGTGAGGGTCCAGGGCCGTGGTGAGGGTCTGGGGCGGGTGCTTGTGTTACACTCCAAGACACATGTGCCCACCCTCGCCTCTTCCCTCGGGTGACCCTGGGCGCTCTGTGTCCTGGCCGGCACACTCTCAGCAGTGGAGCAGCGGCTCTGTCCCTCTCGGCCTAGTGTCCACTCCGTCTTCCTCGGTGGATGTGGACCTTCTTTCCGAGCGCGTATCTGCTGCGCCTAGATCTTCTCCGTGGTGGGTCCCTCCTTTGTCGGATGGTGGCGTGCCCGAGACTGGGCTGGAGAGTTCTTCACCAGGGTGGACACAGCCCTCGTCAGATGTGTGACTTGCAAGAGTCACCCCCAACCTGGAGTCTGTCTTCTTATTCTCTGCTCAAAGAATATTATTTATTCTTATTCTCTGCTTCTTATTCTTTGCAAAGCAAATTGAACAGATTTTTCTATCAAGGATCATGCACATAAGAACATGTCCCTTAACCGAGGCCACAGGTATTCCCTTCCACAATTTTATCCCGGCCGTCCAGTGTCCCGGCCCCTGTTCTGGAAAGCCCTCCCTTCTCCAGAGTTGCTTTGCACCCTGTCTCAAGCCAGCTGGCTGTACGTGGGCAGCTCCACTGCTGGCCCTTCCATGCTGTTCCACACTGATTGGACTGTGCGGCCTCACAGTGGCCTCTCAGCCAGGGAGGGTGTGTGCCAACGCCGCTGGGTTCCATCTCTGCTTGTGACTTTTTCCTGGGAGATCATTTTAGAATTACAGAAGGGTGGGTACACAGTACAGAAATGTCCAGAACCCCCTTTGCTCAGGGTCCCCTGATGCCAACATCTTAATATCCACAGGACACTCATCTGTATTAAGGACATTTTTTAAAAATCTTTTTCTGAAAATTCTGGGGATTGAACCCAGAGTTGCTCTACCTCTGAGCTATGTCCCCAACTCTTTTTATTTTTTTTGTTCTGAGACAGGGTCTTGCTAAATTGCTGAGGCTGGCCTCAAACTTGTGATCCTCCTGCCCTGGCCTCTTGAGTTGCTGGGATTACAGGTGGGCCTCTGCACCTGGATGCATTTCTTCTAGACGGCACCAGTTTTCCCCTGAAGTCCTGTTTTCCAAACTGAGTCTGGGATTCCACCTGGCATTTAGTTTTCATGGCCTCTGTGCCCTCCAGTCTGTGACAGTCCCCATCGACCCTTGTCTTTTATGACCTTGAGATGTGGAAGTTATTCTGCAGACAATTTCCCCCCCAGGGCTTGGCCTGGGCTTTCTCTCCTTGGCTCACTGGAGAGAACGGCAGCAGAGGTGGCCCGTCTGATGGCACTGCGTCAGGGCTGACCCCCGGGTCCCACCCCTGGTGACCCCAACCTCCATCCCTCGGGTAGGGGACACCAGCCTGGTCTCTCCTTTGAAAACATGTCTTTCCCCTTAAGTTCATGATATTTGGGAGCAGATACTTGGGGGTTACAAAAATACCTTTGTCCCCCGTAACTTTTGCCTGGTGGGCTTCTCGTCCACGTGGCTGTCACCTGTCCGTGCGAGGTCATGTGTCCTGAGGCAGTGTCCGCCCTTCTCCTTCCTACCTGCGTTCCTGATCAGGAGCTCTTCAGGGAGACAGAACCACTGCTTCTCCGCCTGTTAATGAACCAGCTATCACTGACCCTGGTGTGGACGGGACTGGCTTTGTGCTCGCTGAGTTCGGATCTGATTCTACCACCTGTGCCTGTGTTCCTGCTTATACTGTCACATTGTCTTGGTCGCTGCAGCCAGCGCTGGCCTCGGAGAGCGCCAGTCCTCAACCCATCATGGTTCTCAGACTTCCAGTGGCTGTCTTCGCCAATCTGCTTGCCCACTAAAAAGGCACTGACATTGCGCTAAATCTAGGTGAAACTGGATGGAAATCCCGTTCATTATTAGGTCTTATTTGACTCCTTCCAGCCGAGGTTCTAGTTTGCAGCACTCAGACTTTGCATGTTTGCAGTTTATATCTAAATACTTCATTATTTGGTATTATTGCTTTGATATTTGTTTTTTTCAATTAAGATTCCATTTCTTCCTTGCGAGTGGGTACGTAGAAATGTAATCAATTTTTGTGTGTTGATTATGTATCTGATGATCTTGATGAACTCATTTGGTAGGTTCTTTGGGCTTTTTCTATGTAGATAATCAGGCTATTTGTGAATGAACCTCAGTGAAGTACACAGTTGTCTGTGTACTTTTAATTTTTTTTTCATGCCTTATTGCACTGGCTGAAACTTATGGTGTAGTACAGAAATGTTGGCCAAGAATGGAGAGGGGGACTGTGCTTTGATCCTGATAATAGGGAGAAAGTCACTCTTGAGCTGGATGTTCACCATCAATGTTCTTTTTCAGGTTAAAGCATTTTCCTATTATTTTTGCTTTTCCAAGATTTTTTAAATCAGGAATAGATTTTGGATTCCATCAAATGCTTTTGCTTCATTTGTTGGTATAATTGTATCTTTTCACTTTTGGGCTATTAGTACAGTGCATTACGTTAATTGGTCTAAAAATCGAAACCTCTGTACTTACAAGATGAAGCTCAGTCCTGAGAGGCTTGTTTTGTATATTGGGGGATTTGATTCACTATTATCACACGGAGTATTTACAAATCTATATTCAGGAGAAAGGTTGGTCTTTAATTCTCTTTTCTTGGAGTCTTTTGTTTGATGATGGAGCATTGCTAGTCCCATGAGACAAGCTGGGAGGAATTGGGCAGAATCGGCATTATCTCCCCCGGAGTATTGGGTGGAATTCTCCAGTGAAACTATCTGGGGCTACGGTTTCCTTTTTCCCTGTAAGCCCTGGGCTAGCTGGTGTCCTTCCAATGTCGATATTTACAGAGTTCATTTTTATTAACTGAAAGCGCTTCAGAATTCCCCTAACCCTTTACCTGCAGTGACTACCAGTGGATTCCTTGGTTGTGGAGTGTTTTCCCACTGCCTTTTTGTATCGGTTTCTCATTCACTGTCATCAGGGGTTCTTTGACCCTTGGAGGTTAACAGATCTCCGCTCTCTTAGGCTGCCAGGGCTGCGAGCCGGGTGGGAACTGACTTGGGTGGGCATTGTGCCTGTCCTGACCCATGTCTGGCCATGTGGGGGGCTCTCTCTCTTGCTGGTTCTGGTGACTCTTCTGTCTGTCTCTGACCCGTGATGACCAATGTCCTGTTTTCCTTCCATCAGGCCACTTCAGCTCAGGTGTTGGAGTCTCTGTCCTCCATGCAGGGACCCCGCGTCACTGTGGGAAGTTCCCCTTCCTCTGTCGTCTGGGCTGTTACGTGGCTTCTCTGGATTTCTTTGGCTTCGTGTTTGGTCTTTTTTGTTCTTTTTGTGCCTCTTTGTTCAAAGTAGATTTTCTACAGGTGACAGGAAATTTTACCTTAATGCTAACATACTTCTATCTTGATTTTAACATGATTTAATTGCATTTTTTAAAGATCAAACCTGCTGACCTCGGCCTTCACCTGCCGTGTGTGACCCACACCTCGTGTGATGTGGCTGTGGTTTGACTAAGATCTGTCGTTTCTGCTCCACTCACTCTTGTTTCTTCCCTGCCTCTCTGCCCTCTCTTGGTGAACTGGATGCTGTGAATGCTTCCCCTCATCTCCTCTATGGGCTCCGACTTCTGTCCCTTAAGTGTTTTTAGTGGTGGCCTCGTCACCTTGGACTCCCTGCCCCTCCTCCTCAGCGGGGCCAGGCCTGGTGGAGGGCTCCGGGGCTGCTGCTCCGGTCAGGCTCTCCTGCCCCCCCGCCCTGGGCCTCCTCTGCCCGGCTCTGCCATGCCAGGCCCTCTGCCATGAGAAGCTGATGCAGGCCCAGGCACCTGCCAGCCGGGCTCAGGAGAGCCCCTGTTCCCGACCCAGCACCCCTCAGAACTCTGCCAAAGCAGCACACGGGGACTAGCACAGAGATCTGTCTGAGAACAATGAGAATCGACAAACAAAACCACAGAGGGCTCACCTCCACCTCCTACGCCATCTGCCCACCTCCATCTCCTTGTAGAACTGGGCTCTGTCTCTTCACTTCCTTTGCACCGTGTCCCGCTCCCTTTCCCCCGAGACCCGGATCGCTCCCTTCCTCTTGCCGTGTTCTCTGGATGTTGTAGTCGCTCTCCCTCATGGTGGTAAAATACCTGAGACGACTGATGGGTGGAGGGGAGGCTGACGTGGCTCTCAGGCAGAGGCTTCTGTTGTGGCTCGTGTCCCCTTGCCCTGGACCCTTGGTGGTGGCACGGAAAGCCATGGTGGGAAAGCCCCCTCCTGGGGACTGGGAGCCCAGGGCCGAGCTGCCGACCAGGCAGGCCCCAATGACCTAACCTCCTCCCTCCAGGCCCCGCCCCCGAGGCCCACCCCTCCCACAGACACCCTGGCTGGGGACGTCTCAGATCCAAGCCTCAGCCCTGGGTGCTCTTGTCCTTCTCTTCCTCCGCCTGTGAAGACCGCTCTGTCTCCTGGCTGATTTCTGAGGCCGACCGTACGCGGGGTGCCTTGTTCTTCTGTGACAGGGCTGACTCCGCTGCAGTCCTCTGCTCTCGGTCCCGTCCCCAGCGGCCTGGCCCTCAGTGCGCTCTGTGCGGCAGGCTCCTGCCTGGCGTCACGTCATCAGTGCTGGGTTCCCCGGTGCCTTGTGCTGGGTTCCGGCCGCGTGGCCGCAGCTGCCAGCCTGTCCTCCGCTCCCTGTCCAGCTCCCACTGAGGACTCCCGCAGGCCTGTGTGGTGACGCGGCCTCGAGGCCCTCGGGTTCCAGCCTGGTCGTGTTCATCCTTTTTTCTCGGCTCGGGAATCCCTTTTGAGCTGTGGTCCTGTCCTCGGCGCCCAGCTCTGCTGACCTGGGTGGGGGGCTGGATCTCTGTCTGCAGCTGGCACACAGCGCCTCCGTCACCTGCTGATGACCATTTCCTCCCCGTGTTGACCTGCCTCCATTAGAACCTTCTACGTGTTAATCATAGTTCCTAAAATCGCGTCAGTGTCCAACGTGGACATCCTACCCCCTATGTCTTGTAGATGTGATTTTTTTCTGCCTCAGACTGTGTGTGTGTGTTGCTGGGGATCCAACCCCGGGCCTCGCCCCCTACCAGGTACGTGCTCTGCCACTGAGCTACATGCCCCGCCCACTTTTATAAAATGATGTTTTAGCTGTGGATGAACACAAGACCTTTATTTAATTTATTTATTTCTATGTGGTGCCGAGGATCAAGCCCGTGCCCCACACGTGCCAGGCAGGTGCTGCAGCTCTGAGCCCCCCACTCTCCAGCCATTTTAACTTTGTTTTGAGATAGGGTGTCCCCAAGTTCCCCAGGCTGGAGTTGAACCTGGCTCCTCCTGCCTCAGCCTCCTGAGCAGCTGGGATCCCAGGTGCCAGACAGATGTCCCAGGCTGCTCCGTCCCTGGGCTCGGGTGAGCCACCCTGGCTGGAGGCTGGCCGGCCGGGACACGCGCTGCTGCCTGCTGGGCGCCTGGGTAGCTGCGTGGAGGGTCTGCACTGGGCACTGTGGCCGGTCCACGGCGTCGCTCCTCTGGTTGCCTGGAGGGCTTCCCGCCTCCCGCTCCTGCCTCCTCTGGGCTCTGCTCCCCTCTTCCTTGGGCTTCCCCCATGTTAGGGTGGTGGGGGAGCTGGGGTGGGGTCCCCCTGGCTGGCTTGGCCCCCGTCTGGGGTGTGCGTGTCCTGCTTCTTCTTGCCCCTCTTCCCTTGGCTGCAGTGTGGCCCAGCCCTCCCCCTGCCCTCTCCTGGGGCAGGGTCCTCTTTCCCCAGCCCCCACCCCCAGCTGCAGTGAATTCTCTCTGCCCATGGAAAGCCAGTATCCCCTGGAGGACAGCAGGGAGGAGGACTTGCCCTGTCCACGCGGTTGCCTGTCCCTTCCCCAGGTCCACGTTCCATGATAAGCACATCTTTGAGTTTCTTCCAGAACTTTCTGTGTGTGCCTGGTGGGGTTTGTGAGTCAGGGCCTGCGGAGAATGGGGCCCCTCCACCTCCTGCAGCCCTGGGGTCCACACGGTGCGGCCATCCTGCCTCTGTTGCTCCGCCCACCACTCCTGCTGAATGGGAGCTTGTCTTGCCACCTCTGGTGGCCCCTCCTGGGTGAGTGTGGGGTGCCGCTGACCTGGGCACTTGCTGCCTGCATCTGGCCGTGCCCGGGAGCTGCTGCTGCCCCTCTCAATGCCCAGAGCACAGTCGGGCCCTAGCTATGTGACCTCTCCAGCCTGGCTCTGGAGGCACCTGCTCCTATTATGGCCACGCTGGGGCCAGGAAACCAAGGTGAAGAGGTAGAAGGACCTCCCCCAAGGTACTCAGCCGGCACGAGCCCAGATCTGAACGCTGTTTGCCTGGCCCCACGGCCTGGTCCCTCCCGCTAGGTCCTTTGTCCTGCCACGTGGGAGACAGGGCAGATCTGGGAGCAGGGCCAGGCCTCCCATCCCCCGCCCAGGGAGAGGGTACCACGGTGCTTAATCTGTCTGGGGAGGTGACCCGTGTGTGGAATTTGTCAGCAGCCAGGGCTCGCCAGTTTAAGGATGCACGATTTTTCTCCAGGTCAATCATCCCCCAGGCTGCCCGAGGCTCTGGAGCTTACTGAACAGACTCCTGTTCTCTTCCCACGGACTGACTCATCTGGAAGCTTCCATCTGGGTGGTGGGCCGTGCCGACTGCGAGGCCACGTGGCAGCCCCTCACGGCTCCCCACGCCCCCTGCAAAGTCTGTGAACAGCTCCTGGCTTCCTCAAATAATGAGGCGCTTGTTCCGTAGGCCCGGGTTAAATGGCCCTGAACGTGGGTGAAGTGCTCGCCGAGCCGCTGTCTGGTCAGCGGGATCAGAGGACGGGGAATTCTCCTGCATTTTACATGACTGCGGGCCTGTTCCTTGCGCCTGTCTGGTCGCGTCACATCATGGAGGGTTTCTCGGGGCGGCCGGCTGGCTCTGAGCACAGCCGGGGTGGCGTTTGCAGAACAGCTGCTGCCCGGGCCTCTCGGTAGAAGTGCTGGACCGAGGCCCCTGTGGGGGCAGAGTGGAGGGCGGCAGTGTGCCCTGTGCGCCTGGTGAGGGGCAGCAAGGGAGCAGGCCCCCCGGCCCCTCCATGTACAGAGACGGCGTGGGGGGGCGAGGACGGTGCAGAGGCCCGGGCGGCCGCGTGGGTACATGCGTGGGAGCCGCGGGTGCCCATGAGTCCGTCAGGGTGCGTGTGGGCATGCGTGTGAATGAGTGTGTGCTGGTCACTTCTCAGCTGTGACCGACACCTGAGAAACACCCCTCCAGGGAGGGCCGTTTACTTGGCGCTCAGTTTCAGGTTTCTGTCCACGGCCAGCGCCCCAGGCGGCCGCGCACCGCGGCAGGAGGGGGTGGTGGAGGGAAGCGCTCAGCTCAGCTCGGGGAGCTGGGAGGCTGCAGAGGGGCCGGGCATTTCCCTGGCGAGCCTTCCTCCACCAAGCCCTGACCACCTGAGTCTCCCCCACTTCCCGGCAGTCGGTTCAAATCATGATCCCACAAGGGACAGAGCCACTGCGGAGGTCAGAGCCCTCCTGACCCAGCCACTTCTCAATGCCCACCTCTGGCACCTCTGCACTGGGGACCAAGCCTGCCACGGAGGGGCCCTGGGGGACGTTTCAAGTACAAACCACGAGGGAAGATGAGTGAAGTGTGCTCACACCTGTTGAGGGGTGTGCGGTGCACAGGCGAGTGGGGTTCACACGTGAGTGGGTGTGTGTGCGTGCGTGTGTGTGCAGAGCCACCTGGGCACATGTGTTGGAGACAGAGAGCACCTGTGCTCTTCCTGGGCACTGTCCCTGCCTGGGGGACTCTGGCCTGCAGCCCCACAGAGGACACCGGCAGCACCACCTGCCGCACCCTGGCCAGCTACCAGGCGCCAGGACCCGAGAGTCAAGCATGACCGGCCCTCCTGCTTCCGAGCTGTTGGCCACTCTCCTGCAGAGCTGTTGCCCAGCCTCCTTCCTGGGTTAGGAATGCCCTCTGCAGGTCCCTCTGCGGGCCATACTCTGTCCTGTTGGCACCTCTGCAGCTGGGCCAGAGGGACCCAGGCTGCTGCGCAGGCTCTGAGGCGTGCGCAGAGTCAGACTGCATGCTGAGATGAAGGAGAAATGGAATCATCGTCTCAGCGTCTGCACAACGTGAGCCGTGCTGTGTTGCTCCCACTTAAAGCCCCCGAGGCTCCCTGCAGCGCAGGGAAGAGTGCAGCTCTGTGACCCGGCCTGTGGGCTGGCCCCGCTTGTCAGAGCAGGTGCCGAGAAATCCCACTCATGGGTGCTGCAGGGACGTCCTGTCCAGCCTGGGCCAGGCCAGAGTCCTGTGCTCCCTCCTGTGCTCCACGGTCAGGTCAGGGGCTGTATGTGTAATCTGAAGCATTTGGTAGCGATCTAATTAAATGTTAACACATCATTAAAGTGATTTGCAGCGAGCACCGTTAGCAGTTGATGATCCGCCCTGTTCCCCACGCTGAAAGCAGCCACTCCCGATCAGCAGTGGGCTCCTGACGTCGCGACACCTTGGGGACACGTGTCCAGCCTGGCAAGGCAGGATTGCCACCCAAGACTGTCCCTGGCCCCGGGGGTGCCAGTGCCACCCCATGCTTGGCTCGAGCTCAGCACCCAGGAATGTGGGAAGGGTGGCGTGTGGCCACGGGTTGCTGTGGCGGGTGGGGGCTAATCCCAGGGGCATTTCTCCAAGTTGCTGCTGGGACCCCACCAGCAGCCTGTGCCTGGCCGAGGATTAAGGAAGGCTGCTGTGCCCCTGGCAGTGGGTAGTGACGGTGGCCTCCTGAAGGCTGTGAATCACTTCTCCCTAATGGGATTAATTGCCTCTGGAGGGCACTGGCCCCTCGGGCACCTGCGACGTGGCCAGAGGCGTGGAACCGACTCTGTTGGAACCTCAGCCCGTGAGCTGCGACGGGGAGGGCGGCTCGCAGGAGAGGGGCAGTGTGCTCAGGGGACATGGCAGCCTCCAAAACAGAAGGGCCTGGGACAGCGTCCACAGAGGGGACACGTCATGGTAGATCTCACAGACTGAGAGGAGCCCAAGGAGAGTGGGGACTGTGAGGACTGACCAGAGCCGAGAGATGACCTCAGTCCCCGGCGGCCAGGGAAACAGCCCAGAGGGGGCCACCTGACCTGGAGGCCAGAGAGCCAGAACCAGGGGCCAGTGGCTGGTGAGCAGGTCCAGGCTTCTCTGTGGGTCCGAGGAGCTGGAGGGGACCTGGCTGGAGCTGGCTTGGGCCACTTCATCTGTGACAGTGCTCCCCCAGGTGCAGGCGGGATGGAGGCCCAGGGAGCCTGCCGCAGGACTCCCATCGCTGGAGCCCAGGTGGAGGAGTCCGGTCCACCCCAGGCTCGTCCCTCAGTTGTTCAGTCCCTGACCAGGTCAGTCTGACACGGAGATGATTTATAGAGCAGCAGCCGCGTGCCAGGGGCTTCAGGGATGGGGACATTAGTGACCCCCGCCCCCAACCTCACCCTGCCTCAGCCTCAACTGTGAAGTTTCCCAGCTTCCGTTCCTCTCTCCGTCCCTGTCCTGGGGACACACCAGCACCACTGCCTGGTGGCAGCCCCTGCCTCACAGAGCCTGCCAGGGTAGGTCAGGCTGAGGAGCACACAGCACAGCTGTTGTCACTTGTCTAGTCTGCCACTATCGGTGGCCTTGTCTCTGCCTGTCAGGGCTTGCCCCGTGCTGTGCCGGGCCTGGCACTGACTTGCAGTACATGCACACTGGTCCCATCTCTCGGGGATCTCCCCACTGTGAGAAGAGAACGGTGGCCACGGGAAGATAAACCAACGTGGAAAGGAACAGAGGAAGGCAACTAAAAGTTTTGCAGAGGTGGCTTCTCACCTGCTCTGGGCCTTAAATCCTGATCCAGGAAAAAAATCTGTGCAAATGTGAATATTTGAGGGAGAAGTCAGGGAAGGGATTGCAGGAAAGTGAACAGCATAAAGGAAGGCACAGAGGCCGGATGTTCTGAATAGCCATGAGCATATTTGTCTTCTGATGTATAAAGCACAGGACTGTAGTGTTTTAAACAGGTTTTGAGAGGTGGATAGAGACCACCATAGCTCAGATATTTGTCGTACATAGCATGTGTGGTGCGTGAAGGTTTCATGTATTCTAACCACCTACACTTTTACTTAGAGTGTTTAGTTCATTTACATTTAGTGTGATCACTGACACAGTTGGATTCTATCTCAATCCTGTTATTAGTTTTCTATTTTCCTCCATTTTCTATCCTTATGTCTCTTCTTTGAATCAAGCTTTTTAAAATCACCACCCCATCTCCCCTGTTAACTTGTTTTGGTGGCAACATAGAGATCAAAAGACACAGGGCTCCCTTGCAAGTCCACTAGAGTGAGTTCAGCTGCCACTTCCCTCATATGCTAGTGACTTACAAGAATGGAACTTCATCGGCCTTTCCCATCTGCCCGTGGCCATTCCCTCCCTTGTTCACACATGTTGAGGCCCGTGACAGGCGACCACTGTGGTCTGGATCAGTCAGCACTTGTTCACATTTGTCAGTGTGCTCGCCATTTCTTTGACCCTTCGTCCTTCCGACAGCCCCGTGTTTGGGCCAGATTCCTTTCCTTTTGTTCACCACATTCATCTTACTATTTCCTTTGACACAGTACAAAACAGTCTCGGTTTGTACGGAAACGTATTTAGTGTCATTTTAGAGGACACTTTGGAGACCTCCAGGTCACGGGTCTTTTCCTCTGGTGCTTTCAAGAAGACACTTCATTTTCTCATGTCTATTTCCTAAAAGTCAGGTGTGTAAGGTGCTCATTTTCCTTACAAATGTTAAGATTTTCTCCACTTTTTGAAGATTTTCTCTGTCTCTCCCCCCAGTGGTTTCACCAGGCTGTGCCTCAGTCTAGTTGGTTTTTATTAATACTCTCTGGGTTTCTCCTGGTGGGGATTTCCAGAGCCTTGTGACTCTGTGAGCTTGGTCCAATGAGTAATGTAGAAAGTTCTATGTTGATATTTCTTCAGTTTTTCCTCTGTCCCACTGTCCTATCTGCTTGGCTGCTAGAACAAAATGCCCTAAGCCAGTGGCTCGAGGGACAGATGTGCGTTTCTCCCAATTCTGGAGGTTGGGCAGCGCTAGGCCCAAGGCCAGGCTGCTTTGGTCCTGGTGGGGGCTCCCTTAATGGCTTGCACGTGGCTGCCTCTGGCTCTGTCCTCACCTGGTGGAGAGAAACCGTGTCACGGTGTCGCTTCTTATAAGGGTTCTAGTCTCCTCCTGAGGGCTCCACCCTCACGACCTCATGTAAACCCAGTCACTTCCCCAAAGCGCCGTCTGCAGATTCCACCACTTTGGAGTTAGGGCTGCAATCTAAGCACAGGGTGCGCAGGGCTGGAGCCACAGAGTCGAAGGCGTTGAGGCTGCACACTCCTGGGCCATTTCCCTGAAGGACATCTGCCCGTGTGGAGCTATCTGAGGGTGAGGGCAGGGGATGGAAGAGCTAGGACCACATTCTGTCTCAGGCCACTCCATGGCAATGCTCAAGACCTTCCTACACTGTCCCCGAGGCCTGCTGTGCTCACTCACGTACCTCCTGGTCTTTTCCTTCTGCTGTAGTTTACGTAACTTCCATGACCTGTCTTTCTGTTCACTAATCCTGCCTTTCGCTGTGTCTACCCGGCTATTAAATCCATTTATTGAGTTATTTATGTGACATAGTTGACTTCTAGATTTTTTCATCTCTACTTTTATAGATTTTAATCCTCAGTTGAAGTTTTTCTTTTGAAAAATGCATTTGCTACGTCACTTGTCCTTTTAAAGCATGCAATGATCATCAGTCTTAAACTCCCTGCCAACTGCCCCAGGGTCTCGGTGCACTTTGCGCCTGTGCCTGCCCTCTCTCCTCAGCCCTTCATTCCTGGGATCCAGTCTCTGACATCATACATACTGGAGGATGTTCCAGATAAAGTCACAGAGGCTCTGGTGGACATTTCCCCCGAGTTCCTCATTTCCTCTGTGGGGCAGGAACGAGGCACGTGATGCAGTGCTGGACTTCAGCCGTGGCGAAGTCCAGTGGCCTCTGTTCCCCACTCCCCTGGCCTCACCTGAGAGCCTCCTGTGCTCGTGGGTCCTTCCCACTGGGGGTCCCTGCCTCTTAACACTGAGACTGAGGTAAGTTCCGCTGTCTTTCAGGGTCTGTCCACGCTTTTGGCTGCTCGGCCTCACCCCGCCGGCAGTCCCAGAGTCTGGCAGGCGTCCTGACAGGGAAGAGGTCCCTGTGTGTGGAGCCCAGAAGCCACCACGGCCTTTCCTGTCCTTGCTGCCCTTGCAGCCTGCCGATCCTCCCAGCTGGACCGCTGTGTTCTCGCCACAGACTCCTGCCCCATGCCTGGGCTGGCAGACAGTTGCACAGTGGCTGTGGCACTGTCGTGAGGAGGTGTGTTTGTGGACAGGTCACCTCCTCAGAGGCCTTGCACAGTGCTCAACATGCTCATCCCGGAGGCTGTGCCCAGCCCCCTTCAGGTGTCCCAAGTCCCCCTTCTCCATGAGCCTCCTCAGGGACCCCAGCTCCTGCTTGCCTTGCTCTCCTCCACAGTTTGTCCCCTCCAGTGTATCGTGGATGTCCTTGTTCCTAAGGCGGCCTCGGCTTCCCCTGTGCTGAGTCCTGCGGGGCAGGACCTGCCGCAGATTTCACACACTGCTGAGCGCCTTGCCAGAACCAGGGCTGGCACGGAATAGGCGCCAATAAATACCACTGGAATGAGCAAGTACTTTGACCCCACGTATCAGACAAGGAGACCAAGGCAGCACAGGGAGTCAGACCCAGTTGAAGTTCATGAAATCTTTAAACTTGAAGGAGCCTGCACAGCGGCAAGCCAGAGACCCACCCTCCTGGACTGGAGAGGCCGGCGGACAGGACCCGTGTCTCTGGGACACCTGCTGGTACTTTCCTTTTTTTTCCCCAACTTGGCCCCTGCTGTTTACATGCATCCTTAACATTGTTCTTTGTCTCAAATATTGGTCCAGAAAACAGGGGGAAAAATCGAGTAAATCAATAACTCTGATTTAGAAATAAGAAAGGATGCTAATACAGGCTGAAAAGTCCTGATTCAAAGATCCAAAATCTGAAACTTTCTGAGTGCTCACATGACGCTCGTAGTCCAGCCTCAGGCCGGGTGAGGAGGTGGGCAGCGGAGGGGGACCCGCTGGGGTGCAGGGCCCTGGTGGGTCAGGGCGGGAGGGACGCAGTCCACCTGTGCCACCGCAGCACAGCAGACTGGTGAACGGTGTCGGCGTAGAACCAGGCAGACTGACCCTCCGGTGGTTCCGGGGAGCAGAAGCCCCGCTCGGGGTGTCTGCGGGACCCTGTCTTCCCCCTAGTGCCAGAGAGCCCCGCCTCCCCCTAGTGTCCCCGCCCCAGCCTTCTTCTTATTTTAAGGGTGCCACCGTTGGGTTCAGGGTGCACCCTAGTCTAGCATGGCCTCACCCCAACTTGGTCTGTCTCCAAACGAGGTCACACTCACAGGCACCAGGGCCTGTGCCTACGGGTAGTTTGGGGCTCGGCTCTGGGCTGGGTCTCCCCAGCCGCCATGCTGGGCAGGCCTGTGCGGGTCTCCGCTGTGGCCCCCGCTGGGCCCACTGCGCTTGCTGACCTTCCTCAGCCCCCTCGGTCCTAGCCTGGGAACCCTCAGAGGCTCTGGGGGGACGATGGCACAAGCTCATCACTGGAAGTGCTGTTGGGTGGCAGGGAGCACCCCGTGTGGAGTCCAGCAAGAAAGAGCAGCGTCCTTGAGCATGAGTAGACATTCACGGGGACACTGGACAGCCACAGGGTCTTCACAGGTACTGGGGACCAGGGGCAGGGCTGGGAGGGCCGGGGACCAGATCCCCAGGGGGCCACGTGCCAGGTCCTGACCAGCCCTCGGGGATCCCCTTCCAGCATGGACCCTTCCCAAGGCCACTTCCCTGGAAAGAGTCCCAGTGAGCATGGAGAGCTGGGGAGGGACAGCGGAGACGGCTCGGGCCTGGTGTGGGAGGAGTATTGATGTGCCCCAGGGAGGATAGGGAGGCTTGATGGATGGGCACCGGGCCCCTGGGCGCCCAGCACAGCGTGCCCACATCAGGCCTCTGGCGCCAAAATTGTCCCAAAAGCCCATGGCAGACGCGGCTTTGCAGGGCGCTGAACAGCTGTTACAGGGCAAGTCACTGATTAGAGAAGACTCCTCCCGCGCGTCGCAGGGACCACGCGGCTCCCTGCCTGGGCATCCGCAGAGGAGGGTGTCAGTGTGGACGGCAGAGCTCCGCCTGGCGGGCAGCGGCCTGGATGTGAACCGGGCTCTGCTCCCCACAAGCTGTGAGGTCCAGTGAGTGGCCAGAGCTCTGAGGGCCAGGGGATAGTGGGCAGGACCGTGTGCAGGCTGGTCCTGCGTCCATCCCTTTCCCCTGGGAGGAGGTGCAGGGCAAACAGGGGTCATGGTCCCCAAGAGTCCCACCAGGTGCAGAGTGTGGAACCAGGCCCCGGGGCCCAGCGGGGTGGGGAAGAGGTAGCATGAGGGCTTTTGGCACCCAGGCCAGCCCTGGACACTGTCCTACAGCCTGGCCCCCTGCATACTGTAGGACCACCTACCCCCGTTGTTGCCCACCTAGGTCTCTGCCAGGGAAGCCTGCCCCGCGGGGCTTCCCCATCAAGACAGGCCAAGCTCAGCTGTGTTAGCACCAAGCCAGGGACCCGCCTGGAGCCAGGCTGCTCAGATCCATCTGCCTGACCGCATGAAAAAGCAGAGTGGGGCGTAGGGCACAGGCCCATGATCCCAGCATCTTGGGAGGCTGAGGCAGGAGGATATCAAGTTTGAGGCCAGCCCGGGCACCTTAGTGAGTCCCTGTCTCAAAATAAAGTGAAAAGGACCGGGGTGTAGCTCAGTGGTAGGGCTCCCTGGGTTCAGTCCCCAGCACCAAACAGACTGAAAATAGACCCACAGAACAAACAACCCATTTTAAATGGAAAAACTGATTTAATGCAGTTTGATCAAACCGGGGAGAAGCATTTCATCTTTCCTTTCTATACCATGTCCTTACTTTCTACGCTGGCAGGCGCTCAAGCCCAGCGCTGGAGGGCAGGCTTACCTGCTGGCCGCCAACAGGGGGCAGGAGACCCACCAGCCTCTGCTCTTCCTCTGCCTCTCCCCAGGCCTCCTCCCTCTGCCTCCCCTTTCCCTCCCCCGCTTGATGCTGGGGACATTTAAAAATCACTTTTACTAAATGACTTGACTTTTTATTTACTTACTTCGCTCTAAGGTTCTGTTTGTTTGTTTCGTTTTGTTTTAAGTCTGGGGACCGTGATAATTGGTGATGGAAACCCTGGAAGAGAAAACCCAAGTTAAATTCCCGAACCCAAGGACGGGCTGGGCGGGCCTGCGGGGGCCTGGGCCTGTGGGGGCCCGGGCAGGAGCAGCTGGGCTCCCAGAGTCCCCTCGTCCTGCAGCGGGCACAGAGAGGCCCAGGGCAGTCTGCTGCGGCATGTGTGGAGACAGATGGCGACAGCCAGCCGCAGGGTCAGGGAAGGCGTCCCTGGGTGAGGCGGGCATGGGCAGCGGCCCTGCGGTCAGGGCCTAGTGGCCGGTGGGGCTCAGATCCAGGCTTCCTGGCAGCGTCCAGGCCCAGCCCTGCAGCGCTCTCTGACTGGGGGGTTCCTGGTCCCCAGGGAGAATGCGGGAGGTGGGCTGTGAGCTGGAAGGTGGCGCGTGGCCCACCACGTAGCTCCTTCTTGCTTAGTGCCATCTGCGCCGGCTCCCAGGGACACAGGCCTGGCTGGGGACGAGGCCCTCCAGGGCCCGTGGGTGTCCTGCCTGCTCTGGCTCCTGCTGGGCCGACTTCCTGAGAGCTTGGGGGCACGGCCTCTGGAGCCTCCCTGGGGTCTGAGTGTGAGGCTTCCGCCTGCTGGGGACCCTGGAGGCCGCCCACCTCCCAGAGACCAGAGGTCAGCTCCCTCAAGGACCCTGCGGGGCTCAGAGCAGCCCTCCAGGGTTCCCGGCTGCAGCCCGGCAGGCAGAGGGAGCAGCCAGGCGCCACCGTCTGCAGGCCCCAGAGGGGCCCCAGGGGCTGACTCCTGCCCACCCGACCTGAGCGCCCAGCATGACGACGGCAGTGACGGTGACGACGGCAGTAACGGTCCTCCCACACTCCATCGCAGCACTAGGAACAAAGCGCTCACTAAGCGCCAGAGCTGAGCCTGGGGGAGGGCTGCTCCAGCGTCCAGCCGCCTGGAGCTCCGGGCCACGGCTGGGCACCGGCGTAGACACAGGCACAGAGACGCTGACCTTGAACTTCAGCCTGGATGGGACTGAAGGGCTGAGACTAAAGGGCAGGGATGCGCCCCAGCGGGGTCACCAGGCAGCTGGTCCCGACCCAGCACCAAGCCCGATGCTCTGGCCTCACAGCAGAGGCCAGGTGGCCGCAGGCTGCTGCCCCGGCCTCTGCTCAGCTTGCAGACAGGTCATCTCTCTGGGTCCTCGGTGCAGCTGTGTCCTGACCACCTCTTCCAAGAACCGCAGTCAGACTGGATCAGAGCTCATCCTGGTGACCTCGTTCCAACTAAAGAACTCTTTAAAGACTCCTCCAAATACGGTCAGGGTCTCAGGTCCCGGTGTCAGGACTTCAGCATGTGGATCTGGGGGGACATGGCGCAGCTTATAACCCCATGTCTCTGGGGCTTTATAAACTTTTTTTGGTTTTCATACAGGGGAGGGAACCCGGGGTGCTCCAGCCCATTTTATTTTTTATTTCGAGACAGTGTCTTGCTGAGTTGCTTAGGGCCTTGCTAACTTGCCTTGGCCCTGTTATCCTCCTGCCTCGGCCTCCCGAGCCACTGGGATCCCAGGCCCCTTGTGCCCTGTGCTTGGCTGTCGGGTCTTTGGATGAGGCTGGGCTTGTTCCCGGTCACAGGGACAGGGCAGGTCCTGAGCCTGAGGGGTCCTTTTTCATTTTACCCAACTCTGGGCTTTCTCCAAGAGACTTCGGATGCCTCAGAGGTGCTGGCCACTGCCGGACACTGAGTGCTGGGCCTGCATCTGCTGTGTTGGTGCCGCGGTCCTGCCTGCTCTCTATCACTTCTGTGCCCCCAGAATTCAGCAGAGGTGGGGTTGACATGATGGGAAACTGGGGACCAGGGACCCTCCGGCTGGCACTGCAGCTTCTTCCCAGACACCCCCTGGCTGGTGCTCCGGCTGCCTTTCTGTGCTCTGAAGGAGAGGCCTCTGCCCACAGCGAACTCTTTCTCTAGGACTGCACTCCGAGGGCTCCATGTGGGATTCCCCTGCCCAGCCTCCTGCCTGAGAGGTCAGCGCTGTGAGAAATATGCAAATGGCCTCGCATGCTGGCCCTCACCCTGGGCCAGCCAGGAAATCGCCTCTTTAGGAAATGGCATAATTATGTGCAACTATTTTTGGCTGGCCAGCCAGGCTGCAGGACTGACTGCGATTAACGCTCTGCGGCCGTCTAGACGGTGGAGGAGCGCTGCACAGACACACGCATTAGCTGGCCTGAATAATTCAGAGAGATCTGGAGAGCAAATGAGCAGCAAGGTGTCCCCCGGCCTCTGCACAGATAGACCTCCTTTAAGAGGAAGGATATGAACTGATAGCCTCCCGCAGGCCGCTGATGGTGCAGGCAGAGGTGGCCTGGGCAGCGCCTCGGAGCCGGCGAGCCTGTGTTCACTCCTTTCCCCGGGAATCCTCAGCCCTGGCTGGAGGCGGCCACTTCCAAAGTGATGGCCTGGCCAGAAGGTTCTGAGTGGCAGAAGGACGGCGTCCTGGAAACTGTCCTTGGAGTGAGATGGAATCACGCTCCTCCCTCCCCAGGCCAACAGGACCCTCAGTGGGGAAGTGCGTCCCTCCTCGGGGGACAGCTGCTCTTACCCACCTGACCCGGAGCAGGACTTCCGCTGTGAGGGCCTGCCACTCTGGGAAGGCGAACGACCCCAGCAGTCTGTGTGTTCTGAGGTGCCCTGGGACCCCTGGGCCTCAGTGTCCCCCAGGGGCAGCCCCTGTGGGAGATGGAGAGGCCCTGGGGGACTGCCCTGCAGGATGGCTCTCGGGAGTGTTCTGTGCAGGCCCTGAGCCCCCCAGCTGTCCCCAGAGGTACCTTGTGCACACACCACCCCTTCCTGCCTTGCTCCAGTGTGCTCCTGAGGGTCACACCACCACCTAAAGTCCTTGCTCATGTTCACGTGGACAGTTCTGGGCCCGGTGGGCAGGAGCCTCATTCAGGGCGAGGGGCCGGGTGATGGGGCTGACCCTGCAGCTCCCAGTGCTCCATGGGAGCCCGAGGTGCTGGCGAGGGGCCCTGGGGAGCAGACTGCGCCAGCCTTGGGCTGGCGGGAGGTGGCTTTGGACTGCACTAGTTCTTAGGGACCCGAGAGGCCACCACGGTCCTCAGGATCCAGTGGGAGCTCAGGGCGGTCAGGAGTCCACAATCTTGGTCCAGCAAGACTGTGAGCATATCCCTGCGTTCCTCCCGATGCAGGACGTGCGGGAGGGGAGAGGTCGGGCTGTGACGTGGATGAGCTGGGGGACGTCTGGCAGGTGGAGCAAGCCATCGCCCAGCACACATACCCGCGACTGCCTTCAGAGGGAGCCCGGAGGAGTCCACTGGGAGACACAGGGCGGAGCTGTGGGGGCCCGACTGGAGGAGGGGAGGGGCACTGTTGTTCAAGGGAGCAGAGTTCCAATTTTGCCAGAAAAAGTTGTGGAGACGGGTAGAGGTGATGGCCGCTCAGAGCTGAGCACGTGAGGTGGTCGGACGCTGGTTCTGTGTACTTTACTGCAGTGGAGAACACCAGAGCCGGACACCAGGGGCCGGCACTCACCTCGCATGCAGGGACCCTGGCTCCGGGCTGTGGCACCACAGAAATAAATCCGTCACAAGAGCCCGGCAGAGCCCCATGTTGGCCACGGGCCTTGGACTGAGTCATTATGGTGAGAAAGGCCCAGACCCTGCACCTGCCCATGCCTGCCCCTGCGCCCAAGGCAATGTCCCAAGGTTGGCAGTGACCCGTCCCAGAGGGCAGGAAGTGTTTGGAAGGAAGACGCAGAGGATTTGGGAGGCGGCTGAGCCCACAGCCCAGCTGTCCCCAGCTCGGCCAATGCTAAAGCAGGTGGCAGGGCTCCTATAGATGGTCACGGACTCCACCAGGTGTGGGGCCAATAGCCAGTGTGACTTTATGAGTGACGTGCCACCCCTGGCTGGGACCCAGCAGGTGCCTTCCTCTGCTTCTGGTCAGGAGAGAGCTGGCACAAGAGGCCATCTGCCCTGGCCAGCCCACGCGGGCTTCCCTGAGCCCACGGCAGGGCCCTTGCTCCCTTTACAAGGGGGTACACCCCGATTGTGTGAATATTTGCCAGGCATCACCTGGGCCCACTGGTGACCTGCCAGTCAAGCCCCAGTGTCCCCGGAAAATGTGTGCCCCAAGAGGGAAAGGAGACCGCACGAGAGCAGGCTCTGGTCTACGGTCCTGCTGGGCCTCCTGCCTTGCCCAAGACCCTATCCAGGTGTCAGGACCGTGGACGGGGGAGCCGTTTTGCCTCTCCCTGCGTGGTGCCTTGGAGCCTCTCCATGTTCCTCAGAGGGGACACGGCTGGGGGAGGACCTTCAGCACTCTCAGTGGACAGCAGGTCTCCCCCAAATCAAGCCTGGGACTCCCCTGTCCAGTCCAGGTTGAGAGCAGACTGCCCCTGGACAGAGGTGGGGAGGCAGCGGCAGAGAAATCAACATTCCCCATGAGGCCCTAGCCACAGCGCTGGCCATAGACCCTCAGCAGGGGACGCTCGGGGACACTGAGGACTACCAGTCCCTAGCCCAGCCTGCACCTGCCCATGTCCTCATCTTAGCACTGGGGGCCTCTGGGCCACTGTGGTCCCGGCTGCTGTCATAAGTCCTGCAGGGCTGGCTGCGGGCACCTGGGGGGCGAGTCTCCAGCTGAGGCCTCCTGCCCCGTGCTCCTGCGTCCCTGGTGGGGACACCCTCCCTTTTGAAAGAGGCAGAGCCAGTGTCACAACACGTGTGTGCGTGTGTGTGCATATGTATGTGTGTGCCTCTGTGTGTGCGAGTGTGTGCATATGCGTGTGCGTGCCTGTGTGCATGTGTGCGTGTGTGTGCCTGTGTGTGCGTGTGTGTGAGTGTGTGCGTGTGCCTGTGTGTGTGTGTGCATGTGTGTGTGTGCCTGTGTATGTGTGCCTATGTATGTGTGTGTGCCTGTGTGTGTGTGCCTGTGTGTGTGTGCATGTGCGTATGTGTGTGTGTGCGTATGCCTGTGTATGTGTGTGCGTATGCGTGCGCGTGTGTGTGTGCGTGTGTGTGCATGTGCGTATGTGTGTGTGTGCGCGTGTGTGCGTGTGCCTGTGTATGTGTGTGCGTATGCGTGTGTGTGTGTGTGTGTGTGTGCCTGTGTGTGTGTGTGCCTGTGTATGTGTGTGCGTGTGCCTGTGTGTGTGCCTGTGTGTGTGTGCATGTGCGTATGTGTGTGTGCGCATGTGTGCGTGTGCCTGTGTATGTGTGTGCGTATGCGTGCGTGTGTGTGTGTGTGTGTGCGTGTGTGTGTGTGTGTGTGTGGCCGCCTGCCGAGTCACGTCCCTCTGTCTCCAGCCAGGCCTCCCTACTCCAGCTCACACCCCGACCGTGTCCTGCCTCTGCGACGGGACATCTGGCTGACACCTCTGCAGAGCTCAGCCTCAGGGCCACACACTGCCCAGACCTCCCCGGCCTTTGCAGGGTGTGGGGGCCTCCTGCCCCCAGCAGATTCCTCAGCTCACTGCACCCCGACACGTCCAGGCACCGACCCCTTCTAGGCCCCATCCAGCAGCCATGCCAGCAAGCCCCGTCCACCATAGTCCCCTTACTGTCCCCCTAAAGGTCTTGAGTGCAAGTGGTCCCAGCCCTCCTTGGCACCAACCCTGCCCCTGACCCTCCTTCTGCTCCGGGGTGAGGCCAGTGACCTGCCGTGAAGAGCTGGGCCTCCAGGGCCTCCACTCATGTCCACCCTCCAGCTGTCCACTGCCTGGAATGCCCTTCTAGAACATGCCCTGTGGTCACTCCTCACCACTCTCAGTAAGGACCCTGGCAGCTGCCAGCCCACGCTGGGCAGCACCTCCACCCCTTGCCCTCTGCCCTGCCCACGTCTGCACCCACCACAGCCTCCCTCCCACCTGCCCCAGTGTGAGCTGAGGTGGAGCACGTCTCCCCCTGCCCAGCGCTGGCCGGGCGGAGCTGGAGGAGCCCTCGGTGTGTTCATGACCGTGAGTGTGAAGACGCCAGGCAGGCCGGCAGCGGGGCCACCAGCGGGCACCATGTCTGAGGGCCAGCCCTGCTCTGGGCTTCCCTGCGTGGGACTGGGGTCCTCACAGAGCTTCTGGGGGGCATGGCCATCCCCGCTTCACAGCTGAGGACACAGGCCCAGGGTGTGATGCCCTCGTCCACCCCTCTCAGCCCACCTCTGCCCTGAGGGAGGGTGAGACCCTCGAGGCCCTGCAAGGCACTGGACCACACCCTGGAGCCCCCTCCTCCAGGCGGGTGGCTAGCAGCCCATGGTGGCCCTGCTGCCCCTTCTCCCTGGGCCTGTGCACACATTGCCTGCTCCACCAGATCCCAGGCTGTCCTTCCTCTGTCCCTGGGCAGGAGTCCACCCAGGACTGTCCATGGCAGTGTGGGGGAGGGGCAGCCTTCTCCCACAAAGTCAAGCATGTGGGCTTTTCTGGGGAGCCCCAGCCTCCACGTCTCTTCAGCTTCCACGTCTCCCCACCTCCACGTCTCCCCAGCCTCCACGTCTCTCCACCTCCACGTCTCCCCACCTCCACATCTCCCCACCTCCACGTCTCCCCACCTCCACA